>NC_090269.1:247352961-247953586 GCF_040414725.1 Anabrus simplex
TTGAAAAATGTATAAACGAGGTTTCCACCTGTGAGGAGGCTATACCAAACAATTAGTATCAGGTTAATTCCTGGGGGTAAACGTGGCTTGGCATAGCCCTAATCACTCTATCCCATCTAGTGTTGAAGTTTAGTACTGTAGTGCAAGAATTTACCCTCCACTCCTCCAAAAGTTCTGTACAAAGATGTCTTTAATTTATTTTTAAGTCCATAAATAATCCATGTCGGCGTTATTCTTATGAAATCGGTGTATTTCCAAAACTATCTGACATAGGATGCTGTGGTTTACATTGATTTGTGAAGTAAACTCCATTCCTTACGTCGGTAGCATTACTATGACAAGTATGAATATGGCAGCCTATAGTTGGAGATTTTTACAATTTGCTTTACGTCGCACCGACATAGGTAGGTTTTACGGCGACGATGGGATAGGAAAGGGCTAGGTGTTGGAAGAAAGCAGCTGTTGGCCTTAATTGAGGCACAGCTCCAGCATTTGCCTGATGTGAAAATGGGAAACCACGAAAAACCATCTCCAGGGCTGCCGACAGTGGGGTTTGAACCCACTATCACCCGAATGCAAGCTCACAGGTGAGCGCCCTTACTCGCGCGGCCAACTCGTTCGGTTATTTGGCTTATAATTAAAGGTTTGGCTGCATCAGATTCCCCCTTAAATTTGATCTCAATTTCTAGCGTTTTCAGTTTTCAATGGCTCCACACTACTACTAGGCTGACCGGGCGAGTTGGCCGTGCGGTTAGAGGCGCGCGGCTGTGAGCTTGCATCCGGGAAATAGTGGGTTCAAATCCCACTGTCGGCAGCCCTGAAGATGGTTTTTCGTGGTTTCCCATTTTCACACCAGGCAAATGCTGGGGCTGTACCTTAATTAAGGCCACGGCCGCTTCCTTCCAATTCCTAGGCCTTTCCTATCCTATCCTCGCCATAAGATCTATCTGTGTCGGTGCGTCGTAAAGCCACTAGCAAAAAGAAACTACTAGACTGACAATATTAAAATGCTTAGATAACTCACAACACAATTAAGAGATGTCATTGGTTTTATGTTCGACTAACTACTTATACGATTTTCTCAGACGCCGATATGCCGGCAATTTTGTGCTACAGGAGTTATTCTACATACAGGTATGTCTACCTATATGAACTTGCTTATTTCAGCACCTCAGATACCACCGGACTGAGCAGTAATCGAATCCTCCATCCTCCTATGTCATACCTCGCTAATGGCACAGAAATCTTTTACCAGTTCCTACGACGTCATAAAATGTCGAAAGCAGAGCACTAGGTAATAAATAAGTATCTGGCAGTTAATTCTCTTTGAAACTGAGGCTGTCCGAGTGCGTCACGCTATAAAGATAAATAGAGAGCGTTTCGGTCTACTCCGCAGGTATCAAGAGCGATCTTGTGACCTGAGACTGCTACATCAAGGAATGACTTAGCAGGATAACTGCAGAGGCTCCGATTGTTTTTACAATATTGTATTCAATATTGAGACTCATCCTTTGTCTGTCGCACAACGGTTTGTTCTTACCGGAGTTGGGTAACTGACACAATTTTAGGAAAGAGATGTCTGTCGAACAGTTTTCCTCCGTCATCCATCAGATGTTGGGGTATTTCCAGAAAGTAATATTATAATACAAGGTGCATGGAGAGGTGAGCAGCACACAACGGAGGTGTATCCAATTTGAATATAGATCTAAGTACTTTTTCAATAAATCATGACTTTCAGTCGTTCTTTTAACTCATTCACATTTGTTTGATGTAGCAATTACCTTTTACGTGACACATGTGCAGTAGATATACCACGCACTTTCCTACCAGCTTTCCTTTCTGGGCAGACGTTTGTTCCAGAAATAAATCTCCATACATCTTAAAAGTATCTATTGCAACCAGGTAAATTGTAACAAAATATGTGCACTCTGTTGAGCAAGTTATTCAGTCAGGAGTATCGTAAGCCAGTACCTGCTAACCAGGTCCAGAGTTGACAGTGAATTTGATACTTGTTTTGGAAGCAAGATAACTATAAATGGCTCACATTCTTTGACAGTGTGAATCCTTACCATAAAAGTGAAAAACGTACGCATTTCTGCATCTCTTTTTATTAACCGAATAGTGGATACCGATTTTCAACAGAAATATATTCTTTCGGAACAGGCTCGTAGAAAACCAATCAAAACACGTAACCGAGTAAGCCTGGATTGTTATTCTTAAGTCATAAGGCACTGGTTTCACAGTTTTAACTTAAGTACAATTCGAAGTTTTGGAACGTGAAAGTTTGATTTAGAAGACCCCCAATAAATTGCACTGGCTGAAATGCGGAAAGTAAGTGATTAAATATTTTTAATGCGGCTGTGAACCAAGTATCATTTTATAATTGTTTGATGCATTGCAGACTTAAAAACTGTGTATCGTATTTTACAATTTCACATAATGCCAGGTCTTTCCAACGCCTACAAATAACCTTTAGTTGATTGTGGATCGAAATCCTGAGGACGATGTTTACTAGGATTCTGATACAGTAGGGCGAAGTGTGGTAAGAATTCCCGTGGATATTTTTACGCTAATCATTTACTAGTTAACGTTCCTGAGTAATACACTAGTCGCCTTCTAACTCAGTTGGAATTAAACATTTTTTACGAACACGTTTCAAAATAACCACAGTGTCTTCTGTTAGCGAAACAATTTAAAACCAAGCACATTGTTTTACGTGACTGTTGAACATCGTGATTATAGACTTCCTGTTTTATGAGCAATACGAACCACAATGAAGTGATCCTTCATCATTACAAAATTTCTACATGCAGGGTTAAAGGTTCGAACTAGGCTTCCTTGATTAAAAATCGCTGAGAACGACACGCAGATATTAGGCTTTCTCCTCTCCAAGACATATTATTAATATTAATTGGAATGCAGTACACATCCTGCTCCTTGGCTGAATGGGACAGCGGAGTGATCTTAGGTTCAGAAGGCCGTGGGTTCTATTCTTGACCAACCCGAGGATTTTAACTGCGTATGGTTAAGTCCACTGGTTCGGATATTGGATGTTCGTATTCGTCTTAATGCACTTCACTTTATATACATAGGCCCTACAACACATTACACTACCAAGTACCACAGAAAGAAGCAATAGTGAATATATTCCTCACCGAGCGAATTGGCCGTGCGGGTAGGAGAGCGCAGCTGTGAGCTTGCATCCGGGAGATAGTGGGTTCGAACCCCACTGTCGGCCGCCCTGAAGATAGTTTTCCGTGGTTTCCCATTTTCACACCAGGCAAATACTGGGGTTGTTCTTTAATTAAGGCCAAGGCCGCTTCCTTCCCATTCCTAGGCCTTTCCTCTCCCATCGTCGCCATAAGACGTATCTGTTTCGGTGCGACGTAAAACGGATAGCAAAAAAAGAAAAAAGAGAATCCTCTACAGAGGAAGAGCATTCGGACGTAAAAGTAGGTCAAGTCCATAACAAATGCTGGCCATAATTAATTGAAAAAAGGCCATAAGAAGAGAATGAATGCAGTACACGTCATAAGCATTTCACATATGCATTTTAGTCGATGTGATTAAATAGAAAGTAGTTGCATATTTAAGTGCAAATTGTTGGGAATTACACAGAGTTATCCAGAAAAGAATGTACCAACCCTCCGTGCTGTAATGCTCAAGAGACTACCGAATAGGTTAGCTCAGTGCGTTGCGGCGTGCTTAGTTATAGCTACGGTACGAGCTCTGCACTAGGCAGACAGGTGAGTTCGAATCACCTTTCAGCCATCCTAAAAACAGTTTTCTTTGGTTTTCGCTTTTCAACTCCAGTCAAGTTCTGGAATGGTACCATTTTCAAGGCCACGGTCGCTTTCTTCCCATCCCTTGCCCGCACAATTACACATAGCCTACACCAACAGACAACAGACACATATCACTATATGTCCGGCTCCAAGGCTAAATGATTAGCGTTCAGGCCTTGGGTCCAGAAGGTCCCGGTTTGACTCCCGGCTGGGTCGGGGATTTTAACGTTATTTGGTTAATTCATCTGGCTCGTGGGCTGGGAGTGTGTGTTCGCGCACGCTGTCTTCATCGTTAGCAATCATCTTAGGTAGGGCCCTATCCTCATGGACAAACAGGTCGCCTATAAGCCGTCTACTAGAAAAAGACCTGCACCAGGCCTCTTCGGCAAGTCAAATGTCCCTTGGATTCTCCCCTCAGAAAAATACCATGCGTTAAAATATATTAACATACAATAAAAATCTATCTAAAATCTAATTTCCAAGCGGATAGAATTCTATCCAATTTCCAATATCTAAAATAAAAACTAAACAAAGAACGAGCTGGCTTGATAATTATTCAACCCAGGATAATAACTGATCTTATTTTACTTTCTTTAATAAAGATAGGCGAAGAAGTTCCTACTAAAATTCTTTCTTTCTTAATCTGTTTATCCTCCAGGGTTGGTTTTTCCCTCGGACTCAGCGGGGGATCCCACCTCTACCGCCTGAAGGCCAGTGTTCTGGAGCGTGAGACATTGGGTCGGGGATACAACTGGGGAGAATTACCAGTACCTCGCCCAGGCGGCCTCACCTGCTATACTGAACAGGGGCCTTGGTGGGGTATGGGAAGATTGGAAGGAATAGACGAGGAAGAGGGAAAGAAGCGGCCGTGGCCTTAAGTTAGGTACCATCCCGGCATTTGCTTGGAGGAGAAGTGGGAAACCACGGAAAACCACTTATAGGATGGCTGAGGTTGGAATCGAACCCACCTCTACTCAGTTGATCTCCCGAGGCTGAGTGGACCCCGTTCCAGCCCTCGTACCACTTTTCAAATTTCGTGGAAGAGCCGGGAATCGAACTCAGGCCTCCGGGGGTGGCAGCTAATCACACTAACCACTACATCACAGAGGCGAGCCCCTACTAAAATTATCGTTATATATTTCCAGTCACACATTTATGGAAGCCAATTCTTTTCATCACAGAATGCAAAGAATGTTCAATAAACTATGATTTTTCTGAATTTGCCGAATGTGAGAAACGTGCACCACCTCACATTAAGGGGATCTAATAATTTTTTTGTATGGAAGGACTATTCATCGTTATATAAACTGAGTCGCATCTTACCTAACTTATACTTACACGGCATGATTTTAGTGCAGTTTAACAGAGGAACTCGCATTATGAAATACAAAAGTGATTTCAATTTAATGGACGATACAGAAGTAAACTTCATGACCTCAAAAGTCACAATATCAATTTTCCTTCCGGAGCCTAAGATGGAAAACGAAAATAAAAAATGTGTCAGCTGAAACGACGCGAAATGTACAAAAGCGTGATGGACTGACTGGAGAAAGTAGATTCCACTTTTGGAGAAAAGAGAGTAACTTGAAATGAGTCTATTTATGTGGAAACTTCCTCCCAGAAATTAATTACTCTGGATCATGTACAATCGATTCACTTATCTGTGTGATGTATTCATATTTGGCACTATTTTTTCAGCACTGCTGTAACAAATTCTTCTCGTAAAGACTGACATTGTCCGAATTGTTTCCGAAAAGGTTCAAAGAATTTAGGAATTCTAGATATTCCAGATGAGATTTTTCCTTGAAATACCCAATAAAAGTTTGAACTGCTGCTATTCTATTTTATAGTTAAAGGCAAATTTGTTTATGTAGGTTAAATACTAGTGCTTCATGAATTTATGCAGCAGTGAAGTTTTTATTTCATGTTATTTTTATAAAATACGTCATGTCATCAGAGGAATGTATGAAAGGAATTCCAAGTAGCGCAAAATAACAATTGAAACGTGCAGTAAAATGTAAGAAGAAGCAGGGCATCGTGTCCTGTGGATCTTATAACACAATTGAAGCTTAGAAGGACGTATTCTCGCGAAAGTTATGAGAGTAAGGGTGACCATACTCTTGAAGGTTCAAAGTGCAGTTTAACAGAGTGTTTTTAAAACACTTTTTACGAAGTCATGTAAATATTCAATGAATTGCAGTAACTGTCGTACATACCTCGTCTGGCTGCAAAAAAAAAAAAAAAAAAAAAAAAAAAAAAAAAGAAAAAAAGAAAATTAGTTTAAAACATTACCGGTAATTATTAAGCTTTATAAAAATGTGTGCCTCATTTCATAAATGGTAATATATGAATATTGTACATTAATATTTATGTTGAAGTTTGTATTTTACTACGCTTAAGTTAGCGGAAAGTGTATCTCTTCCTGTAAAGCAATAGGAGTAGATTAATTCGACAACGCTCTGCATTCTTGGGGTTATATCGTATGTGTAAACTGATATGTGCCATATGATAAATAAATAAATAAATAAATAAATAAATAAATAAATAAATAAATAAATAAATAAATAAATAAATAAATCTATATATATAAAATAAGAGTTTTGTCTGTACATTGCTCAGAATTTGAAAATAATGGTAGTTCTGTATCGGTCATGTCCACAGTAACAATAAAATGCATTTTTTACTTTTCCGTAATTTCTGTCTGTCTGTCTGTATGTATGTACACGCATCACGAGAAAACGGCTCAAGAGAATGTAATAAAAATCGGAATGTAAAGTCGGGTGATGAACCGCTACAATCTAGGCTACAAATTATTTTAATCACGCTGAGTGAAATGGTAGTTTAGGGGAAGGCCTGAAATTTAATTCTCAAATATTTATGTTATTAGCGGTCGTGTCTTAACGAAAATCGCTAGACAAGGATGGGAAATAAGTCGCTACAATATAGGCTATACACGCTGAGAAAAATGGTAGTTTAGGGGAAGGCCTAAAATTTAATTGTCAATATTTAATTTATTAGTGGTCGTATCTTCACGAAAATTGGTATGAGAAGTCGGGGAATAGGTCGCTATAATCTAGGCTATCAATAATGTTATTCGCACTGAGTGAAATGGTAGTTTAGGGGAAGGCCTGAAATGTAATCTATATATAAAATAAGAGTCTTGCCTGTGCATTGCTCAGCATTTGAAATGCATGATATTTCTGTATCTGTCATGTCCACAGTAACAAGGAAATGCATTTCTTTACTTTTCCGTAATGTCTGTCTGTCTGTCTGTCTGTCTGTCTGTCTGTCTGTCTGTCTGTCTGTCTGTCTGTCTGTCTGTCTGTCTGTCTGTCTGTCTGTACACGCATCTATAGAAAAGGACTGAAGAGAATTTAATGAAAATCGGCATGTAATGTCGGGTGATGAACCACTGCAATCTAGGCTACAAATTATTTTATTCACGTTGAGTGAAATGGTAGTTTAGGGGAAGGCCTGAAATGTAATTCTCAATAAATAAGTTATTTATATTATTAGTGGTCGTAACGATAAATACTACATAACTAACATAACTTTAGTTATGTCGTAAGTTCGTAGTAGTTATGTAAGAAGTTATTAAACTTCCGATCACTTATGTCTTATATATTGTTACTGTACCTCATATAATCAGAGATATTCATGAATTTGGATTTTTGTTACTAGGTCCATATCAGCGCCGAGTCACGAGAAAATGGGTAAACAGAATTTAGTGAAAATCGGTATGTAAAGTCTGAGAATAAGGAACTACAGTCTATGATATCAATAATTTTGTAAGACACCCTAATATCACAGAGTCGAAAGAAAACGAATGTGAAGGCCTGCAATATAGAAAGCTCATAAACTTTATCAACAATAACATTACATTGACCATTGTTTGTTGTGATGTGCTTTTTGTCTTCTGTTTCCTCTCATCCCCGATAGATAGGATTACTGCAGCGTACCAAGGTTTTTTTAATTTGCTTGACGTCGCACCGACACAGGATGGTCTTATTGCGACGATGGGATAGGAAATGAACAGTGGTGTGAAGGAAGCGGCCTTGGTTTTAAGGTACAGCCTGGTGTGACTGGTGTGAAAATGGGAAACCACGGCATCCATCTTCAGGGTTGCCGGCTGTGGGGTTCGAATCCACTATCTCCCGGATGCAAGCTCACAGCTGCGCGCCCCTAACCACACGGGCAACTCGCCTGGTCGTACTGACTGAAACAGCCTGCCTGTATATTGGCTGAAGTAGCTGGGAAGTAAGATAACTTTCTTCTTTAGCATGCCATTCCTCTGGTTCATACATTTTCTGATATATCTGGTACGTAACACACTGGTTCATCATAGTATTCGAGCTATTCAATTCCTACTCTGAGGCACTGATTGGAATGAGAAGTGTGCATATTTAACGAAATAATGACAGAGGAGTGTTCACGGCAGTCTGCGACCTGGTTATTCCAGCTCTGGAACTTTGGACTCTTAGATCGGCACTGTAGTACTGTTCGTTGAAAGTGAGAAAGTGTGCGGTTTGTCATTTGATCGAGTATTTTATATGATAACATTGCTTTCAATCGCTACATTCCTACTGACGTTTTTGTAATGACCTATGTTGAATTCAGTTAGGAAAACCACCAAGTCAGTCTTTCTGAGAATCCCGTAACGAAGCACGGGTACATCAGCTAATAAATAAATAAATAAATAAATAAATAAATAAATAAATAAATAAATAAATAAATAAATAAATAAATAAATAAATAAATAAATAAATAAATAAATAAATAAATAAATAAATAAATAAATAAATAAATAAATAAATAAATAAATAAATAAATAAATAAATAACGAATGTTTGCATGCTATTTTGGTAAGAATATTGGCGCCGAGAAATTGAATAGTAATGTTAAACTGCAAATGATATGATTCAAAGGCATTGCTTATTGCAAAACATATGGAACTATTTAACCCTTTCACGCTTATATGAATTCCACTACATTTTTCTTGAAAGTGACTTACTTTTGATTTGTATCAATATCTGATCTGTAGTGATCTAAGTATCTCTAAGTCTAGAGAAGAGAAAGTGAAATCTGTCTCCAGACGAATAAGGGTGGGGAATCTCCAGTCTTACAAACCACAGAATAATAGTAAGGTGCTTGCGTATTTGTTTATGAGAGTGTATATTAATGGTTCCAGGAACTTGAAGCTTGCGTGGACTTATGGAAATATCTCCTCAAAATTAATATTACAAGTAATTTGTTTGCTATATTCATGCATTGTGGCAATATTCTAAGTTATTTCTATTGAAATTATGTAAGGGAATATGATATGAGCACAAACTACGTTCTGGAAAACTATGCAGACATATTTTATCTTAATTTGTATACACTAAAACTACACTTTTTATTCAATTCAAGCCGATATTTCATGCTACTACAGCGCATATAAAACAGAGGGAATAATGATAGAACTCGAGGAATTAGAGTAGGTGAATCTTTATCTGTCCCTGTAATAATTAAGAGGGGAATTCCTCAAGGCAGTATTATTGGACTTTTATGTTTTCTTATATACATCAATGATATGTGTAAAGAAGTGGAATCAGAGATAAAGCTTTTTTTCAGATGATGTTATTCTGTACAGAGTAATAAATAAGTTACAAGATTGTGAGCAACTGCAAAACGACCTCCATAATGTTGTGAGATGGACAGCAGGCAATGGTATGGTGATAAACGGGGATAAAAGTCAGGTTGTGAGTTTCACAAATAGGAAAAGTCCTCTCAGTTTTAATTCGTTGATGGGGTGAAAGTTCCCTTTGGGGATCATTGTAAATACCTAGGTATTAATATAAGGAAAGATCTTCATTGGGGTAATCACATAAATATGATTGTAAATAAAGGGTACAGATCTCTGCACATGGTTATAAGGGATTGTAGTAAGGATGTAAAGGAGAGAGCATATTTGTCTCTGGTGATACCCCAACTAGAGTATGGTTCCAGTGTATGGGACCCTCACCAGGATTACTTGACTCCGGAACTGGAAAAAATCCAAAGTGAAGCAGCTCGATTTGTTATGGGCGATTTCCGACAAAGAGTAGCGTTACAAAAATGTTGCAAAGTTTGGGCTGGGAAGACTTGGGAGAAAGGAGACGAGCTGCCCGACTAACGGTATGTTTCGAGCTATCAGTGGAGAGATGGCGTGGGAGGACATCAGTAGACGAATACGTTTGAGTGGTGTCTTTAAAAGTAGGAAAGATCACAATATGAAGATAAAGTTGGAATTCAAGAGGACAAATTTGGGCAAATATTCGTTTATAGGAAGGGGAGTTAGGGATCGGAATAACTTACCAAGGGAGATGTTCAATAAATTTTCAATTTCTTTGCAATCATTTAAGAAAAGGCTAGGGAAACAACAGGTAGGGAATCTGCCACCTGGGCGACTGCCCTAAATGCAGATCATTAGTGAATGATTGATTGATTATTGAATGATGCATAATAAATAAATAATGGAACAAAATTGAAAGAATGGTTAATATAACATTGTGTTCCCATATTTTGTGCATGTGAATGAACATCTCAAACAAATTATAACATTTTTTGTATTGTATAACATATCTATTCCACAGAAATAAAGTATATCTTTGGTCTTAAATTATATTTTCTTCATAATTTATCCACGAAAATGTTAACTATTTCACTGCTAAAAATGCATATTGAACCATACTCCGAAACATTCTTATTTCATATGATCTGAAAATTAACTTTATTCCATAATGTATTGTACATAGTTGTTTTGTTCGTGTTTATACGTCATGCATTTATATGTCTCAGAGTAGAATACTGTTTGCGATGTCTGTTCCTTTTATGAGGATTCTCACTTTTCTAGTCTGACTCTACTAGTCTTACTGAATATTATTGTACTTGTGGAACGAAAATCCTGTTCTGATGAACTTCGGCTGCATATCTTTGTACAGGAAGATAACATTCCTGTATCGAAACACTATGCTGAATGTTGCAAAGAAGTCGTACGCTGTCTGGGCGGGGCTCGGCACAAATCAACAAGTAGGTAATAATGGAGCAGGGTTCCCATGTGGAGGTGAATGGAAGTGGGTGCACCAGGTTCAAAGTGCAGTAACGTCTTCAGTGGGTGATAGTGAAGGTTCTCATACCCGCCGTGCAATCTGTGAATACTAATGAGCCGTAGGCCATGCAACCACTCAGTGGTTTTGGCTAGGGGCGACATAATCCCACGAATTACATTCATAGACTGCAGCTCAGACCAGTTGTCAGCAGTGAGATGCAAAAAAACCGGCTCTTGCATGGGAACTGCATGGCAAGGAGAATTATCACCCCCATTATGGCAACAATTGTGATGACATTATTGCTGTTGCCTCACATTTAGTCATCACACCTCAAGAGCTAATGACCACTCCGAGGACAAATTGAAAATACCAAGGGAATATGTTTATTGAACGAATCAACGACTTGCCGTAATACGGGTTGCCACAATGGGCAAGGTAAAGCGTATCAGGATATATAATGTTTCATCATATAGAAATATAGCGGTAATATGGATTTTTTAAATTATGGAGGTCCGAATAAATGAAATCTCAGGATGTGTACAGATCCACGCATGATGGTGGTAACTATTCTTTAAATGCTGTTCATGGGCATCTCGAGCTTCTTCCAGAATTCTACGAACAATGCATGTATCGTGCCACTAGCGCCAGTCATTAGGCCGATAATCTCTACTTCATTCAGCCGGTATTTATTTTTGTAGAGCGGTAGGGTGGGCGCATAATCTGCTTTTCAAGGCGGACTTCAGCAGGCTGGCTGACATAATGCTCTAATTGGATGGTCGATCGATAATGAAGCCTTTTATGCCGGTACCTTTAAAGGCAATTATGTCAGTTCGTCTTGTACTCCCTGTATTATTTTACAGATTCAGAGAGCAGTCGAGGACAGCTAAAGAACGCACTCACTAGGACTTCGTAGGTTCATATAGGTCATCTTCAGTTATATAATTGGTAGGGTACCCTGCTTCGTTTTAAATTTCCCGCGAATAAATTTATAACTTCAAGGTGTATTATGGTTAAGCTACGTAATTTGACGCAGTAGTTTGTTTTAATAGGTGGAAACTTGTTTGATTAATTATGTTATTTTAGTCACTTCCCCATTTTGTAAGTTTTCAAAAACAGCACATAATATTTAAGTTTATAGAGGTCCCATTTGTTTATTTTACAGTTCTGCGAGTACATGCTGGCTTCTTTAGAAGCACTACCAACATTTTATTGATGAAAATTGATGAGAATATTCACAAAGCTAAGATTCATATGGTTCTGAGGTAAGAAATGCGTTGAAATTTTACCACGAATTTTAATGTGCAGAATTAGTTTACAACTGCAATTATATTAAAAACATTCATGCACAATGTGACAAAATGTAGTTAGGTATTCTTTTACGAAAAAGAGTTGAAGAAAATGCAATATTATGTTATTGGTATGGCATAAGCCATGTAATTTTATTCATAATTTATAGTTTTCCTACTTAATTTCTAATGTTCAGTTATGGATTGTTATTCTAGATATTAGCAATTCACTATTTCGTTTGTGATTCAAATTTCTGTGAACTAATACGAATTTTATACTGAAAAAATCGGAGACACGGCAGGATTTCACTGTGATCTCTAGATATACCAAGCAATTCCACTCTAATAATTCAAATGCATAAAGTGCCTCTGGTTTGATGACTGTGTTGTCACTTCGGGATCATATCACAAATAAAATAATTCCAAGGAGACGTGAATGGCATCCATCGATCGAAGAGCTGATCTAGACACGACTTCATTGGTTTGGTCAGTCACCACCATCTGTTTACCCTCACACGTCTATGACATAGCTAATCAGAAATACACGTAATGTCATTACTACTGAAGTTCTAAGATATTTTACGGCGAATTGCAACATTTCTTCCTCCTCTTGGGAAGTTATATAGTTACAAATATTTAGTCACGGAAATAATCACGTGGAATTTAGTATAATCGTATAATTATGAATGATTCAGTACCTGTAGATACAACATTTATGACAACAAGGTGATTATGGAGACTTGTTTATAATGCAGGTAAGAAATAATCTCAAGAAGAAGAAAATTCGTACCAGAATTGTTTCATGACTTAATGTTATATGATTTAATAAAAGGGACACTTCATCTGTACATCAGTGGCAGACTCTCGGCCTTGAAATTCCTAGATTCCAGGTTAAAATGCGATGAGATCTTCGATTTTTTTAACAGTGGAAGGAAGTCCATTCGGCAATCCATGTCGAATGGTGATGGCATGTAAATGTCTAAATGGTCAAATCAAAAGAATGCTTGCCGCGGTAGCTGATGCAGTGACGGTGGTGGTTTTTGTATTAAGAGGAAGCACATCTAGTTAATCATAAGTAATGGTAAGGCTGAAGAAGAAGGTGATGATGATGATGATGATGATGATAATAATAATAATAATATTCCTGTTGGGATTTACCTGTTCCCCTATCCCTATCGAGTGCGCCTCAGGTGGCAAATAGAGGGACTCGTCGGACTTGTCTGGAGGGTCTGAGGGAAATAAAATACCTCCCGCGGACCAAAAACAGAACATTTCTTGATGCAAACTCTAAAGCTTTGTAACACTGAGGTCGATGACGATCTCCCCATTCTCTTCATTTTACTATCATGATGACAACGACAGCTAACAAAGCAACTACCTCAGCCACTAGTAAATTTACTAGGTTATCTCGGTCATCAGATTCTAGGGACACTGAGCTCGATAGCTGCAGTCGCTTAAGTGTGGCCAGTATCCAGTATTCGGGAGATAGTAGGTTCCAACCCCACTGTCGGCAGCCCTGAAGATGATTTTCCGTGGTTTCCAATTTTCACACTAGGCAAATGCTGGGGCTGTACCTTAATTAAGGCCACGGCCGCTTCCTTCCCGCTCCTAGCCCTTTCCTGTCCCATCGTCGCCATAAGACCTATCTGTGTCGGTGCGACGTAAAGGAACTAGCAAAAGATTCTGGGGACTGAGAACATCCTGCGGGAATGTAACGGAGCTTCCAAAATTTCTTCGCCCAAAGTACAAATAGTTTATTGGCACTTTGAACATCAATACACCTCTCAAGATTGGAAAGTTAAAGCACCTAACGGACATATTAGGCAAACTAAACATTCACATTTTATCACTCCAATAAACCAGATACAGTGAAGATCATTTTGGATCAGGAAGTTATAGAATATTCAAAGGCAAACCACCAATCCTCCTTCCTAACAAACTATTAAAATTCGGCACCGGATTTGCAGAAAGAAGAAATATTACAAATTCGTTATTAAACATTGCATCTCCTTCTGAAATAATACCACTGCTTTCGATCAAATCAGGAAACGAAACTTGTATACTAATCAAAGCACATGCAGTTGCAGACAATCCCGCAGACAGTAGAGGACTTCTGAGAACTACCAGAAGAAACTACAGCCAAAATTCCAAAACACCATGTCCGAATTTTCCTGGGGGACTTCAATGCCAAATTGCCAAAGAAAGGAAATTCAGGACCACTGTAGGTCTCTAGCCTGTTCATAAGCAACCAAACCCAATGGAGAAGTAATAATTGGCTTCTGTGAAAATTTCGATTCGAAATTAATGTCAACACATTTCCTGGCGCTTCTACACGGGAAAGCAACATAAAGATCCCCGTAAATACAATTAAGAGTATTTGAACTAGACCATTTGCTCATTTCCAAGAAAAAACAAAAAGAAGTTATGAATGTTAAAGTCAAAAAAGGAATCATTGACTCCGACCACCCCCTATATCTTATCAGGCACAACCCCAAACAGAAAACCACGGACTGACCCGTAATTTCTACAAAACAGAGATTTTCCTTCCAAATATCCCCAATTATTCTCCTTCCAACTGGCTAGAACTCTAAGATACGCTCTTGAAAGCTTCCCAAAACATCAACACCTCGCAGGAATTGCAAACACAGGTGGTGGAATGACACCTGTAACAAGGCCATAGACATTAGAATTAGGGCCTGAAAAATTAGTAATGTCCATCACCTGATCAAAATATGTACCGGTACCGTATGAATTCACCAAATTAGTAACAAACCTAAAAAATCTCAAGATACGAAAAACGAAAATGATCAAAACAGACTGACAGAAATCAAACCAGATTTTAAGCAAAGCAACACACGGAACATCTACAGAGTATTGAGAGAATAATTATCAAATCCTCTCTAAGAACCAGAGAAACAAGGAAATGCCATTTGGTCCTTGTTTCAATGACGGTGAATTCCTCACATTTACCCCCCTCCCCCCTCGCGGTACAAAGGGGGCAATGACTGCATATAAAATAAAGGGAATTGATCAAACAAACTCTAACCAACACAATATCAAAAGATACATTTCTGAGAGAAATTTCCGAACCGTTCGAAATCAAAACCGGTGTACGACAAGAATGTGGTTTATGTCCACTACTGTTCAATATAGTTTTGGAAAAAGTTATTCGTGAATTAAAAAGTGGGTAAATATTCGAAGACGTTTAACAAAATTCTACATTGATTGCGTGGTTTTGTAGATGACCTTGCAATCCTTTCCAACAATAGACAAGAAGCAATCCAATGCATAGAAAAACTTTATGAGATAGCACGAAAACCGGAATCCAGATTTCATTTGGAAAGACACGGAAATGGAAGGAACTAACTCAATATTCGACAATCAACTATTAATCACCAAATTTTGAAAAATCTTCCAAGTAGATAAATTCAAGTACCTATCCGAAATTATTCAACAAGCAGGGATAAATCAGGAAGCAACAAAGAATAACTGCTAAAATGCAAAGGGCTTACAATATAATCTGGAAAGTTTCAACAAAAAATTTGTATCAAACAATGCAAAGGCACTATGCTGTCGAAACCCTTATAACTGGCAGCAAGTCACAAATAAAAGCACCGAAAAAAAGGAAAGTTCTCAGAAACATCCTAAGGCCAAAATACGAAAATCAATTTGGGTGAAAAAGAAACCACAGGAAATGCGTCGTTTCACATAAAAAAGTATCACCGATACAATTCGAAAGTGGCGATAAAAAGTCTACGGACACCTACACAGAATGAATAACAAGTTCACGCTTCTAAATCTAGCAGTATCGCTTAAAACCGCAACAATTGGTTAGTGGAAATGAACAAAGATCACGAATAAATTGGTATTGCCGAGGAAACCATTCAAGATAATGCAAAATTTCAAATTAGTAAGCAAACATTAATTTACAGAGAAACCTAAAATAAAATATAGAGGATGGATGGAAGAACGCCGAAAGGCACTCAGTAAACGATTGAAGAGATGTTCTGAAGAAAGGAAGAAACATGTTTCTAAATAAGTTCAAACGCACTCCTTAATTGGGCATAACGAATTAATGATAATAATAATAATAATAATAATAATAATAATAATAATAATAATAATAATAATAATAATAATAATAATAATAATAATAATAATAATAATAATAATAATAATAATAATAATAATGTCTGAGCTACTGTGTGCAAACATCTGTTTTCACTACTCAGATTGTCTGAGTATTACAGATAAAATTAACGAAAAGTGATTAAAATTCTACGGACACCTATGCAGAATGGATAAGAACAGGAAGACAAAGAAACTTCCAAATCTAACAGTATCCCTTAAAACCGCAACAATTGGTTAGTGGAAATAAACAAGATAGTTGATAAATCGGGTCTCTATCGGCTGGTATATTGTTGAGTTGTAATTAATTTTATCAGATAAACACTAAATGTGTCACTAGAAATCTTTTACATGCTGCATTAAATGTTGAATCGACTTTTATCCTACTTTAAAAATTCGGACAACCTCTGCCTGGTTGGAACCACGATCTTGATATGTATAATTCAATAATAATAATAATAATAATAATAATAATAATAATAATAATAATAATAATAATAATAATAAAAACTAGGGACCCGGGCTGCTCCGCAGCATTCGATATCAAATAGGTCAGGTAACTCGTCTTGATATGCCTGTCATAGACAAATCTCCCCTTTCCAATAGTTTTATGAACATTTAGTACTGCATTCGTAATGTATACGTAGTTTATAAGACTTCTTTCCGTGAAGTACTGTATTTACTGTGCTTCGACCATTCGGGTGTATCTGGATCTTAAACTTGTCAAACGATCATGGCCGAGATAGTGCAACATACAATTGGCGATGACTGGACACTGGTTCGGATAAGTAGACACCCACTTTTTCAAGAGTTTGTCCCTGCGCTTTATTAATGATCATACAGAAGGCTAGTAGACTCGGTACCTTCCCGCCTGTGCGTAAGTCGATGTTTTCTATTAGCAGCATGTAGTTTACCGGGCGAGTTGGCCGTGCGCGTAGAGGCGCGCGGCTGTGAGCTTGTATCCGGGAGAGAGTAGGTTCGAATCCCATTATCGGCAGCGCTGAAAATGGTTTTCCGTGGTTTCCCATTTTCACAGCAGGCAAATGCTGGGATTGTACCTTAATTAAGGCCACGGCCGCTTCCTTCCAACTCCTAGGCCTTTCCTATCCCATCGTCGCCATAAGACCTATCTGTGTCGGTGCGACGTAAAGCCCATAGCAAAAAAAAAAAGCAGCATGTAAGTTATTTGGAAAGTTATGCCATGGTGGAAGTGTACACTCTCTGGATTGACAGGTAGTATTCAAACATGGCTGCATGCAATGACAAGCTTTTAAAATTCATGACTTATAAAATCACAGGAAATTACCCAACCTTCATAAATTACTCAGGTATGCTGAAGGAACATGGTGTGAATAGCTTGCGCCACAGACGAAGTTGCAAAGATTTGACTTTCCTGTATAAAATAATTAATTCTGTAATTGATGACTCAAACATATTGAAATCAATAACATTTTATGTGCCACATAAACTAAGTCGTCCTAGAAATATATTCTTTCTATCAAAGGCTAAGACCGAAATACATAAGAACTCCCCAATTAACAGAGCAATGAGGCTCTACAACAATATTCATCCTTATGTTGATATTTTTAGTATGGCTGAAGCTACATTCATTTCGACATGTAACACTGTACTTCTGAACATAATTTAATAGATTATGAAGATTAAAAAAAGGAAAAATAGTATAAACTAGTATAAATGTTGTAAACCTTGTTTTTTAAATGTATTACATTCCAAGTGGAAATCCTGTTAAAATAATTGTTTTAAATATTATACTGATTTTAATTAGAATGTATTAGTAATGTAATGTATTAGTTATATTAACCATAATTATTCTTTTTTATTTTTATTTTTTTTTATTTTAGTAATGTGACTTGTGTGTCAGAGTAATTAGTTTTAGGATTGCTCTAACTAGGTAGTGGTTTTTGTTCTTAATATGTATTATTAACATGTAAGTAACAATTGTCGTGAACATTGTAATTGGGACTAATGACCTGTTATGTTCACAATAAATAAATAAATAAATTATACTAAGGATGAAAATCACATATATCAGAATATTAATGAAAGTGCTAGTCGCTTAGCAATCTGCGAAGTACAGAATGTATTGCGGGTTAGAGTAAGCCTTCGCCTGCAATTATTGGAGTGATCATTTAATGATTTGATTTTAGGTACGATTACTCAAAGTTGGCTGAACTTAGAGACCTCTTAATGTCTCATGATTCACCGGTAGGTAATTCCGGGGAGAGTAACAGAAAAATAAAGCAAATGGGTTCAGTAGAACGGACAGACGGATTTTTCCAAAGCTGTTTTTAGTAAACTCTTTTAATATATAGATAATAACGACAATAATAATAATAATAATAATAATAATAATAATAATAATAATAATAATAATAATAATAATATTTCATATTTCTTTAGGGTCTGCCTAGATCAGGTATTGAAGTCACGCTGCTGCTCGGTTCACCTTCCACATTCACTTTCCAAATAACTTACATGCTGCTAATAGAAAACATCGACTTACGCACAGACGGGAAGGTACCGAGTCTACTAGCCTTCTGTATGATCATTAATAAAGCGCAGGGACAAATTCTTGAAAAAGTGGGTGTCTACTTACCCGAACCAGTAAGGTGAAAATTTAAGAAACAACATTTCCATTTTTGGAGAGGCACATGACCCTTACGTTCACTAGCTTGCACGAAAACTGAGTAGCAGTTTGATTCCTGGGGGCAAAAGTGGCAGGACATAGAGCTACCCTCACTATTACACTTAATGCCGAGGTTCCGGATAGGGAAGCCTTCACCATCTAGCTATTACATTAACAGTCTCGTCTTGAGGAAATTCGGTCATCTTTACCATCAATCGCATTTCATTTGTGGATATAAAATGATTATTTATATACCTTTTATTCAAGTACCTTGGGTCTCCGGTCCAAGCAATGGATATCGGCGGATATCAACAGCTTTCGGACACTTATACTCCCGATACTCTGAAATGTGGATACACCTCAAGGTTGACCACGAAAAGTTCGAGGTATTTCAGGTGCAGTGCCTACGTCGGATACTGGAAATTTTTACACCCACACTACCCTGTTCGAAACGAAGTGATTTATGAAAGGTGCGACCACCAGGCACCTATCAAAGATGGCAATTTCAATAGTTTAGTAATGCTGAACACTACTCGACTACCACATAAAATCCTCAGGCGGCAACGACTAATCCAACAAAAGATACCGCGAACGGCGCTGAAGAAAACCTGGCTCTGGAACATCGAGGGGGATAGAAAGGGTCACTGTCTGAACATCAGCGACGCTAAGAGCAGGTTGTGAACATCGTCAAGGGTCCCGTGACGTCCGCAGCAGTGCACTGGCTGCGGTCAGTCAGCAGCTAGAGATCAGATAATAATAATAATAATAATAATAATAATAATAATAATAATAATAATAATAATAATAATAATAATAATAATATGTATTATTGCAGAAACTATGCCAACATTCTGGGGTGTCATTATCTGGGTCCGGGGGTGTGAAATGATAACTTCGAACTTCCTTGGAGTGAGTTAAGTATATGTACCGTGACTCAACCGCCGTTCCCAGTGGTCTAATGGTACATACATATGTTAAAATATCCGACCTGGAGATCGGTTTAATGTTTCGTAATTGTTAGGTAACCTTTGCCCCCGTCTGTACGCTGTGTTAATGAGCTGACTGCTGAATTTGAGTGGTCGCGAGTGTTACTTTTCCGGGTCTGTCGTCACTGTATAAGAAGTCCCAATACCGTACCTGCTTGCTTTACACACACAGCTGTGTGGACCATACTGCGTCAGCTTTAGTGAATCTATTAAACAACTCTCTTCACTACTGCTAACACTAGCCCTAGTACATAAGATATTTCGACCATAAACGAAATTTTCATTTGTGGTTTATAAATATTTATTTACTAGCCTTTAATTTAGGACTCACTAGCTGCTGTGCCCTTCCGGAACGGGCTAGTTCTTGTACAATTGCAGCAGTAATGCCATCTAGTAGAGGTGAGTGGCGTCGGTAGGGGGCAATCGTCAATTAACGATAGTTAGGGATGATTTTCGCAGTCGCGACATTACTCGAAATGCTTGTAATGACTTGTAAATTTTATTTTCATTTTTATGACCTGTAAGCTGCATTTTAATGCGTTTTGAAAACACGATAAAATGCAAAATTTACTAAAATGCGAAATTTTTGCTAAAACACTATGTCAAGAAGAAACCGACGATTTTTGGAATAAAACATAAGTACTTTTTCACCTAGAAGCTTGAATCGAGGAGTTTTTGCCCCTTGGCTGTTAAGCTCAAGTGCCTAGTGTTTGCCCAAGGAGCTCTGTAATGTATTTGGAATCCTACCAAGATTGTAGATGCTTAAGTATATTTCAGTAAATAAAATTTAAACGTCAGCGAATGAAAAACACAAATGACTGAACGAAATGTTCGGCTATGCTCGGTGATTTCTTTCAACAGTGTCACTCACGATCATGACTTCAGTTAATTTTCTCTTCCTTTCTTACTTTGCGTTAATATAAATAAATAAATAAATAAATAAATAAATAAATAAATAAATAAATAAATAAATAAATAAATAAATAAATAAATAAATAAATAAATAAATTTGACCTTTCTCTGTCATGCTTAGGTCTATGTCATTTTAAAATAAACGTACGATTTTATTATACTTAATGCATTTTTATTTTAGTATTAGGTATATGTAAATGCGATTTTAATTTCATGTTACCAAAACACATTATTTATCAGAATTAACTCAAAATATATGCTTTTATTCAAAATGTTATAATCCGCCAAGCATATAAATGTTAGAAAATGCTAAATGTACAAATTAAATGCAAAATTTTTGGTTTCCAAACACAAAAAATCACCCCGAACAATAGTCAGTGAAATGTTATTATTAATTAATTCGAGGGGATCCCTCTGGGAATTAGTAGTAGAATATCATGCCAAAGTACACTGGACCAAAAGTGTACGAAAATCGGTACAGCATGTATCTCATATCCTTACGAAAGTATATCATAATTTATGCTTCACTCTATTCTCTGAAATATCGCTGAAAACTTTTAACATTAAATACGCATCTGTTGCTGAGATTTAATTAATTTTATCGTGTAAACACAGTGGACTATTGAGAACTTTCACATGTCAACGTCATTCATCACTTTTCTCTGTCCTTTAAATACCCGACGACCTCTCAGAGCCCGCGATCTTGGAATCCATTACCGATACTAAGACACTCATCCACTTAGGGCCTAGTTAGAAGGAATGATTTACATATAAATATTTAAAATGTTTCCTAGGTCAAGTTCGGTAACAGGTTTGTAAATCAATGTTTCACTGCCGGCGATTTCGTAATGAATTACTTTTGACCTCAACGTCTACAAATTCAGTGTAGTTTCCTGTACATGACTTGAGATGTTATTTTGATAGTTCTATTTTATTAGTAAAGTTCAAGTATATAATACTCTGCGTGATAGTAGTCGCCGTTTAATGGCTTTGGTCTGCCAAGGCGACTGCTGCCAAGCCAAATGGCTTGCAAACGCTGGAGTGATACGTGGTCGGAATAGCTTGTTCGTACTGATTGTCTTTCTTGATTTCTTATTCCATTTGTAATACACAAACTGTAAAATCTATACCAACTTTCCTAATTCAAGTCCAAAGTGTCAAATTTTCATTGGTTTTCATCTATATTATTGTCAACTCGAGACATACTGTAACTCAATAAAACTCAATTCGCATATTTAAACGGACATTTGAAATTAATTTTTAAGTTTATTTCCCTTGCCAGTATTCCCGAGTGGGAACAATGGCGAGTTAAAAACAAGTGTTACAACAAATATTACAAAATCTATGATCCTGATTGCTCCAGTCTGTTTCTTAGATTATATGTCCAAATAAATATGCATCTTTTAATGTCCAAAAAACACTTTTTATTTTTTCATGTTTTTTGATAGCTTATACCTTATTTTATAGTCTACTGTCTGTTTATTTTGTACAAGTCATCCCTTAAGGCCCTATTTTTTAATAACTGATATATTGTTGCCACATTTAAAAAATATTTTCGCGGCATATACTCTCATTCTAGGGTTGGTACAAGTGTTGTGGTTTGGCGGGTGACGCTTGACTTGTGTTTTGTGCCAGGGCTGTTGTTTTGATCACGTCTTGTTGTGAGAAGTAAAGAAGTATTTTTGTAGGATGCCTGGATCAGGAAGATTGTTCAAGAAACGCCGCAGAGGCCCTGGAAGGAAACCTAAAGGGAATATTAACAGTAATATTACGCTGTCTGTGGATGATAGTTCTGATGAATGTAGTAATGTGAGTGTGAGGTTATTGGAGACATCTCTTTGTAGCGAAACAAAATCAACTCCGGTGAGCAGTAAATCAAGAAGATAGCTTTTCACTGACCTCGGTGTAAGTAACAAATGTGTCAATGAACCTTTGAATGGAATTGACAGTGACAGCAGCAGTGAACAAGTATGCCATAGGTAGTGAGCAGGAACAGGAAGAGAGCAAGGGAAGATGACTGTGATGATCCAGATGATCTAGAATATGGACCAGGGATGCACTAGGCAGTGTGTAACTTTAATTCAGTATTTCCGAAAGTATTTTGAAAGATTTTCAGGTATAATTCTCGGGATGTATTTAAGTCAGTTAAATGTTTACCAACTGTTTTATTGTGATTGATGAATATACTGTATTTTATTCCTCTAACTCAAATAGTTTCAATGTTATTGAGTATAACACTTCAAAAAAGCCATGATTTTTAGCAGTAAAGTAAAAAAACGTTTCTGCTATATGTGGGGTTGGATGAAGTTATAAAAGTGACATTATATACATCAAACATTGAATTTGAACCATAGCAAATTTCATAACTCTAAGCTTTATAGTTTTTCAGAAATATACTTTTAAATATGGACTATTTAACATTGCCAAGATAGGGTGTACTAGTCGTTCTGCAGAATAGAAAAGTACAGTTAAATGCGAAGAATAGGTAATTTAATCAGAAGAAAGAACATTATTCGTTGGTCACTGAGTAGCTAGAATCTGATTTAGTAATTTCTTTGCGATACATTAATGAGTAATTTTGTGGCGGCTGCATACACGAGCCTGACACAGAACTTTGAGTAATGTATCTTTGTCATGTTCCTCCGTAATCCTAGAATAGTCCAATTGCTTGACAGTGAATTATCATATAAATGTGTGGATACCCTGAACTTTAATGCAATTTCTCATATTGTTCATAACAAAGATTGATATTCAAAGAAATTTTCTTTATTGGGTTCCTGTGTGCGATTCACTTAATTTTTCTCATATGTGCCTATACTTTACATTAGAAATCTCAGTATTTTAAATGTCGATAGCGTGATATGCTGCATATTTCCCCAATAATAATAATAATAATAATAATAATAATAATAATAATAATAATAATAATAATAATAATAATAATAATAATAATAATAATAATAATAATAATAATAATAATAATGCAATTTTGTACATTGTTATAGATTCTAAGTAACATAGAGTACAGTTTATTTACAATTATTATCTCTGAAGCTCACATACGTGATTACATTTGATATCTAGGGCAGGGCACAATAAAATTTCTCGTCTGAAGATAAGAAATAACATGTAAATTTGTTACTCAAGAAAACTATGATGTATGTATTCAATGAAAGAAGAACCAGTAAATGGTAAAGCCCTGAGCATAACATGATGACATATTAGAAACGAAGCATAGGTATACAGTAATGTTTTCCTTATAAACTTTATGTTTGCATATTCAAGATATTTGTGTACAGTTGCATAACGTTTCTGAATGCTATACTGATGTAAAACTATCTAAAAAAAGATATATTTTAAATAAATATTACCAAACGAGTTGGTTACGCAGTTCGGGTCACGTAGTTGTGAGCTTGGATTCGGAAGATGATAGGTTCGAATCCCACTGTCAGTGTCCCTGAATATGGTCTCTCACGGTTCCCCATTTTCATTCGAGGCAAATGCTGCGTCTATACTTAATAGAGGCCACGGCCTCTTCTTTCCCAATCCTAGTCCCTTCGCATCCTTGCGTTGCCGAGAACATTCGATGCGTTAGTGTGACCTTGAACTACTAGCAAAAAGTAAAATTAAGTAACAACGTTGACATGTCAAAATTTCCTCCTTGTTGTATTCTATATTTGTTGTTTAAATGTTTTAATAAATATTAATCTACAAGTATATAATCATCTTGAAAAGGCAGTGACAAAATATAGCAGATATTCCACGCTAAACGAAGGACGAACGGAAGAATGGAAGGAAGTACAGAAAGAAGGAAGAAAGTAAGGAAGGGAAGGAAAATAAGGAGGAAGGAAGAGGAAGGTAAGAAGGAAAGAGGGAAAGGTAAGGAAGGAAGGAAGGAAGGAAGGAAGGAAGGAAGGAAGGAAGGAAGGGAAGAAGGAATGTGAAACATAACCATTTCATTTTCGCTTGGTTACTGTTGATAGAAATGAAGTCAGATAAATAAAACCATTAGTTAATTCAATCGGTTTTCGTAGTTACACAGAAAAATAGAGTTAGATTTTGCATTCTGTATCTAAAATTTGCTATAAAAGTATTTTAATCCTTGAAACAGTTATCTATTGATGCCAGTCTACACGAGTCAATATTTTAAATTACGTCTCAAATGCGTTCTTATATTATGTTCCGTCGTCAACGTTATTAATTACAGTTTAGTTTTAAATTAAAACAAACACACATATTTATAAGAAAACACAAAGAAAGGATTTTAAACTTTTGTAACACAACTAAGATTAATTGCATTCTGTTATTCGTTTTGTATAGAACTGGTACGTACCTTGTATGATAATTGAAAAGTAAATCTATCATTGAGGAAATATCAACTAATTGGATCATGCTGATATGTTACACTTAATAACATTACACAGTAAAATGAAAATGTACTGTATATATGTGAATTTTGTTCTGTTTGTGTTGAAACAAAGAATGTTTTATTTTACTTCTTTACATTAAGAAAGTGTAACGCATTCCCTTGTCATTTCTATGCATTCATTACGCAAGGAGGATTCAGACATTGTGAAATATCTTACTAAATGTGTATGTGAGTGGGAAATTTGATATAATTCGTGCTAAATAACACCAAATTATATAAATAGACTCTATACTGGTACTAATTTATAAACGATAAGATGAAAATTTAACCAGAAAGTGTAAAGATCATCCCATTCACAACCCAGATGCTTAAAGGGGAGGCTGTAGCCAATATTATAAAGAAACGTTCACTTTAAATATATTTGCATGTTAATACATATTTTTTAGTATATTTTCATCAGAATTCTGACGTTCTCATCACAACTGAGCAGTTTCTGGGAAACACGATATTGCTTCAAAATGATATATTTTCAGTGTAAGGTGTGGTAACGTAAGGCCGCACACATAGGGGAATAGTATCATTTCGGTAAGTAGCGCATTAGTGTTGCAAGGAAAGAGCTATGAATTATGAAATGATGTGGGAAAAAAGCTTTATTTTTGGCTAAAGTATTTCCTGAAATAAGAACAACATTTAGTCCATGGATAGTGCTTTCAAGTCCGTATTTCACCAAGTCTGATATCTCATGTATAATATTCCCATGCCCTATATTAACTGTTGAGTGAAACTGTCCTTCTAACGGCACAATCAACGGTGACTGTAGATACGGACTATTACTGCATGCGTACCAGATCTCATATTCGTATACGGATTACCTCAGCGAGTTGCATGTGCTCACATGCTTGAAAACTGGAATTTTCAAACAAAAGTGACTTACATCCATTTTCTTCTTCGAGTTTCCTTCATTATGTGTAACCACTTTCATTTGGTGATTCATATGCAAAGATAATCATAGCAATAGAACATCCACTATATCTTACCATATGAAGATGGTCGACGGCTTTTTCATAGCAATAAGGGAAATATAATATTGTTGATGAAGCCTATATGATCATAGATACAACCTTCTTGGAATCATGGCGAAAGCGAAAAATCCTTCTCAGAATCGTTGGTTGAGGTAAAGTGAATTCTTTAGAAGACTTTCATAATTCTCTTCAAGAATGTATACACCTCTATTCTAATTAAGGAGATATTTTGTTATTTATATCGTCACACGAATGGCTAATATTGTGAAGTGTTTCTCTCGATAAGAGATAATCTTCCATTAAAGCAATCTTTATATATATATATATACACACACACACACACACACATACTGCCTGACAAAAAAATTGAAGCACCCAGAAGAAATGACCGGTTGTAAACGTATACACCATCGGTGGTTGTGTGCATGTTTAGAGTTGCAATTCTCTGTGACAGGTAGAACGGCCATCAGAGTCCATTACTGTTGTTCGTGTTTAGTGTTGTTACCAGGGCTGTTAGGGTATATAAGGGGCGTGCACATCGTCGGATGTTTTACATGTCAGGTTTTACATGTAGGCTCTTTTATTTCTGCCTATGTGGTTTTCCCTGACCCTTAATACCACACCTTAACACCACTTGCCAACACAAGCTCTCGCCGTGGTAGCGAGTCTAACTCGGAGACCGGCAGATACTCCTTGTATCACTTCCCACTCTTCCCTGCTATCTGTTTTCTTCTTGTCGGAGGCAATGCAGATTGAGGTGATTGCCACGCGGAGGGAGCGGGCTTTGCGCCCCCCCCCCCTCCCGAAAAAGTTGGATGTTGAGTGATCATTGTGAGGGACATTGAGATGCCATCTACTCGTGTAAGATAACGTTATCAGAACCTGATACAGTTTGAAAGGGGCCTCATAGTGGGTCTTCATTTGGCCGGCTATCCGAATCGTGCAATATCCAGATTTGTGGGACATTCGGATGTTACAATGTCCCGATGTTGGACTGCATGGGGTTGTGAGGGCAGGCATACTCGCGTGAAGGTTCCGATCGACCCCGTCTGTCCACCACAAAGGAGGATGGCCGTATTGTGCACCAAGCACATCGCAACCACTTCACATCTGCGCCTGCCATCCGGGAACAAGTAATCGACTCCCAACAACATTCTGTGTCATCTTTGTTCGGAGACTAGCAGCAACCGGACTACGGAATTACCGTCCCATGCGTAGGCTGCAGTTGCCTTCTCTCTTGTAGGTTTTATAGTGACAGTTAGTTAAGATGTGGAGAGAAAGTCGTCACGATTTCAGACTGAATATGAAATGAAATATTTTGACACGCTTCTACAGGGGATAAATTTCAACAATTATAGCTGAAATCTTCGTTTATTCAGAAATGAAGATCAAAATTTAACTCAAGAACTTCGACAACAGTTCAAGCGATAATATATTAACACATTAATTACTAAGTACACGTTGAGATTGATGCATATTCGTCTATGTGTATCAGAAATTAACTTGAAAGACAAATCTGTACAATACTCACAGTTCTGCACACATGTGTCATTTAAGTAGTCAAATATATCGCAAAAAGGTAAAATGAAGTCCTCATTCAGAGGTGATACATGTAACTACATGGGATAACAATCCCAAGGGCCATGGCCTACCAAGCGACCGCTGCTCAGCTGGAAGGCCTGCAAATTATGAGGTGTCGTATGGTCAGCACGACGAATCCCCTCGGCCGTTATTCTTGGCTTCCTAGACAGGGAGAGGAGGTACATGTTGAATTTGTAAAAGAAACCCACATACAAGGGTCATGATAGTCGAGTGTAATCGTCAATGACCTCCCACCAAGACGGCCGCAGGTCGAATCGTGGACAGTACATGTTGGGTTTTAAAATGAAAAGGTAGGCCTATGTCCTTATGTTTAGGATTACATAAAACGGGAGATTTGTGGCTATGATTACGATATGAACAGTCGCACAAAACAAAAACAAAAAAGCTTGCTTGTTTTCTTGTTAAAATTAAGACTGGACACAACTCCCTTAAAACCATAATTTATGTGCCATTCGCATCAATACAGTACACCTGCTTCCACTGTAAAGACTTCTATCTGCATCTTGGAGCCGAATGATCTTCCCTGCTACAGTATTTCTTTTTTTTTGTGTACTGTAATAATTATCATTATAATACTAAAACACTCGGTCTGCTAAAAACTGCTGGAAATCAAGAAGTAATGATGAAATATACCGGAAAATAGAAAACGACAGAAATACGCGGAAGAGGCGATTGATATTTTTTGCACATTTATACAGAATATAAGACAACATGTTAACCAAACGGATCTTCAAATATTTTTGGAACAAGAAGTCAACAACAACCTGGATTCATGAAGTCAAGAAAATTTGGAAAGAAATATTGTAGGAGAAGAAGGAGCAACAGAGAGAGAGATTTTTTAGATATAAAGTGTTAAAATGGAAGGATTCCAAGGTCGGGAGGGAAAGAAAACAGGTTCAAAATGGTCCGAAGAGAAGAAGAAAAGGAGACATGGTGAGCAGATGAAGGAGAATTAGAGGAACAACAAAGGATGAAGCATTGAAATTGTCACGCGGTCCCTAGAAGACTCTAACGGAGTAATAATAATAATAATAATAATAATAATAATAATAATAATAATAATAATAATAATAATAATAATTCCTTTAGCTTATCCAAAATATTTCTGGGGTCACTGCGGACACTGAATTATTTTCAGTTTTTGCCACGAGTTCAAGGCCGGATGACCTATCTGATGCCATGTGAGTTTCCAGGTGTATATTGTAGGCTAACTGAGGGTCTACTGGTAATCGAATCCCGGCAGTGAGTATGGAAAGCTATCAGCTAATCCACTGCTCTAATCGCACCCTCAATGATAATAATATTAATGATCCCACTAATGACATATGTTTTTCGGGCACGCCGATGTCACGCGCAGGGATTCTTTTACTTGCCAGTAAATCTACGAGTTGGACGTATTTGAGTACCTTCAAATACCACTGGACTGATCCTGGAGCGAAGCCGCCAACTTGAGCTCAGACAGCTTTGACGTCCGAGCTACTCAGCCCATAGAAGATTTTTTTTTTGCTGGTGGCTTTACGTCGCACCGACACAGATAGGTCTTACGGCGACGATGGGATAGGAAAGGCATTGGAGTGGGAAGAAAGCGACCGTGGTCTTAATTAAGGTACAGCCCCAGCATCTTCAGGGTTGCCGACAGTGGGATTTGAACCCACTATCTCCAAGCTCACAGCCACGCGCCTCTAACCGCACGGCCAACTCGCCCGGTGCCCATAGAAAGAGACTAACACTAGTTATGACCAACAAATCGCTCAATCTTCAAGTAATGTAGCAGCAACTATCAATCAGGCTTAGATTCTTCCACAGTCTATTACGGCTATCCCTAAATTTATGTGCTTGTTCGAAATAACGAGAATATCCGCATATCAGTTGCACTAATTAATATCTGCCTCAGATGCTTATTAGAACGATATTTTGAAACCAGATCTCAACAAAGGTGGCAATGCTCAGTTGCGCGACTGTTAGTCCTACCCTAACATAAAACAATGCAAATTGCTGAATTTTCTAAAACATAGTTTGGGAATTCAAGAACTAAGTATGGTGTTTCGTAGAGGAAAGTAGATTATACCGTACTGAAATTAAAGGAACACATACAGTATGACATCAGAAGTGCCTCTGGTTCGAATTCCACGTAAAACTGTAGGTCCAGTGGATATGATCGCGATATCGACGGTCACGTGAAAACACAAGCTCGATCGTTTGACATCAGAACTGAAGCTCTTCACAACAAATGTTACCTAGCGAGTTGGCCGTGCGGTTATGGGCGCGCAGTTATGAGCTTGCATTCCGGAGACAGTGGGTTCGAACCCCACTGTCATCAGCCCTGAAATTGGTTGCCATGGTTTTCTATTTTTACACCAGGGAAATGCTGCGGCTGTGCCTTAATTAAGGCCACGGTCACTTCCTTCCCACTCCTAGCCCTTTCCTACCCCATCGTCGCCATAAGATCTATCTGTGTCGGTGCGACGTAAAACCAATTGTAGAAATAAAAAATAAGTTTTGTTGTCTAGTGCCCACTTATGTCATACGTTTATATCGGCTGTAATAACTTACTATTATCAGCGTTTAGAATTTTCCTGTATGTTATACAATCGTTCGCAAACAATCTGCAGTCTCTTTGGGTTTCATTCGAGATCGTTGGTAAATGCCGTAAACAGAAGAGAGTCAATAACACTATCTTGTACGGTACGATTCCCGATGTTACAGGTAATTTGTCAGAGTATTTACTAGCCATATTTACTCCCTGCGTGATGTTTGTCAAAATTCTTAGATCCAAAGACTCACCCTTTTATCAATCCCTGTTTTAGCAAGTTTTTGGATCTGAACATCATGTGATACAACATCAGAAACTTTAGCGAAATCAATTACAATACCTTGAACAATTTCGTATAGTGACTCGCTTATATCCTGACCCGTGAGTGCTCTGCAGTGGATTTGTTTCTATCTCACGGGTCACCGGCAGTGTGTACTTAATAACAACAATGAATATTCCATTGGCGTATGGTTGACGTAGGAATACAACAAGGATCTGTATTGGGAACCCCTATATTTCTCTTTGTATATAAATGGCATAGCTTACGGATTAAAACGCTGTAAATAACACTTATACGCAGATGACTTACAGATATATAACACAGCAAACCCAGAAAATCAGAAACACTTCACCTGAATGAAGACTTGATGACGATATGGGCCAATAATCACGGATTAAAATTAAACCCATCAATATCCCAGGCAATAATTATTGCTTACGCTAAATGACTTTGCAGACTCAATCGAACAGCGTTACCACAGTTGTCCATAAGTGGTACTCCCATACATTATTGCCAAAACGTGAGGAATCTTGGTATAATATTTGACGAACATCTGTCCTGGTCTGCCCAAACTCTAATTGTGTGTAGAAAAATATACGGAACGCTACACTGTCTCAGTAAATTCAAATTCAGTTTCCCTTTTCAACTCAAGAAAATTCTTGTGGAATCACTCGCATTACCTCATTTTGATTATTGCGATATAGTTTACAACAACCTAGGAGTAGACTGGGGAACGAAATTACAGTTTGCTCAGAATGCGTGTGTAAGATTTATCTGTGAACTACGTTACGATGACCATATCACACCGTCTTACACACAGCTCGGGTGGCTTCGCCTGCAAGAACGACGCACACTTCATACTCTTTGCTTATTGCATAATATTCTTAAAACTTCTCAACCAGCCTATCTCCGTGTCAAGCTCCTCTCCACAGACCATAACAAAAATACCCAATCCTGCAGCACCATGTGTTTATCCCTTCCTGTACACAGAACAGCAATCTACACGAAATCATTCACCGTTACTGCAGCCCGACAATGGAATCTCTTACCAGTGGACGTCAGAAGCATGTCCAGCAGCTCAGCTTTTAAACATGCCTGTGTCGAATTACTAGGTAAACATGCATGAATCATCAAGTTATGACTTGAAAACACCTCCTTCTACCGCTTCTTCATCATTATTTCCCTCTTCCTTTCATATTTCTTCTTCTTCTCTGCTTCCTACTCCTTCTCTTCACCTCTCAATGAAGGCGATATCTCGGTATACTGTAGAAATGTATATATTTTCTAAACTTTCTCTTAAGTGGTAGTTATAGTAATCATTATTCATATATTTCTAATGTACTCTACGTACGATGTGTATTATATACATGATATGATTTGTTGTATTAATAGGGGCCTACAATTACCGTTATTGTTAATATTGTTATCATATTATTGTCATCAGTAGTTATTATTAATAGTGTTCTAGATTAAGACTGGTTAAGTGTAAGAAAGGAAGTACATCCTTAACTTTGCCAGAATAAATAAAACATATTATTATTATTATTATTATTATTATTATTATTATTATTATTATTGTTATTATTATTATTATTATTATTATTATTATTATTATCTGGCCATAACAGGAGAATCATTTTCTAAAACCACGATGTGTATGTTGGGTATTCAGCCCGAAGGCTGGTTTGATCCTCCACAGCTCCGCCAACAGCTGCCATAAACAGCCTAGGCGTCACTGAAGAGGCATACTAGGGAAGTGAGGAATGAGGTAGTTTCCCGTTGCTTTCCTCACTGAGCCAGAAGTTGCTATTACATATCAGTCTGCCAAGCCCACTGAAATGCATGCACCAACTGACCCTATGAGCGATATTTTCACACCATTCATAATAGGGACTGGCTGCATAAGGAATGGTATTACTAGCATCACTCATACCTCAGTCACTTTCATATTGTCAAAGCCAAGGATGAGACTGAGACAGGGCAAGAGAGTAACAAATTTATTCTAGCCCGTACCGGAAGACATAAGTGCACTGTAAACACTACATCTCGCCAACAAAGGCATAAATGACGTCTTTCGAAATAAAGTGTTGCATTTGTGTATATTACATGGACGCCAGACATATGGGCCTAATTTACGCACCAGCAGTCTGTTCCCCCTTTAAATAATGGGACTACAAATTCTTTCTTCCACTCAGAGGAATGCATTTTGTAATGAAACAGGTAATAATCTGTGATTTTTGCTCAAATATTGAAGGTAATTAATTTACTTAGACGTATTTGAAATACTGAATGATTTTAAATTTGTTATCGTACGTCTGTTGTGAACTAAAGGTAGTTTTGAGATTTTTGTAAAATCCAATTTTATCAGTTGCAGGTGGCAGCTGTTGTAGAATTCAGATGTCATTCTCATCTACCTTAACTTTTTGTTGGTTTAACTGCAGTCTGGAGACTCAATTCATTTTATGAAATTAACGATTATGGTTCTATGTGTTGAGAAAATCCTCCCCTACGATCCCACGCACCTCAACGTCGCCTTCAAGTGAACGCAGATTTCCCCGTTGATCTTTGTCGTGAGAGAACAGACTCATAGATCATCACTTGGTGAACAAAAGTGAAGGAAGATTAAATTGGGGGAGAAGAAAGGTCGCTCTCCACCCTAGAGGAGATAAGCAAGGCCTATAGCATGTTACGGAACACAAAAATCGTAAACACAGCAGCTGAGTTCACACGGCTGAGTGTAATTGCGTCAGTCGGGGGTCTGTCCAGCCGCACCTGGTCTCTTCCGCATTCTTCGTTCGTCCTTCCTTCCTTCCTTCCTTCCGTGGGAGTCTCCCCTGACGTAAGAGCGTGGGACTTCACCCCTGGTGGAGTGGAGCAATTATGTTAATAGGAACAGCTCCCTTCAGCGGGGAGGGTCCTTACTCTCAAACAATAGTGACTGGTGACAACTGCGTACCTCTACAGGGAGCTCCCCAGGCCGCCAAATTAATACGTGTTATTGGGGGATCATTTTACGATTACCTACTTGGAATTTAATCGAGCTGCACCGAGTGAGTGAGCTTACTCGCGTGGCAAGTGGATACACCAGCTCACGGCCAGCTAGAAGCACAGGTAACGAACAGCGTTAGTACCAGTGTTAACTTTCACCCTCAATGATTCAAACCAGCAAAATGCCAAAACACAGATGTGCTCAAATTTGCGAAAAAATCATGTGGCAGCAGGGATTTTCAAAGAGCAGAATTACGGTTTATGAAAGGAATCGGTTCGTCGATGAGAGTAATTTAAAGTGAGAAGCTAGATAATTACAGTACGGTCAAATCAATTGGGAGAAATTAAAAAATCAGTTAATACAATTCGTGCCTTACCGAGAGAAAGAAATCTCTATGTAAGACGGTACTGTAGATTGTATAGATTTGTTGTATAGATTTATAAAACATAGACGAAAACTCCTGAACATCTTTATACATTCGTAGATTTCGTCCTAGGAAATAAAACGAAAAAAATTATATCGAAAACCGGCTGAATCTGGATGAAAATGAATAATTTTTGATATAATGATGTTGAAAACTTAATATTTAAATATTAATTTTGAATTTCCTCGAAGATAATAATAATAATAATAATAATAATAATAATAATAATAATAATAATAATAATAATAATAATAATAATAATAATAATAATAAATGTCCGCCTCTGTGATGTAATGGTTAGTGCGATTACCTGCCACCACGGAGGCCGGGGTTCGATTCCCGGCTCTGCCACGAAATTTGAAAAGTGGTGCGAGGGCTGGAATGGAGTTCACTCAGCCTCGGGAGGTTAACTGAGTAGAGGGGGGGTTCGATTTCCTCCTCAGCCATCCTCGAAGTGGTTTTCCGTGGTTTCGCACTTCTCCGCCAGACAAATGCCGGGATGGTACCTAACATAGGCCACGGCCGCTTCCTTCCCTCTTCCTTGTTTATATCTTCTAATCTCCCCAGCCCCCCACAAGGCCCATGTTCAATATAGCAGGTGAAGCCGCCTGGGCGAGATACTGGTCCTCTTCCCCATTTTTAACGCCCGACCCAAAATCTCACGCTCCAGGACATTGCACTTGAGGCGGTAGAGGTGTGATCCCTCGCTGACTCCGAGGGAAAAACCAACCCTGGAGGGTAAACGGATTAATAATAATAATAATAATAATAATAATAATAATAATAATAATAATAATAATAATAATAATAATAATAATAATAATAATAATAATAATAATTGTACCGGGCGGTACACCTCCACTCCGCTAATTTAAAATGTGCGCCAGTTGAAACTCCTCTGCTGGAGGAAGTCTGAACTTTATCTACGCTATTAATTCTCTACTTTCTCAGAAGATGTCACCACGTGGAAAATTTTGAGTTTTTGAACTGTGTCATTTTTGTTGTGGTTTTGTTTCACTTGAAGTAAGAAGTGTGAACTTTCTCTTCTAGAGGACACTACTGAAGATCTACAATAGTGCAACCTAGTGCGGAGTCAAAGAACTATTTTTTTTGGAGAAAATTTAATTTCAAGAGTTTGTTCTTTGTTAAATTTCTTTCTGTCATTGTTTAAGTTGGCAATATTTACCCCTTTCTTCCCCTTGTTATGAATGTATCCAATCCCGAATTTCTTCTATTAATTTCTGACCAATCTGGTGTATCTTCCCCCAACTTGAATCTGTTGCGGGGTCCTACCCAATAAAGAGTTTGTGGGAGGGTGTTTTCTTTCCCCTAACGCCTAGAACCTTCCGCGAGAGGATATAAACTGCTGATTTTAGGGTCTCCGGGCCACTTCTGTTCCATCTTTCAGTGTGTTAAGTACATAGCAGGGGGCGGGAAGCGCCTCTTTCTTCGGCAGCGGTCAACAACAAGGTAATGGCCGATTAATAACTTCTTTCTTTGCTAGCTCAGCAGTTTAACTTTCGGGGCGGGTTCTAAGCGTTCAACCATGTAACCTTTTCCTAAAATGTAACTACTCTTTTCGTATATTCTCTTTTAAAACGACATATCGGGATAGAGAGTGCTTAACCCTCTCGAGCTCCCACTCACATCGTCTTGAGGTGAACTTATTTTTCTCAACCTATTCTTCCGTAATGTAATGTAAATTGCTATTAAGTCACCTCTGTAGTATGGGATTAGCCCTTGTATTAACGGCCTAGTGCCAAGTAGGTCTTAAGCAAAGTGTATTAGGAGTGCAAGTTCGCCTCCTCTCAAATTGTATTTTAGAGGTCATGTATTAACCTTCTTGTTATTTAACAGACCTCAGTAGGTTGGGTATTTTACCCCTGTGTATACGTCCTTGGAGGACAGCTTAAAAGTGGAGTTTGGAGTGGCCTATGATAGGCTTGTATTTTAGGGGGAAGTTGCCCTTTCTTGAAAATTGTGTTTCTGCCTCAAGGAGACTTTTGGGTGTAATTGGAAGCAAATGTTTGTGGCATGTTTGGGGGTTTTCGGCCCCTTTGTTGTATTGTGTTCATTGTAAGGTTGGGCTCATTGCTCAAGAATTATGTTTCTGACTTTTGAAGCCCCAAATGGGGTACCTATGTAAATGTATTTTTCAATCGTGTTTCGGCTACTAAGTACCCTGTTCTATTTGTTGTTACCTAATTTTGAAAAGAAAATATAACCTTGTTAAATTTTAAAATTAATTTCACTTTAGTAGCTTGAGACCTATTCACCACCCAGCACCTTCTTTCATGCATAACTACCACAAAAACACGGTAATCATAATAATAATAATAATAATAATAATAATAATAATAATAATAATAATAATAATAATAATAATAATAATAATAATAATAATAATAATAATAATAATAATATAAGGAATGTATTACAATATACCTTTTTGAAGAAAGCCGCTGTAAAAGCTTACGCTCACTTCATTTTCATGCACCTCTGACCAGCATTTCGCTAAGCAGGAGTTTTAAGAATGAACAAGGAAAAAAAGAAAGGCACTTGACTACCGATACAATGAATTCTGCTATTACTTCTTCAATCTCATCGGAGGAAATTTTCCTCTAATAGATTTTAAATTACATAAATGTTGTGTCTTTAGAAGGCGCTCGCTCGGCGTGATAAATGGCCACCTCGTTCCAACACTTGCCACCTAATTGGCCCTTACGTTGCCAGATAATCGCCCACATGCCATTCTCTGATGCAAATTCCAGAATGTATAAACAATTTTCTGGAAACAAGTACACGCTGAGAACAAACCGGTACAACCTGGACCACATCTCCTTCGTGAGGAACCAATTTATTGTTTCAGAAATCAATTGAGTTATTTTCTAGATAATGGATACATTATTCGCCACCTTTTAGGGACTGTTTTTTAGACTCTAGCAGGCAGAGTGACTGACTCGTTAACGCATTCTCTAAACTGCAACAATACGATCTCTGCGGTTCGGTGGTCGACTGTCGGTGTCTGGATCCCAAGATGGCTGGTTCAACCCCGGCAGTGTTAGTCGAATTTTTGAAGGGTGAAAAAATGTCCATTCGACACTCCATGCCGTACGATGTCGGTATGTAAAGATCTCTGGTGACACAATTGGTGTTTACCCGACAAATTTAGTTAAAAACTCACCCATAGATCGCCCAAGAGAGATCTGTTTTTCCTGTCACCTGGTAGCTGGTCCTCCTCTCCAGTTTTATCCCCCGACCCTAAGTCTCACACTCCAGGACACTGCCCTTGAGGCGGTAGGGGAGGAATCCCTCGCACAAAAACCAGCCCTGCATGGTAAATAAATAAATAAATAAATAAATAAATAAATAAATAAATAAATAAATAAATAAATAAATAAATAAATAAATAAATAAATAAATAAATAAATAAATAAATAAATTATTATTATTATTATTATTATTATTATTATTATTATTATTATATTGATAATATCATAAGAAGAAATACAAAACACTACATGGGTGAATTCCATAAAGCAGTAAAGTTCCTTTTGTTCGGTGCAAAATTTATTTCGGTTAAGCTCAAGAACAATGCGTTACAGCGCCCCTGATTGAAGCTCAGTGAACAAACTGTTGCCTGCCCTGCCATTGTGGCTGACACTATCCTAACATTTAGCCGTATTGTCAGTTCAATGATATGATGCGATTATTTTTCTTTGCAAAAATAAAGTTGTATTTATTTAAGGAAATATATATCTGCCTTTTAATGACATACCTTAAGTTTAATTCTGCTATAATTTATGAAATTTGCTTCTTGCTCAAGTTTGTTACTTGTGGTAGTAATTTTTGAGAGTAGATGTGTAAGGTGTAGAATACACTCACGCTATCCCCTGCCTGTCGTAAGAAGCGACTAAAATGGGTAACTACCCAGGGAATCTCAACTTTCTAGAGTGGATTGGCGATCAAGGAACTCCTTGCTGAGTCTGTGAATTTTTCAACTTGCTTCTGCTAATCTCCTCCCATTCAGTCTCTTTTGGTCCACTTTTGTTCTCATCCGAATACAAAGTTGTTATGTTTGTGAGAACTAGGGAGTGGACGTGGCGAAATTTTGCGACCGAATGTCCTTCCTGAAACAACCCAATGTGGAGATATGTGTTGAACAATCACGTCTTTCTGCGGTGATTGACAGTGAGCTGCTTTGTATGTATAATTCACAGCCGACCGAGAACCAAAATCAGCACCCAATTAACTAAATAATAATAATAATAATAATAATAATAATAATAATAATAATAATAATAATAATAATAATAATAATAATAATAATAATAATAATAATAATAATAATAATAATAATAATAATAATAATAATAATAATAATAATAATAATATCAGTTTCGTCCTACTAACTACTTTTACGAAACAAATAATGCATAATATCACTCAAACAAAGGAGACTCCATGTTTGGTGTTTGGAACTCCCATACATATGGAGAGATTAGGTCAGGTAAGTGGAAAATGGAAACTAATTAGAATAATATTTGAGGATACCGGGATAGGACACATAACCATATGGATGTATTGAAGAAATGAAATGTCCCTCATTAAGTTCTGATTACATGCGTTATGGATTTTTGATAGCGGTAGCAAAGGAGAAATTTAGGCTCGGGGCTTGTTAAGTATTCATATAAGAGGATGACAGATGGTGTTACTACTTAAGACTGAAGGGGCAAGGCAGAGGCAAGAAATTAAAGCAGACAACGCAAGAAGGCGAAAAATACAACCACGATTAAAGCAAATGCCAGAAAACGGCTTACAGTGTGAAGTAATGGGCTACACTCCTCGGTGGAGTACAAATATTAACAACCACACTTGGCACTGTTTGAATACGACTGTAAGCCCCCACGGTATTCAGCAAATATTCCACAGAATGGCAGCTTGACTCTTCTCTCGCCCTCTACCCAACGAACAACCACGAGTTTACAGGTATGATGACGAAAGTGGTATTACGGTACTTCCTTGCTAACAAGCAGCTCATAACCAGTAGACTCTCTATCGGTCTGGAAGAGTATCCGCCACTCGTGGAAGAATATAAGAAAGCGTAGAATACAGCCACTTTCTTCGTCTCTTGAAGAGTATGCCAAATGATGTACAGAACAAACATGATTTAAAATAAAGGGACGTTTCACGTTTAGTCTACAGATTGTACAAACATTCAATAGTGTGTGAGAAAACAGTAAATACATCTTTTGGTCTTCCTATTCAGTGATTTTAAAATCATTTGCATATGAAAACCTGCTCCTCTAGATGAGTAGACTATAAATATGAAATTTTCTCGATTTCTATTCAGCCGTATCCCAATGATGGTGGAACCGACCGACCGACCGACCGACCGACCGACCGACCGACCGACCGACCGACCGACCGACCGACCGACCGACCGACCGACCGACCGACCGACCGACCGACCGACCGACCGACCGACCGACCAACCAACCAACCAACCAACCAACCAACCAACCAACCAACCGACTCGGCCCGACCCACAAACAAACAAACAAACAAACAAACAAACAAACAAACAAACAAACAAACAAACAAACAAACAAACAAACAAACAAACAAACAAACAAACAAACAAACAAACAAACAAACAAACAAACAAACAAACAGATACGAAAGCTAAAAACCACTATTACGGTTCTGAGTTCACTTAAAACGGATCAATATCTCAAGCAATGTCCGACTCGTTGGCTGAACGGTCAGCGTACTGGCCTTCGGTTCAGAGGGTCCCGGGTTCGATTCCCGGCCGGGTCGGGGATTTTAACCTTCATTGGTTAATTCCAATGGCTCGGGGGCTGGGTGTTTGTGCTGTCCCCAACATTCCTGCAACTCACATACCACACATAACACTATCCTCCACCACAATAACACGCAGTTACCTACCCATGGCAGATGCCGCCCACCCTCATCGGAGGGTCTGCCTTGCACGGGCTGCACCCGGCTAGAAATAGCCACACGAAATTATTATTATCTCAAGCAATTTACAAAAATGAAAACAAAACTAATTTATAGACTGCGGATCCCCTACAAGTATATTTATTTAGATATCTGTAAATAGGTTGTAACTTTGCTTGTTCCAATACCATAGTCATCACTTTTCACTTGTTTAAAACTCTGGAAGAGACTAGTAAGCGTGAATGAAATCTCTCCAGAATTCGCTGTTGGAACTTGTTGATACGATGATGTTAGTTGCATAAGACCTCTATTTCGTCCGAGGATTGTCTGCGCAACACTTCATAAACGTCCATACATGCTGCTATGTGTTGTAAAACACTACGTGTTGCACAAATCATTTCGAATGCATCAGAATTACACCACAGTTTTCAAAATGTTACGCAATACTTCAGACTCCACCACACACGATCGATCTGTTTGCACAACAGCCTCTGTTGCGCAAATTGTTTGATCGTGTACGGGCAGCTTAAGGGTTCAACTAAACAGTGACGACGCGAACAGAGGGGTTTAGATTCTGAGATAATATGGTAGCAGTTTAAATTATTCTCAAGTAAATAAAAATTTCAATCTATGACTGTGAGAATGACAATATATTTGTATGAAAAAGGAGTCTATACAACCATGATGTTGCTTAGTTATTAATATAGTTACAGTTGTACAAAAGCACAATACAGTTAACCACAGAGACGTCCTCATGTGTAAATGAGGCTGAGAAATGAACATGTTAAAAGCAGTACTGCCATATTTTTTCTACTTGGGAAACTAGAAAACACGTAAAGTAAATTCTTTCTACACAATATACAAACTGAACTATACACCACGTCGCCCGTGCGTATCTTCTGTAATATGAATTCACGGCTCGATCTGTCATATTCTTTCCACTTGACTAGCTCTTGTATCAAAACTGCAGCTTCCACCGACCGCTGACATGTAAGAGACTTCTGGTGACTGATGTTTATCCGACAAAATTAACTAAAACTGAGACTTATGTCAACCAATAGAGACCAAGTTTCTTCGACATCTAGTAGAGCAAACTGGATTATTATTATTATTATTATTATTATTATTATTATTATTATTATTATTATTATTGTTGTTGTTGTTGTTGTTGTTATTATCACTATTAGTTTCAGGCCCCGGAATTTTATAACCTAATAAATACTGAAAAATGACCTAAAATCCTGAAGAAATGACTAAAAATGAGCCAAAAGATGACAAAAAGAAGTATGAAGGAAAATATCTTACTAAAATAATAAGAATTTTAATTGTTCATTGTATGACGAAACAAGAAGCCAAGGGAGTCTGGATAGACGAACTACATCTTCAGACCTCTTCTGAATGTAGTTAATTAAAATTCCACTAGATGTCAATGATAAAAGTGGTAGCGATGGTGATTATTGTTTTAAGAAGAATTGCGACCAAACAACTATCCTCTCTTAACATTGAGCAAAGGAAAAATAGAATAGGCCCCGCCCCATGGAAGATGACGTTATCGGCTAAAGAGAGGAAAGGTCAGCGTTGGGAGTGAAAATGAAAGTCTTCGGGCCTTGCAAACCCTAATACCGTCGGAGTAGGAAGAGAACAAGAGTTGATCAAGGGAGGTCGAATAGGAAGGTTGGAAGTTAGGAGTCTGTTACTGGTAGGTAGTATTTCAGACTCAGCTAGGAGCTTCGTGGTTGCCAAGTTAAATCGATAAATGAGAGCCTCTTAGACGATTCCTATTACAGTCTCTCTTACTTGTTTGGTTAATACCTGTTCTTGAGAAACGTCGAGGTGTCGGTTTTTGTTCGATAGGGCCAACAGAATCCATCGATATCACGTTATCGCACTGGAATGCTTTGAATGGCATCCACCTTGCCCAGGATAGATTGAGAACCTACCCTCTTAACATGCACGTCTTACCTGCTCAGCTTCATCCAAGGTTCATTCTTAAGTTTTGCCTAGACCTGAACCACTATGCTTCAGAGAACACCCCTCTGCCGTCGTCCTCACTTGTTCGTACCAGCAATCATTCTCGCTCTTTTTTCACGTCCTGTCTTTCTGCCTGTCTGTCTGTTTGCCTGTCTGTCTGTCTTCTAAGTCTTCTGGCCAGAGGTTGGTTGGATCCTCAAAAAGCTTCGCCAAAGTTTATGTAGTTATTGGGAAACGTCAAAAACTGATCATGATGCCGTAATTAGGGTAAAAGGCATTGTGAGTAACGCGGTAGTAGCCTATGCCATTGTTTCCCCATTGGGGCAGAAAGTGCTATTACCGATCTGGATAGCTGCAGTCGCGTAAGTGCAGCCAGTATCCAGTATTCGGAAGGTAGTGGGTGTCAGGAGCCCTGAAGGCGGTTTTCCGTGGTTTTACCATTTCCATACCAGGCACATTATGGAACTGTACCTTAATTAAGGCCACAACTGCTTCCTTCCCATTCCTAGCCGTTTCCTGTCTCATAAGACGTAAAGCAACTTGTAAGAAAATAAAAGTACTATTGCAACACTACCCGTCCCTTGAATAGCGCATTTAGTAACATCCAGACACACTAATCCTGCCATGAATTCCATAACTCAATGCTTCTACAGTCATAAATTGGACTGGGACTTCAGTGGAAGCTACATTTTTCTTTGGCCTGCGCTAAGAGACCGACGCAAAAATACTGCATCCTTCAAGAAGTAGCAGCATGCAAGATGGGTATGAAATACTATTGATATAACTTTTTTAAATTTTATTTTCTATTGAACTCTGATTACAATGTAAAATATAGTAACTGGTACAAATAATTATAATAAGGTTTATTATAAAGCGCTGCGATGGTCAGGGGGTGTCACCCCCTTGGACCGAGTGCGCAATAAGCATATACGAGGATCATTTCGTATGACCCCTATCAGTCAGAAATTGGAGGAGCGACAGTTGCGCTGGTACGGACACGTACAACGTCGAGATGAAGATCATCCCGTTAAGAAAGCTCTTGCAGTCGGGGAACCAAGGAGATGAGAGCAACATGGTGGCGTACAGCCGAAAATGCCTTGAATAGAAACGGCATTCCAGTGGCGGAGACATCCAACCGCAGGGAAACTCTTTAAGGATCAGAAGAGCCGACCCTGAGTGATACTTGGGACTGTCCATTGTCGGTACACATACGGCCAGGAAGGAAGCAAAATAAAGTCCATGCACCAAAATAATTTGAATTATTCATATATATATAATTTTGTATGGCTATTGTTAGTCTTGTGAAGCCCTTGTAAGGCACACGCTCTGAAGAAGGTAGGCAGGTTCTGCTGTGTATAGGAAACTGCGTTATTGTCGTGCTGGATATTGTGTCGTGTGTGAATTGCAGGAATGTCGAAGACAGCACGAACACCCTGTCCCCGGGATAAGAGGATTAACTGCTTAAGTTTAAATTCCATCGACCTGGCCGGGAATCGAACCTTGGGACCCTAGGAACGAAATCCAAGATGCTGATCACTCAGCCAAGGAGCCGGGCAATGATTTAGTTAGCACTTAGTTAGAATCTCCTCAGCTTCTGGCAATCCGAAATGAGAAAAAAAAAGGGTATTCTACTACAATTAATTGTATGGCCTTAGCGCTCAGGCATTTTCATTTGGCACAATTTAGGCCGTCTGGGTTACAATTTCGACAGTCTGTTTTACTTCACCAGATATCAACTCCGGCACTAGAGATCATTTACATGCGACATCGTACGGCATGGAGTGTCAAATGCACTTTATCGCCCTTAAAAATCTTGACTACCTTTGTCGGATTCGAATCCACGATCTTAGGATTTGGAAGACAACACGCCAGTACTGACCTACAGAGGCAGCAGACAATAAGAAAACAAAGCGCTCGAATGTCGTCCTCCGTTGTGTTCTGCGAAAATATTGGAGCTCTAATATTTTGGTTCTCAAGGAGCACCGAGTAGAGGACAGGCTCTTGGATAAGATCAACCAAGTCTTCCTGAGATTCTTCGACCACATTTCAAGAACAGCAGTAGCCATGGAGTGGCTTCAAAGATGGGCACCTCCCAGATGAGCACTCTTGTTAGGAATTCCTTATAGGGGTTTTCATTCCAAGCTCAGGATCGGACAGCATGGTGAGAATTCTCCTGGTATGTCAACACATGCTGTCAAGGGTTCACGGAAAGATGAAGAGAGAATAAATACTACACGCATTTGCTTAGATCTCAGAACTAAGTCGACTAGTTAGACAAGTTTTTGAAGGTTTTAAATACTTTTTATAACTGTTAGGCTCTTCAGTCTGCTGAAAAACTTAACAGTTATAAATTAGCTGCGTAGAAACTGAAAAGAGATGGCTTCAGATATTACAAAACAGAAAGAAAAAAAAACTTTCTGAAGGGCAAAAAAAACAAATGCATTTGACCCTCCATGTCGTACGATGTTGGCATGTAAATGATCTCTAGTGTCATATTTGTTATCTGAGGAGGGCTGAGTAGCTCGGACAGTAGAGCACTGGCCTTCTGAGTCCAACTTGGCAGGTTCGATCCTGGCTCAGTCCGGTGGTATTTGAAGGTGCTCAAATACGTCAGCCTCGTGTCAGTAGGTATACTGGCACCTAAAAGAACTCCTGCGGGAAAAAATCCGCACCTCGGCGTCTCCGAAAACCCTATAAGTGGTCAGTGGGACGTAAATGCCAATATTTAAAAGTCTGATGAAGTAAACCAGGCTGTCGAAATGACATCCAGATTAGTTAGACTTGTTCCTCCTCCTTTGACTTGTTCTGATTCATATCCGGTATGCGGCTCACAAGTCAAATACTCCTAACGTAACCTTACGTGAAAACATATTCTTTTAATAAAAAACATTCATTTCGCTTCAAGCCATATACAACACGAAACTGTAAGATACACTCAACTTTCAGCTCATTACGAATAGTTCCCGTTCCCGTTCTTGTTCCTGAACTCTTGAGAACTTGTGAAGTGTGAGCATGGACACCTTTCCGTTCTCGTTAGAGATGGGAATAGTTTATATTATGTACTCACAGTTATAACTGTGATTGCTACTTTTCAGTATCTGTTACTGTTAACTGTGATATGATCACAGTTACAACACAGCTGCTGCCATTGAATGCGCTATACCTTTTACCGTTCTAAATGATTCATAAACAACATACTTTCACACTGTTTTTTAAGATATACTAAACATGCTAATAAAACAATGGTCATATTTTTAATTATACCTTTCTGTCACAAAATGTAAGCTAACTTATGTTTACTTACACAATCATTACACTAAATCACATTTAGAATTTGTCGATGTCATCAAATTACGTATTAACTGATGCATTCGCATTAAAAACAAATAATGCCAGCTTTAGAAAATACCCTTCGCATGGGACGGACGAAGCCAAAGCACACAAATAATCTCTTAGATGTGGATATTTGAGGATATTTGACTCTCTTCTTGGATTCTTAGTGTTTATGACATGTGTAGCAGGTATAAGAACTACTCTCCTAATGACTGCACGGTAGCAATCACAGCTAAGTTAAAAGATCGACCGCCATTGGTGGACCGGTAACAGTCTCGGGCTCTCAGCTGTTTTAGCTCTTGTGCGTGGCACTGTATTTACGAACGTTGGTAACAGTCACAGAATGCGGTAACAGGTGTTAATGCTGTCACTAGAATTCGTAGCTACGAGAATGTCTACAAATACTCCGAAAAGGTTCACTTTATGTGCCCAAAGCGGCATTCGGCACATCTTTAACACAAAAATAGAATTTAAAAAAAATTACTGCATGTTCTACAGTCACAAGGTGAAAAGAATTTAAATCACAGATATTTCGCTCCATCAATCACATATTGTGATTGCTACTGTTCGGTATCTGTGACTAAATCACTGTTCGTGATTGTGATGCACATCTCTAGTTCTCGTTCTCAGCTCATATAATAGTTAAAATCGATATACAATGTAAGTGATTTTTATCTTGTCATGAAACGTTCATGGAAGTGGAAATGGAATATCAAAATGTGATTTCTTTGTAATGTATAGGCGTATAATGCTCATTAAGATACTTTTTTAATAGGCTTTTCTTCATTATGAGAGAGAAGGGAGTGCATAAAGCTAGACGTAACTCCCCCAAGTGATACATTCTTGTGAATGTGTAAAGTACACGAGTTAGTTTCTGTTTAATAAATCTCACTATGCATGGTAGTATTTCTCGAACATTTTCGTAAATTACTTCTATGCTTCCTTTCTAATTTCTGCGATTACTGTCAGAAGTGGCTATATATAAAAATACACTTTGGAATGGTTACAAAATATTGAATTATAAGTTTCAAATTCCATTGCATCTATTCGAGCAGCAACGTTGAAGCCTTCGTTGAAGAATGTACGTTTCTTTCTCAGAATCAAAGCTGTTACCGACCTACATGAGTTTGGAAAGAATTAGTCAGATAGCGAGCGGTTTAACATTTTGCGACTGTAACCTCTAAAAAGGATATTAATAATGCTAACAATTGTTGAGTTGAACATTTCATTTCTTATAACTTTTAAACTTGTAAACCAATAGCAGTTATAAATAACGTAACGGACTGGTTCATAATTCTGTGGTTTCGCTTTCGGCTTTCAGTCACGTGGTACCCGAATGATCGAGTCAAAGGAACGACTCAAATGAATGAACTTTGGTGGATAGTTTGAAATGAATAGATTCTTCCAACTTAATCGGATTCACCACCTCTACTTCATAGGCTTGGTAAACAAAAGGGTTTTCGACAACCATAACCTCAGTGTCCATCACAAGGTACACATTTACCATGTCATGGTAATACAGCACTTATTTATGGACCTGAATCTTGTTATACTTACCTAAGATACTTAGAATGTTTGGAAGATTATTTGGAGTAAAATTACAGGCTCATGGCACGGACATTAGTGTCTTGGAATAGGCACTGATGCTATGATTATTCAACAGCAACTTTGATGAACCTAACATACGTTTCCCAAAGCAAGTGCTGTATGTTCTAATATTTAATACAGAAAAGAGCCAAACCGTCTTCAGCAACTGCGAGGACAGAGCGTCTAATTGGCGATGTGGTGCGTCCTGCCCAAGAGTGTCCACAATATTTTGAATTCGAACAACGAAAGCACGACTCCGATAAAATGGGGAGATAACAACTAGTAAATCTGAGAAGAAATAATGTGCAGACTCTTCAGCAAGAAGAAGTTTTGGTAGATATGATGTACCAGCATTCTGGCAGAGTTTGTGGTTCTAAGGTTTGTATCTTTAACCACCTACGATTCCATAATTCGTAACATTGATTCACTCGAAACACGTTGTACTAGTTAGCAAAGTGATGACGTATTGGTGTGCAGAGAAATGTACGTACGGTGGCTGGTTAATATTGCAACGAACGTCAGCCAAGACTTCATGTGATGATTGTGATTATGGGAAAAACAAGGAAATTAACAGCCTGCGAGAGAAGACTACTACCGTATTTCACTATCACTCACTTTTTAATGAGGTCGGACGTTTTGTATCCTATTGTTATGGACGGGCATAGCTGATGCACAACGCAGCTGCGAAAGAAAGGAAGATCATAAATCAGTTTCAAGTAGCATTCTGTCTCCTCCTCCCACTGGACATCAACTAGGCAATAAATAATAATAATAATAATAATAATAATAATAATAATAATAATAATAATAATAATAATAATAATAATAATAATAAACGCATTCTCTTTAGTGTGTGTGCGTATGTGTGTGTCCAACCCTTGTTCAGTTTCTCTACGAGGACGGGTACGAAGTGAGATGAATCTTCGTAGCCAGTTTTTACAACATGGTGCCCTTCGCAAACCGCATTCTCGTTAGTACAGGAAAACGACATACAAAAATAATAACGGCTATGTATGTTCACAAGTGTAATTTTACCTATTTCTATAATAATAAAAATTGTACCGGGAGGTACACTTCAACTACGCACATTCAAAATAAGCGCCTTAATGAACTCCTCTACCAACCAAAATGTGAAATTGCTACTACATAAAGTTGAGACTTTAGTCGGAAGATGTCACTACTGAAATATTAAGTAATGGTGTTATTGTGAAGTTTCCCAAATTGATTGGAGTTCTCTTGGTTTTGTTGTACATCAAGAAGTTTGGACATATTCCCACAGATGTCACTACCAAAAAACTATAGTAATGCACTGTGGTGCAAGGTAAAGGAAGATTTTATTGAAAGAAATTTTGTGTTTATAGGTTTTCTCAACGTTCATTTGTTTTATTTGTAATTCTAGGTTTGCAACACTTCTGTCTCATTCCGCCAGTTTTCAATCCGGCTAATGAAAATTTTCTGTAATTAATTTTCAGCCTATCTCAGGCTTCTTGTTCGGTTTTGAGTGTAACTTTTGGGTTCAGACAATAAAAATGAGAGGATGTGTTCGGATTAGTCCAGAATCCTCTTGAACCTTCCCTGAGGTTATATAAGTTGCGACTTTTCGAGTTTCCTTGTGTCACTTGATCGTCGTCTTTCTGAGTGAGTGTGTTAAGGCAGGAGGCGAGACGCCTCTTTCTTCGGCAGGCAGTACGAGTACATCAGTCAGGTAATGGCCACCTAAATTCTCTTTTCCTGTAGCTACCTCCGCAGACTTATCCGAGGGAAAGGTCCGAATTTCTAACTATGTAACCAAATTTTTCTAAAATGTAAATTTTCTTTCGGCTAATGTAAAATTTCATTAAGTCTTTAACTATAAATCGGGGATAGAGAGTGAGTTACCCTCTCGAGTTCCCCTTCATCTTGGTTTGAGATGACTACGATTTCGTAACAGTTTTCTTCCTGTAATGTATTAAATTTATTTCCATGCGAGTCACCTCATTAGCTTGGGACTAGTGATGGACAGAAAAACGCCCAACTGTTTGGAGAAAACAGTTTTCGGGTGGAAAACGAACGAACTGTTTTTAAAAGTTCCACCAAACAGTTTTTCCATCAATACAGTCCACAGTTTGTCTTTCACTGTTCGCTAGTGAGTAGACACTGATGTAACCTTGAACCTACCCGCGCGTTCGGAGCTATTCGGCCTGAAATCGGCATTGCTCGGTACTTAACCACTCCCATTCCCTCGCTGTCAAATCGACTGTTTGTCTCGTATTTAGTGGGCAGTGAGCCAAGAGCTGTTCGGAAAAGCAATTTTTAGCCGTTGAACAGTTCTTCAACGTTTTTGCTTATTGCTGGTTGCGGGCTGTTGGCGGGTGATGTACCGGTGTTCTCAAGCCCGTTTTAAAACGGAACGGTGTTAAGTTTGCCGAGTGCTGAGCGAGGCGAGTTGTTTTACAACATGTCAAAACGAAGCGAGGTGTGGAATTATTTCACGAAAAGTGACAATGATAAGGCGCTTTGCACTATCTGCAAGCAACTTATTTCTTACAAGTCAACTATTACAAATTTGAAAGGACATTTGCAAAGAAAACATATAGCAATATATACTGAGCTAACGTGTCATAGTGTTAAGGAAATACCTTCAGTGGAAAAACGACCAACTAGGCCTACAGAAGATAGAGAGGAACCTAGTATTAGCACTAGCAGGCCTGATAGCGAAGCCTCGACTGCTGATTCATGTGTTGCGCCTGAAAGACAAAGATTAATTAGGTCTTACGTCACTAAAAATGTTTCATCTGCCCAAAAGAAATTAATTGATCGTGACTTACTTGATTTCTTTATTTTAGATTATCAGCCCTTTAGTATTGTTGAGGATAGAGGGTTTTCTAAACTTATGAAGTGGATCCCTGGCTATGAATTACCTGGTAGAAAGACTATTTCAAATGTGATGGTTCCAGCACTCTATCATCAACAGTTTTCTTTAATAAGAGAGACAGTGAAGAATGAAGCAGTGAGTGTGTGCATAACACCTGATTTGTGGACATCGTTCGTTGCAGAGAGTTACATTGCCGTAACAGCGCATTACATTACGAAAGAGTTTTCCTTCAAGACGGTTTTACTGAAGTGTTCTAGTTTTTCTGGAAGCCATATGTCTGTTGCGTTGGCAAACGAAATTAAGTGCATACTATCCGATTGGAAGCTGCATGACAAAGTGAATTTTTCAATTTCTGATAACGCTAGTAATATAACAAAAGCGTTTGAGGAAATTCTGAAGTGGGAACACTATGGCTGTTTTGCTCATAAATTAAATTTGATTGTCCAGGGTTCTCTTCAGGACATGCAAGTCACCATTGAGAAAATCAAAAAGTTGTCAGCTACTTCAGGAGAAGTTCACTAGCAAGCGAAAAACTACTGAAGAACCAGATATCAAGTGGACATACAGTGCCTAAACGCCTTTCCCAAGACGTCACGACGCGCTGGAATTCAAGTTTTTATATGTTGCGTCGATTTGTAGAACTCGAAGAAGCTATCAGGGCCACTATTGCTCTGCTAGATAAACATCTGCCCGTAATAACTGGCGAAGAGTGGCAAGCTTGTCGTCAACTTTGCAATGTGCTAGCTCCGTTTGAAGAAATGACTAATTCTCTGAGTGGAGAAGCATATATGACTGGAAGTCCTGTGATTGTGGTCGTCAGGTGCCTGAAAGGTATTTGCGAAAAACTCGGGCAATCAGCCGAGTTCACAGAAGGAGTGAGGGCCGTAATTGCTAGCCTTATTAAAGGGTTAGGAGAAAGGTTCAAGAACGTTGAACACAACAGCACCTTCGCCTTATGCACTTTATTAGATGCACGCTATAAAGACCACGTTTTTCAGGACCCTGCGGCACTAGATAACGTCAAAAAGAGGGTGCGTAATTTAGTAGTAGACTTAATAGAGAGAAACGCCCAGACCAGCGAGAAGCAGAATATTGACATTCCGTCCTCCTCACTTCCATCTACAACTGGTGCATTTCAGCCATCTTGTCCAATAAGCGCTTGGAGCATTTTCAACGACATTATTGGAGATAAACGTCCTCAAACCAGCCCTCTGTCACGAGCCAACAAGGAACTGGATTTGTATTTGACAGATGACATTTTACCTCGTGTAAATGAAGCAGGGGAATCTAATTGCCCCTTAGATTGGTGGAAAAATCACCAACATGTGTATCCCAATTTAGCACAAATATTCATAACAAAGTGTAACATAGTGGCCACTTCAGTGCCCTGTGAAAGACTTTTTTCCCGAACTGGACTGATTATTAATGAAAGGAGAACAAGGCTGTCATCAAGAAAGGTAGAAATGTTGATGTTCCTCAATGTAAATACGAAGAGTTAGTGCTTGAGTATTTTTCATAACGGGTACCATGTGAACAGAATAATAAAGTGTAGCATAGTGATCACATCAGTGCCATATTGAAGACCTACTTTCCCAAATTGGATTGGTAATTAATGCAAAGCTCTCACAAAAAGAGGTCGAAATATTAATGTTCCTTAATGTAAATATGAATAATTAATTTTTAAGTGTTTTCCTAATATTGTGCATCTTATGAATACTCTCGTTTTTTGTGTGTGTATTTATCACTGTTATCTATAACATTCTGTAACTTCTATTTTTTAAAGTAGTTCTCGTTGAACAATAATCATATAATGGTATATGATGAACATAGACACTGTATAATAATACTGCTATAGATACTTCACTAATAACAGACTGGTTAACAAAAACTCCGGGTGTGTGGAACCGTATCGATGAGCAGACCGCCGCGATCACAAAACGCTAATGTCAGTTGATAGCCTAATGATAAGTAAATGTCTTTACAGACTATATCCTTTGCTTAACAAAGGAGTCTTCACTCGTCTTATCGTTCTTCCCTATATCCTTCATACAGGTATTTCGTCAGCCTTCAGCTTGTGCTGTCTGCTTAGACATTACGAAACAAGTTAGATTGAAAGGTGGTGAAATATCTCATTTCCTATCCCGCAGCCCCCTTGTGCATGTGACTCACTCGTCCTTCACTTTCTCGTTATGAACGAATGACCTGTTGTATTCAAACTGTTTGGGAAAACAGTTGTTTTTAACAAACAAACAGTTCGTTGGCGTTTTCCTAAAACAGCAGAAATGACCACCACTACTTGGGACTAGCCCCTGTTTCGTCGGGTTCAGAGCCTATTAGGATGTTAATATTTCATTATCTAGGAGCGTAAGTGTACGCCTCCATTCAGTTTGTGTTCGGGCCATTTATTTAACCTGTTCTTTTTCCGCACAGGCCCAGTAGGTTGGGTACTAGATACCCCTGTGTAAAACTATTTTCATTTGTAATTCGTGCCTTGTGAGGCCAGAGATTGTGATGTAATGTTGCCTTGAGTGGGTTGCAAGAAATCAAGAGCATTTAAGCTCTTTTCCAAGTTTTGTAATAGTGAGGTGTGCCTCTAGAAGGCTAAATATTGTAACTTTTGGAGCAAGTGCTCTTAAATCGGGATATTTCCGTCCCTGTCTAACCATTGAGATTTCGTAAATTTTGTAAACTGGATCCGGTATCTCTGAATTTTTAAACTAAGGGCTTGAAGCCCCAAAGCTGTAAAATTCACTAATTTGGGATTTTCTAAGTCTTGTTTCAAGATTGCTGATTGTACCTGACATGTTGTGAAGAAATTTGAAGTTGGATATTCTAAAAGAAATATAACCTTTTAAAGTTTTAATTCAGTTCTTGATATTGTAGTTAGACCCATTCGACCCAGCACCTTCTTTCTCCTCTTTCTACTCCACGGATATCTCCGGACGTTTTGTATCCTATTGTTATGGACGAGCATAGCTGATGCACAATGCAGCTGCTAAAGAAAGGAAGGTCATAAATCAGTTTCAAGTAGCATTCTGTCTCTTCCTCTCACTGGAAATCAACTAGGCAATAAATAATAATAATAATAATAATAATAATAATAATAATAATAATAATAATAATAATAATAATAATAATAATAATAAACGCATTCTCTTTAGTGCGTGTGCGTATGTGTGTTTTGTTCCGTTTCTCTACGAGGACGGGTATGAAGTGAGATGAATCTTCGTAGCGAGTTTTTACGACCCGGTGCCCTTCGCAAACCGCTTTCTCATTAGTACAGGAAAACCGTACACAAAAATAATAATGGCTATGTATGTTTCACAAGTGTAATTTTACATATTTCTATAATAATAATAATAATAATAATAATAATAATAATAATAATAATAATAATAATAATAATAATAATAATAATAATAATAATAATAATAATAATAATAATTCGACTATTTGCTTGAATGCTCAGCGTTGATGCATTCAAAGGGTACCGGTTTGATTCCCGACCACTTCGGAAATTTAACCCTTTATAGGGCAAAACCCTGGGGAACAAAATATATTACTTATTTGATTAAACACCATGTCACTGGGGCCTGCTGTTTAGGTTTTGACCAAAATCTGAGTCAATACATTGTTTGATTATGGGGTGGTAAGTATTTTTACCAGAGTGCATTTAGGATTTTTTTCCTACTGAGTGTGCTCTTACATGACTACTTTCCACTGTATTTTGCAAATAATAGGTGCAAAATGCAGATGGAAAGCATGGAACAAGTAGTACATATAATTATAAATGTCACATTGGCTCTGAAAATTGCACTAGAAGCATGGGGTCATGGGGTCTGTGATGAAAGTGATGATAGCCTCTTTGGAGAGGCCTTTGTTCGTAAAAGACATTGCTGGAACAATATAACAGATACAGAACTAAGGCACACAGTTCTCCTTACAAACTATACGATTCAAAACAAGCCATCGTCTAAAATTAATTTCTGAGATCTTATAAGAATATCTTACAAAATAGCATAAATATGCATTCAGGCAGGCAAGTGCCTAGGGAAGCGAGGGGAATTTTGTGGTGCTTGCTTGTTGTTTTAAGAGGCCTAACATCGAGGTCATCGGCCCAATTTTGTGGTATATCCCCCCAATATATGTCTGATTTGTCAACCCCTCCCCTGTGGGAAGCCCTGATGTCAGCCACTACATGAGTCAGTCTATTCTTACATCCATAATTACCCTGAAAATGTACTTATTATTATTATTATTATTATTATTATTATTATTATTATTATTATTATTATTATTATTATTATTATTATTATATTTATTATTATTGTCATTTTCTATATACTCCCCCGAACTCAGAGGAACTGAATACCATACAGATAGACTAAATTTATGTTTTTCCGAAATACACTTGAAGTGTTGTTTGGATCCATTTTTCATAATTTGGGAAGCTAATACATCTTGTGACTGATAAAACGTACGTCCGTTACCTTACATTCTTGCTGCATGTTTTCATATTAGTGAATATAACATGTTGGCCAGAGTTTTGTAGGAAAGGGCATGTGTAAAACATGTAACTAGAAGCTCTGAGGTCTATTTTTCGAATTTATATTACCAATTGGATTGAAAATGAGTACGTTATCAATGTGCAAAACGAGCACACTATTTCGCCTTTCTTGGTACTTTACGTGTAGGCCAATGATAATTCGGATAAAATTTTTCAAAGTTACACAAAATATGCAATCTATGTTCACAAAATAATAAAAATATTCAAAGATATATATTGTTGCCTCATATAAATCAGGGAAATCCAGTATCTCGCTTAAAATGAGCTGTATTTTACGGTCAACACAATGCTTACATGAGTGCCGTTCAAGTGGCGCTCTCTGGTAAACATATGTACCACTTCCCGAAGTGGAACGATTCAAATAGCCGTGAAGCGCGAGTTTCGGAAAAAAGTGGTAAATATTCTTACCAGAGAGCGTTACTAGACTAGAAAGAAGACAGTTACGGCCACTTTAGGGTATTACCATCTGAACAGTTTCTATGGAAACCCAAGTGGTAAAAATATTTACGAGCAACATATAAAGGGTTAAATCGCGCCTGATTAATTCTTCTGGCTCTAAGGCTGGGTTTTTGTGTTTGTCCCAACACTCTCCTCTTCATATTCAAACGACACAACACACTACCGAGTACCGCAGGAGCACGCAATTGTGAGACGTCCCAGCACATGGGGTTGACGTTAAAAAGGGAATCAGGCTGTAAAAGGGTGCCAAATTCACATGGGGGACACATTGGCATCAGCAACACTACAGGTACAAAATGGCAAAATAATAATAATAATAATAATAATAATAATAATAATAATAATAATAATAATAATAATAATAATAATAATAATAATAATAATAATAATAATAATAATAATAGTAATAATAATAATAATAATATTTTACCGGGTGGTACACCTCTACACCGCACGTTTAAATCTTGCGCCAATTAGAACTCCTCCACTGGAGAAACACTGAACTTGGAACTAGACCAACTTAAATTTTTCCTCTGAAGATGTCACTGTGTGAATTTCGACTTGTTTTTGTTTACTATTTATCAAGAAGAGTGGACATTCTCTCATAGATGTCTCTACTACAAAACTATGATCATGCACCTTGGTGCGAAGTGAAGGAAATTTATTTGAAGAAATTTTGTACTCATAAGTTTTTGTCCTTACTAAGTTTCGTTCTTTCATTTGTGGGTTGGCAATATTAATCTTTCCTTCCGCCAGTTTTGAACTAAGCCAATCCAGAATTTCTGTAATTAATTTTTGACCAATCGTGTCTTTCTTCTTCGATTTTGATGTGTAACTGTAAGCTACCCAATAAACTCCTGTGGATGTGTCTTAATTATTCATGAAAAGTCTCGAACCTTCCCCGAGGGTATAAATGCTGCTGATTTTCCTGTCTCTCGGCCACTTCATCAACATCTAACTTAGTGTATGGACGTGTAGCAGGAGGCGGGAAGCGCCTCTTCCATCTGGCAGCAGTTCTTCAGTAAGGTAATAGCCGCTTAACATCTCTATTTCTTGCTAGCTCGGCGGTTTAACTCGCGGGAAAGGTCGGAAACTTTTACAATGTAACTTACCTTTCTAAAAATGTAAACTTGTGCCGGTTTATGTAAAAACTGCATATATCTGTAACTGTAAATCGGGGATAGAGAGTGCTTTACCCTCTCGAGCTCCCCTTCATTTTGACTTGAGGTGATTACGTTTTGGTAAGTGATTTTCTACTCTTCCTTAATGTGTTAAATTTATTCATTATACGAGTCACCTCCATAGTTTGGGAATAGCCCCTGTTTCATCGGCCTAGTGCCTCTTAGGTTTTAAGAAGTTTCATGTAGGAGTGCAAATTCACGCCTCCATTCAGTTTTGCATTTTGGACCATTTACTTAACCTATTCCTTTTCCTCTAAGGCCCAGTAAGTTGGGTACAAGATACCCCCGTTTCATTTTGTGTAAGCTGCGCCTTGATGGCATTGCCTGGTATTGCCTTTAATAGGCTTGGAAAACTGAGAGCGGGTCAGCTCTTTTAAGTATTGGATATGTGCCTCTAGGAGGCTTGACATTGCTAGGTGGGAGCAAGTGCTCCATGTTATTAGGAGATTTCTGCCCTTTGGTAAATATGTGGTTGAGAGCTGAGAGCTCAGAAATTGTAAATATTTGCGCTTGTTAAATTGTCTCTAAATTTTGGATTTTCTTGTTTTGGTTAAAGCCTTGTCATTTTATCTAACGCTTCATTGTTATAAAATTTGCTAAAGTTGAATTAAAAAAGAAGGAAATATAACCTTCAGTTTAAGTTTTAATTTTTTTATTTTCTTGGCATTTGTAGTTAGACCCATTCACCCCTGCACCTTCTTTCACCTCTGCTGTTCCACAGATACCTCGGAACAATAATAAAAGACGCAAACCGCAACCTGTGTTGCGTGCGAAATGGAAATCCAAAAATAAATGACATGACCTCTGTTTCATTATTATTATTATTATTATTATTATTATTATTATTATTATTATTATTATTATTATTATTATTATAACAAGAATAAAAAGTAAATCTTATTCTAATAGTGCGTGAATGCCGTTATTCACGCAGTGTGACCTATACTCGGTGCTATCTCACAACTGGCGTGGCGAGAGACCTGACCTTTGGGGTACGAAGAGGTACGGGCACAGGCTCATGGCAAAATGAGGGCGAAAACCACTAGTGACCATTTTTTATATCGCTGTTCTACCACTAGTCCGAAGAGGGAGTTAATATTTCTGATCTATGATGCATACAGCTACTCAGAGAAGAATTACACATTAGTGTGATGTACGTGGATTCTCTTTAAGGTAACAGAGAGAATACATTAATTCTGCCTGGCCTATAAGGAGGTTTACACTCAAGAATTATTACCAAGCTGATCTGTAAAATATTACCTCCAGGTAATTGATGGACATCAATAAACATTTTTTACAATACGCATAATATAATAAGGCTGAAGTACTCATTCACAAACCGTAAAGCTTCCCTATTGTGGTGGAGCATGAAGCTAGTATACTGTAGAAAGATTTAAGTTCCACTGCTATACATAAAGTTGTGGAAAAAGAATGCAGATTTTATAATTAACTGGTAGTCACATAAAGAAAGTCCGGCGACCAGTAATTATTTAATTACATTGCTAAGTCAGGCGTTGTTTAGCAGGGCACGTTAACAATTTATAACTTAATTAGTTAAAAAGGTAGAGCCTATAATTTAGAGTGTAATTATTGTCACACAAAAGCTCAATAAATCTATCTTACTGCACTTAAGTAAAGTGTATTCAGAAAACGTCCATCAACGTTCCACACGGATGATATTCTGCAGGTTGATAATTAATCATTAATTGCAGTGTTAGTAGCACAAATTAAAATAAATTGCCTATATAAATACACTAATGTCCTCTTTTAGGAACCAGTGTTGGCGAAAGAAGCACCGGCAGAAGGCCCGCAGCCCCCTGCCATCCTTCTTTAGGGAAACTTTTTGGAGATTAATTATTAATTACATTTCAGCATCGTCAAACTCCGTCAGGAAAAAGAACACATATTAGATGAGAAGACAGAGATGGTAACAGTAATGATGATAGACCCTATTAATAATAATAATAATAATAATAATAATAATAATAATAATAATAATAATAATAATAATAATAATAATATTTTTTACGAGGAACTGTAGAAAATCTTCAAAAGGCACTTGTGCAGGGTCCGCACTCCACACGTGTGTGGGATTCTTGCCCACTAAAAGCCACACACCCGTTTCCCACAATGAATATCATCACCCCGGAACCGCTCTCGCATTACTTCAGTGTGATATCGTGCTTACTTTGTCTTTCAGACTTCTTTCTTCATTTCTCCTTTACGAACGTTCGTACGCTCCCAAATCCTTCTTCTTCTGACGAAGGACATCCTCCACATACACTGCCACGCGATCCCCAGATTTCTGGTTTCGTAGCATCGCAGAAATAATATTATCTGCTGTCAGTTCTCCTAGTTCAGTTTCCACACATCTTCTCTGTATCATCCAATGGCCGCACACAAAGAAGGTGTGAAATACGTCATCGACATAATAGCAGTATATGCATGCTGCATCACTCGCTCTGCCAACTCTATGCAGGAATTTCCGAAAATATCCATGTCGTGTTAGAAGCTGCGTGAGGTAATAGTTTACTTCACCATTAACCCTTTCAACCCAGATATCCAAGCGTGGTATCAGTTACTTGGTCCATTTACCCCGAGGGTCACTTTCCCACCTGAGATGCCATTGCCTCATTCGTTGTCTGAAGGAACCCTTCTTTGCTTACATTTCTTTTCCAGCTCTCTTTGGGTACACCAGATTTCTTGTCCCTCCAATGCAAGTAGGTCTATTGCTATTGCTGCCACCATGAGGATTGCAGGTTCGCAAACCGTGAGGTATGCACATGCAATACGTAAAGTTGCTCTCCGTTGTATGGCAGCTATCATTCTCCGATACCAAGCAAATCTCAAGGATTCAGCCCAGACTTCAGAGCCATACAGGAGCACTGACTGAACCGTCGACATGAGAAGACGTCGTTTACTGGATTTCGGACCTTTAATATTTTCCATCAGTATGTTAAGTGCAGTAATGTATTTTACTGCCTTATCTGTCGCTGTCTGAATATGATTCCAGAATATGAGCTTGGAGTCAAGTGTCACTCCTAAATATTTTGTGCTCGCAGATGTTTCAATCACTAACTCTCCAACAGTCATTGGCACACGAATCTCGATCCTTTTCCTCGTCAGAAGAATTGAATCCGTTTTGCGTTTGTATAGTGTTAGACTGTGACTCATCATGCGCCGCATCACCTGGTTCAGTTTGATTTGAGCCATTTCAACACTACGAGCTGCTATCAAGGCGGCCACATCATCAGCGTAGCCCGCAAGCTTCGTGTCCTCTGGCATCTCCAAACGTAACAAGCCATCATACATTATGTTCCAAAGATCTGGACGAAGGATCGATCCCTGCGCTGCACCAACCGTCAGACGTTTTATCTTTTGTCCATCTTCCGTATCATACAGCAGAGTGCGATCTTTGAAGTAGTCTCTCATTATGCGCATAAGATATTGTGGTAGCTTTGAACGTTTCTTCAAGAGCTACCAACATGTCGCTCCACCCTGCCGAACTGAAAGCATTCTTCACATCCAGGGTCACAAAAAGTGTCAATTTACTGGAATGATTATTGCCCGTTTGTGCTCTTTCTGCTGTATTCACCACCTCCCACACTGCATCCAGCGTCGAGTGGCCTCTCCGAAATCCATGTTGGCGAACAGACAGATCCCCTGCTAGTTGAACTGCTGAGAGGATTCTGGGCTGTAGACGTTTCTCCAGGCCTTTTTCAGCTGTGTCCAGTATGCATAAAGGTCTATAACCACCAAGTTTTAATTTTCTGATCAAAACCAATCGGGCCAATTTCCATTGGGGATTGAAAACTCCCGTTTGCTGGCAGTGATTGTACATATTCAGCAACAGTTCTGGACAGAGTTCTGATATTATCTTTAGCACTTCTGCAGGTATACCATCTGGTCCTGGGTTTTCTTGTTTCTAAGCGAGCTAATAGCTCTATTCAGCTCTTCTACTGTGAAGAGGGCTATATAATCCAGTTATTTTTCATCGTCACAGTCAATCCTCTCTGGATGGTCTGGAAATAGTGTATCCACAATTTGTTTAATGGTTTGCGGAACCATACTCGGGGTTGAAAATGTCCCGAATTTTTTCATTAAAATCTTGTAACCTAGTCCCCATGGATCATCTTCTACTTCTTTAGCCAATGCCCACCATTCGTCGGATTTACTCTTTCTAATTGCGTTGCGGAGTTCCTTTCTCGCTGACTTGTACTCCGCTGTGATTGCGGTATTCTCTGGACTGCCTCTCATCCTCTGAGTCCTGCGTCGAAGTCGCTGACAATTCCTTCTCAGTTCAGCAATCTCGTCGTTCCACCAGTAAGCTGGGTGCTTGCTATTTCGCGGTCTCCCGCGGGACATTGAGATATTGCATGCCTGGCGTATTAGCTGCATGGTGAGTTCAACACATATACCAGCTGCTTCTTTCCCTCTACGACCAAAACATTTTTCTGTTATATTCTCCATTCCATTCCGTATGACATCAATAAACTTTTCCTTGTCGATGCCGGTTACGTTCCACCCTGCTGGCCTGCGCAAGGTGTTTCTTACTTGAGGAGATTTCTGGAGCAGTCCAAAGATGATATATTGATTATCACTCCCCGTATAGTTCTCGATCACTTGCCATTCAAAAATCTTAGGCGCGATATCCTCCGATGAAAAGGTTACATCCGGTATTGTTCCCTGGCATCCTGGCCGTCGAAATGTTGGCACATTTACAATGTTGTTGACCACCAAAACCGTTCTGGCTGCTATCTCCATTATTCGCCGTCCTCTGGAGTCTGTTTGTGGCATGCCCCATTCCGACGATTGAGCATTTAAATCGTCAGCGACCACTAGTCGGTTTTCCATTCCGCGTAATGCATCCTCAAGGCCATCAAGTTTGATCTGAAAGTTGGAAACAGATTCATTTGGCGTAAAAAACAGCTTACAATAGTGATTCCCCCAGTCTGTACCCAAACAAAACCATCTTCGCATCCATGCTCTGTTACTGAAACTTTTCCTAGATCTGGCATCCAAATTGCAGCTGTTTCAAGGTTATCCACAAACCACCCTGAATAATAATAATAATAATAATAATAATAATAATAATAATAATAATAATAATAATAAAAATAATAAAAGCATCCATGCATACAAATCCTTATTATGGACTTTTATGCATGTCGGCCTTCAGTCAGCAAGCCACTCTGAATTAAGTAAGCACCTCCACAGAGTTTTTAAATCGTTAAAACCTGAGTATAACCCTCATCACCTTGATCCCCTCTATTTCTCTTACCTTCCACGATCGAATCCATTATATTTCTAGGTAATCTATCCTCCTTCACTCGTCTCACATGACTCCACCATCAAAGCAAGTTTATGCATTCAGTGTTACCGATAGAGTTCATTCTTAACTTAGTCTTTATATTTCCCGAGAATGAATGAATAAATTAATGGATAAGATATCCTGAGCCCTCAGTTTTCACTCCGAAATAGAGCAAAGACACTGTAGTTTCGTGCGAAAAATGACTTCTTTCTTAGAACATACCGTTGACCGTAACTGCGAGCCCATTGCATTTGCTTTACTGCACCTTGATTCAATTTTACTTAGTATATTGCCATCTCGGAAGAATACACATCCCAAATACTTGAAATGATCTGCCTGTTTCGGTTTTTTGTTGCCGACCTGACATTCAGTTTCTCTTTGAATTCTTCCCCACAGACATAACTTTAGTCTTGGGAATGTTATTCACATGTTACTCGCTACATCTCTTCCCAAGTTGAACGACACTTGATTTGAAGCTTTTAGCACAGTCCACCCGCATTGCAGGGGTCAATGTCCTATTTTAAATTAAACAATACAGAGTCTCCCCTATATTTTAGACACTTGGGGTAATGGCTCCGGTGGGCCCCTGGGGGACGGACGATCGTTTGCTTCGACATATGCATATGGCGAACTGCTTACTACATTTCCACCTAACTGAATTCCTCTCTGCCATTTTATAACATTCAGTAAGTGGTCCATGAATAATAAGGATGAGAGATTAAAGCCTTGTTTAACCCCAGCAGGTACTTTGTACCAAGAATTCATTTTACTAACAATTTCACTGCATCCCGATTGTCAGCATAAATGCTCCTGATTACCTGTAACATCCTATAATCCTTCAGTACAGAAACATCTCTTCCTTCGGTTCTCTGTCACATACAGTACTTTACATAGATCTACGAAATGCATAACTGTTTATTTTTCTAGTTGTATTTATCAGTCACTGCGCGCATACTGGAAATCTGGCCCTGACAGCCCCTATGTGGTCTGAAACAACGATGGTTCCATCCAACTTATTCTCCACCGTTGATAGCACTCTCCTTTACAAATTGCCCGTGAACAGCTTTGGTATACTGATCAATGAAGTATCCCATTAGTTATAGCAATCATCTCTGTTCCCTTGCTTATAGATTGGTATAATTAGTGCTTTCATCCGATCTAAAGGTACTTTGCAAACATTCTTTAAGTGCGGCCAGTATCCAGTATTCGGGGGATAGTAGGTTCGAACCCCACTGTCGGCAGGCCAAAAAATGGTTTTCCGTGGTTTCCCATTTTCACACCAGGCAAATGCTGGGGCTGTACCTTAATTAAGGCCACGGCCGATTCCTTCCCTTTCCTAGCCCTTTCTCGTCCAATCATCGCCATAAGACCTATCTTTGTCGGTGCGACGTAAAGCAACTATCAAAAAAAAAAAAAAAAAAAAAAAAAACCTAACATGCTAATCCTATGTTATATTATACCTGAATTCCCACTATATTTAAATATTTAGGGCTAATTTCTTCTATCCCTGCTGCATTATGACAATGCGGTTTGTTTACCATCCTCTCCACTTCCACGAACGAAATTTTACTAACTCCATTTTTCTCGGTTTCACCTTTCATCTATATACAATTTTCTATCTACACCAGTTCTTGTTTGGAGGAATTTTTGATACGCCTTTGCAGATTTCCTTGAAATAATAATAATAATAATAATAATAATAATAATAATAATAATAATAATAATAATAATAATAATAATAATAATAATAATAATAATAATAATAATAATAATTTTGAGAAGAAAGGAATAAACCAATCTATTGGCTAAGAACACCTGCAGAAAGAAGGTTGGGGCTGCAATAATACACTTTGAATAAGTCATAAAATACGAATGCTTGTACGCTGCAGAAAATTGGGTGTGATCGGGAAAGGTGGGATGGAAAACATTCGGAGAGAACGACAATTACTCAGGAAAATCAGGTCCTAAAGATGAGAAATGGGGTTGGGGAATCGTACTCAGCAAAAAAAAAAAAAAAAGAAAGAAACTGTGCCAAAATATAAAAGAAGTAGTTGAAATGAGGAGGAATGGGATGGACAGGAGTAGGTTGATGAAAGAATTTTTGAATTCCTGAGACAACGGAAGACTAAGTCAAAATGGCTTGAGAAGTGAGAATTGGTTTGGCCAAGACTGCATAAGGTGAAGAAGACATAGGGGACATAAATAGCTTTATAAAAACGAAGTTCTGAGGTTTTAAGGAGACAGGAAAGGAGCCAGCAGAGCAGGATAAGAACGAAGAAACACTAGCAGAATGCGAAAAGAGAGACAGCGAAATATAATGAAAAAACTGTCAAGCATGATCCATAGATGTAATAAGAAAAAAATGAGAATATTAAAAATAATAAAAGACGAAGAAATGGACAATGGTTGAACAAGTGGCGTGCAGCGCGCAATGGGAACAGTAGGATACATGCTTGCTATTCAGGATTAAGAGGTGTCAGCATGAAATTACATACATCATGTGGCGAGTGATGTAAATTTAGGAAAAGATTTCGCATGGAACAAGAAACACTACATGTAATATCTGTACGTCCGGTAAATGAAACTCGGCTAAATCCGCTATATTAAAGCAAAACTTGAAGTATGACGCATTTTCAGAATGATTGCCAAATTAATATGTATACACTGGAGCAACTGTTACTTATGGTACAAGTATTTAGCACTTAGTATTTAATACTTCACGAAACACTGAGTGTCATCGTAGTCAAGGTCAAAAGCTAGGAGTGGATAGTGCTTATGGGCGATTTAAATGCGAGAATTGAAAGAATTTGAAAAGGTGATTTCTTTGTCCGTGGTTTCTCATTTTCACACCACGCAAATGCCGGGGCTGTAGCTTAATTAAGGCCACGGATGCTACCATCCCAATTCTATCACTTTGATGGGTTTGTGCTACGGTACGTTAAAAAGCTAACATAAAACAGATAAGGAAGCTAATAGGAATTGGGTGGGTTTACTAGATTTCTGTGACAGGATGGTACCAGCAGCCACAAACTGAAAATGAAAACCTACAACCTGTTTTCCAGTCAGTGACCGGGTCAGGGATGTAATGAATGAATCATATATAGGCTATTATTACGATGGGGTCGCCACTCCCAAAGTGATATATTAATGAATGATTGATGCTACGAAATGAGAATGGAGAGTGTTGCTGGAATGAAAGATGACAGGGAAAACCGGAGTACCCGGAGAAAAACCTGTCCCGCCTCCGCTTTGTCCAGCACAAATCTCGCATGGAATGACCGGGATTTGAACCACGGTATCCAGCGGCGAGAGGCCGACGCGCTGCCGTCTGAGTCACGGAGGCGCAGCCACAACTAATTCTTCAAAAATAAGGTTGCTCGTCCACTGGAAGCGACTACACGCGACTACGAGATGAGGCGACTACAGCCGACTTTGATTCATGTGATTACACGTGACTGGGGTCGTCCACTGCAGGCGACATCGCGCGGTATCTGTACTCCGTACATGTCTGTGTGTGTTTCCGTAGTGGACGTTGTCAAGTTATTAAACGTATTAAATATTCTGTGAGAGGATGACGAGGATTTAGTTTACATTCTGGAGAGTCCCTACCTGACGAGGCGTCGGAGGAAAAATAGCAAAAGAAGACATCGGTGCTGAGTAAAGGTGCGTTTTCCAAGGTGCGATTGTAGCCGCCTCGGCGGCCAGAGCCGCAACGACTGGGGTCGCCATAAACGTTGGCGACAGCAGCCGCAAGCGACGGGCACGTGGGGTGTTTTCTTAAGCCGCGTATACACTTGAGCATTCGCCCCGAATGAGCATGCGTTTGCTCAGTTTTGCTCAGATGAGTACAGGGCGAACCGAATGGATCCGCATGCCTCAGCCCGATCCGAATGCTGTCGGTACCTCAAAGTGAGCACATGCTCTGTTCGTGCTCAGTGTGGACGGCTGATGACGAGTGGAGTAGCCCGAACAGTATGAGCCGACTGCGATCTCGCTCGTGCAAGTGAAGTGAAGGAAGAGTGTGAAAGTAATTTCAAGCTGAAATGGAATTGTCCCAGAATAATTCTCTTATACTCCTGGGGCACTACCACAACTATCCCGTTCTGTGGAACCCCAAGGACGAGTTCTATTACAATACCTTAAAATCATCTCTCTTCATACAGTTTTCCTTGCCACCACCGCTTTCTCCTTTTTGTTTTCAAGGAATGCAATAAATACATATAACAATAACTGGCGACGATCAATTTCCGATTCACCATTGTAGCCTCAGGACAGGCAAAACACTACACTACACCTAAACACAGACGGTGTTTTCGGTCCGCACGAGGTCCGAACACAGTGGAAACTTGCTCAACAGATTGGCATGCGGGTCGTGCTTGTGCGCTCCCGCATCGGCAACGCATGCTCATTCGGGGCGAATGCTCAAGTGTATACGCGGCTTTAGACACGACTCCAGCCGCCAGTCGCGCAGTCCAGTCTGTCAGAAATGGACGAGAGCACGGGCGATTTCGTTAGTGGCAGGGTTTTCCTTGACATTTGAATGGAAGAAGAAGAAGAATTGTTAATGAGGTATCTCGGCCCGAAAAGAAGGAAAGTCAACAGTATATTTGCATCGCACTATGAGGAAGGATGCTATAACAATTTAATTAACAGGCATCTTTTAAGTGATGAGGCAAAGTTCAGGAAGTATTTCAGACTGTATGTTTAGTTATATTCTCTAACTTTTGAAAAGTGAAATTTTGAAAACCCCGTGCAATCGGCACAAGAAACCTATCAGTCCAGCTGAGAAGAAACTTGCACTCACTCTCAGGTACGGATATTTTTATCTTATTTTAACAGTGTTTAGCTCAGCTGAATAAGTGTTTTTACAGTAAGACATTGCGATCAGTAAATCTGTGGTCGTAACAGACTTCAAGATTTTTTTTGCTAGAGGCTTTATGTCGCACCGACACAGACAGGTCTAGGAGCTAGAAGGAAGCGGCCGTGGCTTCATTAAGGTACAGCCACAGCATTTGCCTGGTGTAAAAATGGAAAATTACGGAAAGCCATCTTCAGGACTGCCGATAGTGGGATTCGATCCCACTATCTCCCGGATGCAAGCTCACAGCTGCGCGCCCCTAACAGCACGGTCAACTCGCCCGGTAAACTTCAAGTTTAACAAACCCGCAACTTAATTGAGTGACACAACATTAATTGCACCAATATGTCAATTATTTACATGCCATTCCATCGGTGTAATTTCGTGGAAGCGGATATAATTTGTACAGTTGCAAAACTATCTAGTGTACTACTACTCAATCTAGGGAATGAAGGAATAAATAAAAATGCATAAAAATTATAATGCAGAGTGGGATTTGCATTTTAAAGGACATATTTCACTGTGTATTAATTCCTATAAATTATGACCCAGTAATCTTGACAAGGTATCAAGACAGTTTACATCTGAGCATGGATCGGCTTTTATCGGCCCTTGATTGACAGAGGAGAATGCTTGCGGAGGAGGTGTTGAGCAATAGTCACTTCCGTCGCAGCGACTGCGGCCGCCAGCACTGCTCACTGCACCAGTGTGGCGGCTCAAGCTGCAATCGCAGCGAGTCGCAGACCAAATTCAAACTGCGCATGCGCGGAGATGGAGACTGCTGTCGCCGTGCGGCTACAATCGCACCTTGGAAAATGCACCTTAAACCCAATACTAGTTAAAAGGAAGCCAATGGGAGAATTCCATCATCTGCACAATGATCCGGACAAAGACCCCCAGGAGTTCTCTGATTATTATCGGATGCATCCAGAAACGTTTCACTATATTTTGAATGCCATAGAGCCAAACATATCCAAGACGTCACACTTCAGGTAGACAATAACACCTCTGGAACGTTTAACTGTGACTCTAAGGTAAGTGATATGAATAGTTATTAAAAAGTGTTGATATTTATTTATTAGTATTTTATTTTTATTTTATATTTATTAAAGAATCGACGATCGAATTAAGTATGCAATTTAATTTATCAGTGTAACATACAAAAACGAGAGGAAAGCACACAATCCATAAGAAAAAATGTTAAAAAGGTTAAACAGAAATATAAATCCTTTAAATCTAATTTGAAAAGACTCTAAATGTTGTTTTAAATCAGACTCTCTTAGGTACTGTTTGCACTTAAATTTGCTTTTTTTCATTTCCTTTTCATTTTATATTACAACAGGAGCTGCACATGTTCCCGTAATGAAATCATACAAATAATATATTATAAATAATAATACAGTTATAAGAGCCTCCGTGGCTCAGGCGGCAGCGCGCCGGCCTCTCACCGCTGGGTTCCGTGGTTCAAATCCCGGTCACTCCACGTTAGATTTGTGCTGGTCAAAGCGGAGGCAGGACAGGTTTATCTCCGGGTACTTCGATTTTCCCTGTCATATTTCATTCCAGCAACACTCTCCAATACCATTTCAGTTCACCTGTCATTCATTAATCATTGCCCCAGAGGAGTGCGACAGGCTTCGGCAGCCGGTGCAACATCTACCCTCGCCACTAGATGGGGGTTTCATTTACTCAATTCCTGACCCGGTCAACTGATTGGAAAAAGGCTGTGGATTTTCAGTAATAAAGTTATTTGTTTAATGTACCGCTAACTACATTTTTATGGTCTTGGAGACCCCGAGGTACGGGAATTTTGTCCTGCACGAGTTTTTTTACGTGCCAGTAAATCTACCAACACGAGGCTGACGTGTTTGAGCACCTTGAAATACCACAGGACTGAGCCAGGATCGAACCTGTCAAGTTGGGATCGGAAGGCCAGCGCTCTACCGTCTGGGCTACTCAGTCTGGCATATTATATAAATAAATAAATAAATAAATAAATAAATAAATAAATAAATAAATAAATAAATAAATAAATAAATAAATAAATAAATAAATAAATAAATAAATAAATACATAAATAAAAATAAATAAATAAATAAATAAATAAATAAATAAATAAATAAATAAATAAATAATTTAATAAGTACTTAACATAATAAACACCCACTTCCTCTGCAAACTTCGACCATACTTTGCGTTGTATATCTCGAGAATGATAGCTTTTAACTTTCATAATCCATAGTCGTGTTCTTTCACAGGCCTCACTTATCAACTTTTCACTATCTACATCCATGACAAATGCAGTAATGATAAAAATAATGTTGCATATGACGACGACAGACAACCGGATGCTTGCACGAACCATGGCGTACAGGCGACTACACGCGGCAAATCCCATTCGAGTGGGATCCATCGTTTGTCGCCTGTTATCAAATACAGTAGACAATACACGACACTTCCGGTTTTAGCCTTGTTAAAATGGGAGACAAGTCGCAGGTGGCGCTCCTAGTGGCTTGACCTGAAAATTCGTACGAAATTCAAATATCAATGGAAATGTAATACGGAAATGGATAAATAAATTACGTCTAGAAAGTAAGTGTTACTAAGATATTAACATCGTCGCCATAAGACCTATCTGTGTCGGTGCGACGTAAAGCAACTAGAAAAAAAAAACTTTAAAGTTGCTAAAGCAATTCTGGGTAAATGAATGAAGAATTATTTAGCAGGTTATTAATTAAAGACTGAAATTAGACATATAATCAAGATGTGAAATGGACTGCTGTGAAAGGGCTTGATCTTTCATTTATGCATTATTTTTTTAGCTTTAGAATTCCTGCCTGAACGTTCACGGCTAGATTTTTTTTTCTCATTTAAAAGCATTGTATCATCATATTAAAACACTTGTCAACAAAAATATCGGCACTTTCCTTACACACATGACTCAATGAATTTACATTTAAGAGCTGGACAATTTTCCTTTTAACTTGAAGCCTACTAACAGAAAGAAAATCTATAAATTTAGCCTCAAAAACATTCAAATTTTCCCTATAAGCAATAATTGCCATAATGCCATTACATTAGGGTAAAGCAAATTTGCATCATCATATTGTTTAAACAAAATACGTACCGTACATTTCTTAAATGACCCATATTTTTTTCAGTGCTTAACAACGCACTACGGCATTCCAAATGGGGTAACTTGGAACACAACCAGCCACACTCATATGCATATGTATTTTCCTGAATTAAATCAAACCCACAGATCACACCTACAACTACACATCGGTATTGAAGATAATCGCGCATAGTCACTTCCAATGGACGAACAGCCTATTAGGCTATTGGAAGGCAGGTGCATCCGATTCGTAATAGACTACATCAAGACCGACTTTGAATTCAGGAAATCTGTTACGAATGTGCGGGTATTTCGGGAATTTTTCGATGATACGGACCATTGCAGTGAATAAGTGCACTATTAAATAAAATATGCGTATTATTAAACCAGTTAAAATATGGGTCGAGCAGGTCAGAAGATTATGAAGTACTATAAAAATCTCTTTGTCACTGGAAGAATATACAGTATATGGAAACACAATATTACTTACATTTTCTTGTCACGAGCGAAACGGAAGAAAGACCGCGCATTCTTCCTCACTTCATAGTTACTGCAGCCAAACACAGAACATACTTTTCCCCTCATGTTGAGAGGAGATATCAAGGAATGACACACGCTACTATTTAATTATGTCAACTCACTTAAAACGCATAAATAACACCGAAAACTTCACACACATATACGCGTGTTCTTATGACAGAATCAGTAGTTCTCAGGTCAATCCACTAGAGAGAGCTCTAATAGCTGTCCCTCGATATCTCGCTGAGTGTCGCGTATTGTCTCTACTGTATTTGCTGTTATCGCCTATAATCGCGTGAGTTAGCCGCTCGAGATCTCTTGCAGTGGACGCGGTTCCGTTACAATCTTCGCTTTGGGATCAGTCGCGCTAGTATGCACGTAGTCGCCTGAACTCATAATCGCGCATAGTCGCTTCCAATGGACGAACAGCCTATTAGGCTATTGGAAGGCAGGTGCACCCGATTCGTAATGGACTACATCAAGACCGACTTTGAATTCAGGAAATCTGTTACGAATGTGCGGGTATTTCGGGAATTTTTCGATGATACGGACCATTGCAGTGAATAAGTATCATGAGGCCTCGTACAGAGAAAGTGACATCTGTCTCCAGCGAATAAGGGTAGAGAATTTACCGGATGAGTTGGCCGTGTGGTTAGGGGCGCGTAGCTGTGAGCTTGCATCCGTGAGATAGTGCGTTCGAACCCCATTGTCGGCAGCCCTGAAGATGGTCTTCCGTGTTTTCCCATTTTCACATCAGGAAAATGGTGGGGATGTGCTTTAATTAAGGCCACGACCGCTTTCTTCCCGCTCCTAGCCCGTTCCTATCCCATCGTCGCCATAAGACCTATCTGTGTCGGTGTGACGTAAAGCAAATTGAAAATCTGCAGGAGAGTAGATTAGAGAGAAGTGAACGATTAGTGAAAAGTTCCGAAGAATAGAAAGTAAGAGGGATCAGGATGAATAAAGTGAATGAGTGGCATACAAGGATGCTGTAGTAGAAACAGCAAGGTAAAGCCTATGAAAAACTGTGTGTAAGTATGGATAAAAGCGAACATCTTGGTGAAATGATGATGTCAGGGCAGCTTGTAAACGTTAAAGAAAAGGACAACTTTGGCTCCAAACAAGGACTGATGCAGATATGGAATCGTACGTAGATGAGAGGAACGGTACGAAACAAATCATTGCAGGAGCCCAGGAAGAAATCTTGGGAATATTTCGGTAATAACGTGGAAAGGCTAGGTCAAGCAGTATGGAAAGCTTTCTGGGCTTAACAAATTTTAGAAAGGGAAGGGAAAAGGCCTGCAATCACACCTCAAGTGGATAATCAAATGATTAGCGTAGTGACGTAATTCGTAAAATGGTCTTGCAACCAGAGGTCGTAAAAATGCTGCTCATCGTAGTGGAACGCCACCTCCAGTTGTGGAAAACTCTTCGACCACTAAATATGACCCTACGGCGTATTCGACGAGATGTCACCTAGTTATCAGAATTTTAGAGGGGTGTGTGTGTGGATACATTATTAGAATGCGTGAGGCTGTGTGGTTATATCAACAAATCGCCCATCCTCCATCTCCTAGGCCGTTCAGAGCAGGGAGTGTTCGGACCAGTGGATGCGTGAGGGCATGCTCGTATGACAACTGGGATCAGGATGGTATCGACTTACCACCAGAAAAGAGGATCGTCTGATTATTCGACAAGCCAGAACAGTTCTAAGAGTTACGGTGTCTTCCATCCAGATACATATAGCTCCACCATTACAGGCTTCTGTGTCTACCAGAACCATTACCAGGTGTTCGGCTGAAGGAAATTTAGTCCCACGATGTTCATGATGTGTCCTGCCACTGACACCAATCATTTATTGTCTCTGTTCACAGTGGTGCCGCGAACAACAAATGGAGTTACTACAGATTGGAACCGGGTTGTGTTTAGTGACAGATCCAGGTTCTCTTTGTGCACTGACGAAGGCCGTGTTCATGTCTGCAGTCCTCGTGGTAAGTAACTTAATTATGCCTTTATAGTGACGCGAGATACCACCCCCAGTGTTTATGTGTTGGTCCTGGGGTGCATCGCATGCGATAGTTAGATTTCTTTACCGGTGACAGGAATGACATTGACAGCACAGTATTATGCGCAGGACATCCTGCGGCAATACGTATTGCCCTTCACGTCAAGGCATTTGAGAGGCATTTTCCAGCAGAATAATTCTTGGGACATGTCTGGGACCCATCTTGGTCACTAGCTCAAGCAGCTTAAAAGTTTACACGATCTGAACGATCAGCAGAAGCAAATAAGGACAGACGTGCCGCAATATATCGTACGAAATCTCTATGCCGCCATGTCCGCTCGTATCACATCTTGTATTCAAGTTAGAAATGGGTCTACACGGTACTAGCCTCTTCCTTCAACTGTTCATTTTCCCGAAATGGAATATCCTCGTGCTCTGATATTTGAATCACAGCCTAGTTCTATCAACGTTACAATCACCCATATCAAATTTCATGCCATTTCTCGAACTCCTTTCTTGGCGCGTAAGTTTTTAGACAATGAGTGTACAAGTGTTAAACAACTCAAAGGTAACTGTATGATCGATTCGAAATAAGTTTGATTGCAGAACCACATCCCCACACAAAGAATTCAGCATATACTGCGACTGATGTGCTATAGCATGTAATTTAATGTAGATAATTCAGTTTATTTTCTTAGTCAAAAGCTACCTTCATATAATAAATGAATGCCAGAACTATACTATCCTAAATAATGTTTTAGATAAGAGTGTTGTTAAACAATGTATTTCCTGGCGTAGAAGTTTATTTTCCTTGGTTCAAACAGATGTTTCAGCCAGGGGACTTGACGAATGCATCTACAATATTCCACATTTAAATGTGACCGTGGACTAAGAACAGCTTATTGGTGCGTGAATAATGAATACTGGGGTTCAGTTGCCCTGACAGGCAAAGCTTATCCCTGTCATTTCGCCTGTTGAGCTGCCTGTCAGTCCATGTCCGTCTTGTTCCCACTAACAAATTGCAGGATCGTACTTGTAAGTTCAAGGATAGTAAATCTTCTTAAAGCAGAGGATCTTATGCTCTCGGGTCTGGTCGTTCTGCAAGTGAGTACTCCTAAACAACGCTTAACATTTAAATCATAACTGCTAATGATGAAGAGGTATATACATAGCTGATTTATTCAGCTTATTTAATATTATTAATTACACTACACACAAATTAGATCTTTTAACACCAGGAAAATGCCGGCACTACACATTAATTAAGACCACGGCTGCAATCGTAGCCCTTGTTTCGCCAAAAATATTCGGTGTGTTAGTGCGATGTTAATCCAATAGAAAAAAAATGGAACTAGAGAATATCGTTACCGTAGAATGGTTATGAATAAAAAGCGTTTGTTTCCGCATAAAATTTATTAATACATGTTCAAATATTAATTTGAATTTCACTAAATATAACATACATCTGAATTCTGTTCAGTTAAAATTAAAGTAAAATGAAGGATCATAATTAATTTGAACTTACTCAAATATAAACTAAACTAAGCTTAATTGAACTATACTGCACATAAGGTATGTATTAACGTTCGAAATTCGCTATTTTCGCCCAAAAATGTCATTTTAATTTTTCACTGGAAATGAAAGCTTGAAGTACCTACTTCAAAATGATATATAATTCATACATACATTCCAACTGCAAGTATCCGGAAATAAGTTTTAAATAGCTTCGTGCGGGCGTGATACTGGGCGTGGCTGCAGTGTCCTGATTATATGTAAACATCAAGTCAGATTTTCTTATTCAAATTTACCTCTTTGGTGCTGAATGCCTCCTGAGTATGGTAATTCATAGTTCGGACCAACAGGTCAATACTTGTATATTCCAAAGACTTATTCCATTGCTAGAGAACAGACTTAAACAAATATGTCAGCTTCCTTGTGGCCATGTGGTCTTTCACATTGTGACTAAAGAGTTTGTTTCTTTGTGAGTGTGAATAAAATGGGTTCTATAGGCCGTTGTGGAGGGAAGGAAGAGCGAAAATTTCAAAAAAACGTACGTAGTAAGGTGAATGTCAGTGTTACTTGTGCTGTCAATACAAATAGTGAAACAAAAGGCCTAATGTAAGAGTATCATTTGCTAGTGTTTCTCAGTCCCAACTTTCTTCTGTAAATACTAAATCGATAGTGTTAGTGACATTTAAAATATCATTATTGACATAGAGTGATTTTAAAACATATTATCTGCATTAGCTTGCCCTAGTTGCTTCAGTTGTAATACAGTTTTTGTAATAAACATAGAAAATCTGAGATTTGGTTGGGGAATGTCTCTCGCATTGCTTTGCAGCAACTGTGATTATGAATTCCCCAACTTTCTAACATCCAAAGGACAGGGTAAATTCGTTGAAGTGGATTGAATGTTAGTTTATGCTTTGAAAGAGATTGGTTGGTTGTGGACAGAGTGAAGTTACAATCATGAACCTGCCTTCACCTCCTTCACCCTCAGAATATTACAAACATGTCAAAGCTTTTTATGCTGTGACTCACTAGGTTGCAGAAGAAAGCATAAACGGTGCTGCAGAAGAAGTGAAAATAAGGGAGATATACGAGAGTGGGGTGTCTGTGGATGGAACATGGGAGAAGTGTGGACATTCACCTCTCTCTAGTGTTGTTTCTGCGGTATTAGTTGACAATGGTAAAGTCACTATCTCCCGAATATCGAAATATTGTGTAGGTTGTAGAAAACATTCTATGGATGACAAGACATCACCGGTATACCTTTCCTGGCAGGCAGACCGTGCAGCAGTGTGTGCTAAGAACTGCAGTGGCTCATCTCCTAATATGGAGCCTGAAGGTGCAACATTTATATTTGGCCGATCCAAGGAGAATAGGGGCTTACAATATCTTAATTTTTATGGAGACGGGGACTCCAAACGTTTCAAGGCTGTGGCAGATTCTGATTCCAAATAATAGAAAAGATATCACAACGATGGAATGTCTGGGACATTACCAAAAAGGTTGGGAAAAGCTCTTCAAGAACTGTCACAGGAATTGATAAGATGCAAAATTATTTTGGAATTGCTTTACGTTCCAAAACAAGAAGTATTCACGCCATGTCAAATGGCATATGGGACACATTGTACCATTTGACAGCAACAAAGGACCGTCGAGGGTCGAGCAGGAGAGTTTTAAGTTGCCTGAGTAAGTGGGTTATGTTCATAACTTAGTTCTAAAACTTCAGTGTTGTCTTTCTTGAATGTAATTTTTTACACACCTTCCCACATTTCAAATGAATTTAAATATCCTTAAAATTGAGATAGTAAACTCTATAATAGATTAACTTAAAGCTAATGAATGTGGAAATGTTGTGAACTACTACTTTGTTAATGTTGTGAAAAATATTATTATTGTAAGCATTTTTAACAGGGATGATTTTTAAACTTTTGTAAAAAAATGATGCCTAGCTCCTTTTCTGTTCTTGATAATTAGAAGTTCATAACATTCTATGAATGCAATACTTCAATTTAGTGAAACAATTTCAAGATTATAACATTTTTGGAGATTTTATGACATTTTGAAAATTGATGTTTTTTAAATTAAACATTATTTTTCGGTGAAGATAGGTCAGTAAATGTTGATTGCATTATATGAATACGTTAGTCTAATATTGTGTGCTTTATGGTACGAAACTGCAACGAATAGGTTAAGAAGTTTGGATTTTCCTTCGAAACATTGTACTGAGTGAACTAAAGTGAGCGAGACTAAAGCAAAACGTTGGAACATAACTGAAGAAAGGTAACAAAACTGAAATTACTGAACAAAAACAATAGAGTCAAATGTACCAAAATAAGTTACAACAAAATAAAACAAAGTTAATCTAAACCAGAGTCATCTGAAAATAATCTGAAAAAAATAAACCAAACTCGTAGAATCAAAACCAAGCAAATTTAAATGAAACAAAACTTCTGGGCTTCTCACCAATTATCTGGGTTCAGTTTTACGACCATATGCCCTTCCTGACGCTAACCGTAGCCTACGTAGATGGATATATTCCCTATTGCACGTTACTTTGTTGGTTGGTAGTGTGATGTGTGTGTATGAAGAGGTGTATTTCGCTGATCACAAAAGCGTTTCCCTTTGGCGGTAGCTTCAAGGGATTTTAGTACTGTTTTCTGTGTCAGGAAGACAGGCTTCTTTAAGATGAGTAGCTCTAAAATATTTATTCATACTTTCAAGTAGTATTATTTGCAATGTTATTGGCAATGAATTCATTGGTTACTGTGGAATTAGCTACAACATACTGCATAATTATCTTGCTATTTGCTTTACGTCGCATAGACACAGATAGGTCTTATGGCGACGATGGAATAGGAAAGGCCTAGGAATTGGAAGGAAGCGGCCGTGGCCTTAATTAAGGTACAGCCCCAGCATTTGCCTGGTGTGAAAATGGGAAACCACGGAAATCCATCTTCAGGCCTGCCGACAGTGGGGCTTGAACCCATAATTATCTAGCCTGATGAGGATTTATCCGAAGTATTAGAATTTCAGTTACCGAGCTCGATAGCTGCAGTCGCTTAAGTGCGGCCAGTATCCAGTATTCGGGAGATAGTAGGTTCGAACCCCACTGTCGGCAGCCCTGAAAATGGTTTTCCGTCGTTTCCCACTTTCAAACCAGGCAAATGCTGGGGCTGTACCTTAATTAAGGCCACGGCCGTTTCCTTCCCAATCCTAGCCCTTCCCTGTCCCATCGTCGCCATAAGACCTATCTGTGTCGGTGCGACGTAAAGCAAAAAAGAAAAAAGAATTTCAGTTAACTGAATTAACTGAAACGCAGATCGTAATATTGTTTTGAAACACTAAATTATAAGAAACAGTGAATAAATATTTGATGATAAGTCCCAAAATTCGTGATACTTTCCAATTTGCAATATTGTGGATTTTGCCGAGCATCTTCCATTTCATACTCTTCATATAAACGCTTTCAATTAAATTTTACATCTCACAGAATCTGTAATAAAGAAGCATATTTTTAAATATTGATATGAAAACATTTCAAGTAAAGAGGTTTATGTTAATATTGTCCTTTGAAAGTTAAAATTGTAAACAGTTCTTCAAATGCATACTTATGGCAACTTTGACAATTCAATGCAATAATTAGGCTTATCCCTTGGAGAAAAATACTTTAACAGCAACTTTGATAGGCAAATACGGAGATGGCAGCAGGTCTGTACGTCGAGTCAGCGACACCGCGGAACCCCGGTTAGGAATATACTGGGTGAGATATCAACTTTTCTTGTGGCTGATGACTGACTGTGAAAAGGGAAGGACACTTCATAAATAGACTATGGCATTTTATCTATTTCTTAGTAATGTACGAGGTAGAGGATGCTGATGTTTACCAACCTTTTCTATCCCAACCACGAGTTCAGACCCCAGGACCCCAGTTTAGTCTGACGCTGCAGGTTTGTTGCTGAATACCAGGTGACACTACCATGTGATGACCATACTCTATTCCATATATTGCTTTTCCGTATCTTTACGACAATTCTGCGTCTTCTGTTTTGTTTCAACAGCTTCCACCGTGGCTGCTTCCAGGAAAATGATCTTTTAGTTGTTTTAAGGACTTCCGTGAGGGTAGTTAAGATGAGTTTGTGGTGAATGAATATGTGATAATTTATCACACAGTTATTAGGTTCCTGTAAAAGCTCCAGGATACCACAATTGTTAATGTTTTCCTTTCATGAGTGTCCAGTAACACCCATAATATTTGCGATTATAAGAAATTTGTTAGCCAGTTTTAACTATTGTCAAAATATTCGAAAAAATATGGAATGAGAAAAAACTTGGGATTTTTAAACTTAATAGTTTATATATATTTCATTGTGTGACAATTGTGTAAGCCCCATACTCTGACCTGTCTAATTGTTATCCGTTGTAAATTGATGTATTCATTTGCTTCTAGTGCACAAACATGACGATGTTGAGGGGAATTGGAACCCTACAAATAAAACATGTTGGCATCTTATATTTTCATCCAATAAAGAATTGATCATTTCCTATTAAGTCGATATGTCGTTCATTAGGAAATTCGTTCCAGATACACGTTCGTTATGTTTATAGTTAACTTTTTCATTTTTAACACGCTTCTCTTTAAATCTCTGCATTTTCAAAACCAAGTGACACGGAAGACTTTGCTTTCCACCAATTTGTAGAATCAGCTTCATTATTGTTAATTATGTTCTCAAATTATAGAACGCCTAATACATCAATTTTGATTGGGGATTTAAAACATGTAAAAGGGACAACTGAACCAGAATAGTAGTACATATTTTCTCCGTCTGATTTAGAAACTCTTATGTAACATTTTTTCCTATCTAAAAAAAATGAAAGAAAATTAGGAGAGGTGTGTCGTCTACACGGCTGCGGGTGTTACGGGCATGACAAATTCTGCATGCGACGAAAGAAATGAAACTCGATTTTCAACGCAATAGGAAAGATAACAAGGCAATAGGCTTTACATGATTAATACCATTCAAATTTCTTAAGTTAGAAGGTTGTTTGACTTACAAAAGGGCAAATATTGGACACAAAAAATGAACTTTGATCAAGTTTCTACATCCTCCTTCCTCGTTAGATGCTGTCGTTGTGGATCGGTGTGTGTTGAATGCGATGATGACGCGACGGTGTCGTGGGATTGACTAACTGGCACGCCACCACTTACTTCACCATCACATAAATTTTAATCGAATGGAGTTACCTTCGCGATTCGCTCACCAATGTATTTGCCAGCCAAGTTATCACAAATGATAAATTCTCACTGTGATATTCACGACATGTTCTACAATCCACTATAATGCCACTTATATTTGCTATCCTGTCCATTTTCCAACAAAACGAGACCAGCATATTTTCAATCGGTCGGCGCGTTTCTATGGCGCTGCAAAGTGTACTGAGTGAGAGTAATCGTGCACTTAAATGACGAGGCCCCTGCGGGGAGAGGTTGCATTATCACGTTAATTTATCGCAGTGGCATTTAGGTAAGGCATAGAATTACCTGTATATGTCCGAATATGGAATATAATTTACGAGAAACAATCTGTGATAACAGTTCTAAGATTTGTAACGCCAAATTCCTGTGCATGCTACAGTGTTCCATTAATTCCATTAGTTCCATTAATTCAAATGAAATAATATATCATATTCAAATACAATCTCATTCTGGTTCAATGGACTGGAAATGTGTGCCTAAAACAACCTAAATATTTCAAAATTATAACCGAGGAGATTTTAAGGATGCAGGGATATGAATTTGACAACTTTAACGTACCTGATACAGGGTCTTCCAACTCCACTTAGGGTCACTTTTCTTTTAATTTAAATTTTTGTTACAGCTACTAATGTTGGCTTTCTGAATTTTAGTGTGTGTGAGCAGCCACTTCATTTACTTTTCACGATCCATAGTTGAGTGTTTTGGACATCACCTTATTAAGGAGTCCAATTCTTTCCGTAAAATGATGTTCCCAACTTCTCATACTTCTTAGAAATAGAACTCGTGTTCAAGTTCTCCAGAAGCACGCGTTATCGACTGCGGGAGGCATCCTTGGCTGTCTAAAGTCTAGACAGATCACTTCTTTAGGTTGTCAAGAGATATGACCGATGGCTTCTTTTACAATTCCGCTCATCAAGGCTGCTAACGGGAGCTCACCTGTCCCAGAAAGAGGTATAAATGCTAATTCTAAACCTTGTGGATTTGCAAATAGATCTAAAAATATATTCCATCTTCATTTCTAGTTGTTGCATACACTTCCGGTGTTCCACTTTCGTCTTTGCCTAATATCTTAATGAATGATTCAGGGACGGACGGCATACATTAGCCTGAATACATCACCAACAACTGGTTGCTGCAGTTTTCACAAAGACAAGACGCACGTGTTGTAGTAGACATTTCGAAGCACGCAGAATATCCTTTCTTCAAGCGTACGCATCTGACAGTATTTCCCAACATAGTTTGAAATACCATCAATGCCTGAGATTTAAATGCAACTAACTGCTGTATCCGTTGTTGAAGGTTATTTGCTGATTTCTTTTTTTTTTTCAATTGCTACACTAATGGCATCTAGCCAGAGGTAAATGGCACAAGAATGGACAGAGCACAGGTCAATCGGTGTAATGTTATTGCTCTCTCTGAGCATTAGTGGTAGAGTGTCAGCGTCTAGATCCCCAGATCACAGGTTCAAGACTGATAGCGGTATCATTACTTAAGTTATTCGCATTTATGCCAGTCAGCGTTGCCACCATTAAAAATGCAATGATATAATTTTTTTTTTTTTGCTAGGGGCTTTACGTCGCACCGACACAGATAGGTCTTATGGCGACGATGGTATAGGAAAGGCCTGGGAGTTGGAAGGAAGCGGCCGTGGCCTTAATTAAGGTACAGCCCCAGCATTTGCCTGGTGTGAAAATGGGAAACCACGGAAAACCATCTTCAGGGCTGCCGATAGTGGGATTCGAACCTACTATCTCCCGGATGCAAGCTCACAGCCGCGCGCCTCTACGCGCACGGCCAACTCGCCCGGTGCAATGATATAAAATGCTTAATTAAGTCTGATGGAAGTTTTATTTAAATATTAAAAAAGCTGACTGGTGAAACCACCCACTTGGACCCCTTTCTTCTTTGAAAGTAATAATGTGAATTAACCCAGAAACTAAATTATACAACTAAGAAACAAGTGCCAAGTTTTATAAATGTATGGCCAGCCGTATTCTCGTGTCACTGGAAGAAACATAAATAAATAAATAAATAAATAAATAAATAAATAAATAAATAAATAAATAAATAAATAAATAATGTAACGCGGAAGTGGTCAGCAGGTAAATACATGCACGACGGGTAGCGTTTACTCTAAGATGTATTCACTAAGACTAATAGTTATTCAATTACGCAGGCACACATTCACTATTGATAGCGCGCTCTCTCTCTGGGTTTTCCCTGTTCGATTACGAATATTTACTCAGACACTTAGAGTTTAAAAATACGTTATACACACTACTATGACTGTCACTTGGACCCTAAAGCAGTTCACTATTAAATTCTCTGTGTACTATGCTCACTGTGCTACAATAGCGGCCGCACAGTTCACAGTTTATGGGCGCGCACAGTCTCCCAAATCTGTACGCGACATAAGGTTCGCACTCACACGGCAGTCTTCGTCACTGTCCCACGCCGTTCTTATGCACTGTTCTCCCTCGCCGCTCAGCTGCATTATTCGCACTATTCAGTCTACTCACAACAATACGCCAATGCTCCCGAGCACTCACTCGACAACGCTGTCACTTGCAGAACTGAAGCATCTCGCTCTCTGACTGAGCTCAAATTGAGCTATCTCGGGCTCGTCTGGCCCGCCTTTTATAAGGAGGCTGACTCTTCCAGATAATTCGCGTAAGTAGAAGACCCTGGAAATCGCTGGAGATCGAATGCTCTAATTTCCTCTTGCTATGTCAGGAAAGTCTATGACAGTGACGGCAGTAGTAGTGTCAGCGGGGACGGACCTACGCTTATAGCCCGTCTCAGAGTGGTCATAGGAAGTGGCGAAAAGGTGGGTTCAACTCGGTGAGGTCACTCGCAGTTGGGAGCCAATCTTTAATCCTCAAGGTCTCCATTTAAAATGGCTGACAGCGTCACACTGCCGCCTCTTTAAGACTGCTCGTCCCAAACTGCTCCACGATACGGCGCCAGGCTATCCAGGTATATAACCATCTTCTTCCCATTGGAGGCCGCCTGATCTTTTCGACGACGCCGTTGATGCTGGTAATGACGGTATATGAGCTCTTCCTTGGTAACTGAAGCTTCCATGAGTTTCCTTTCGTCCTCACAGGACGGTACAGTCAAACTCGGTCGCCTTCCTGGAAATCTGCAGAGTTCGCCTGCATGTCTTAGCGGGTTTTCATCCCATCGGGTGCTGCCATCAGATGTCGGGCATAAACATAGAGGTCATAGAGCCGCTCCACCAAATGTCACACGTAATCCACGCTAGCTGCTCCTGATCTGGTGTCGATCCAAACATCAGGTCGCTTTGCAGGCATACCTCCCGCTCTAGCACCATATCGGAAGGTGTCATGCTCACCCTCTAGTGGGTTGAAGAAGGGGACCTTCTCATCCCAGTCCCTCTGGTGCACCAAAAGTACCTTCTCAAGGTGATCCTGGACGGCCTTTTCGAAGCGCACTACTATGCTGACCAACTGAGGGCACATAGTTGTCGTTCGGGTTTATCGAAATCCCCGACGTTGTAGTATCTCCTGCATCAGCCTTGAATATTAGTCCCTGCCCTGGTCGCTATCCAGTTCCCTCGATACACCGAAGCGGCAGAAGAAGTTCTTCACTAAGCCGTCGGCTACAGTCGATGTCTACTGGTTAGGGATAACGTAGTCCTCTGGCCACTTAGTCCATGGCCAGTAGGGTTGCCACTTTTTGATATAAGAAATAAGGAACATTTACCAGAAAATACGGGGTTTTACACAAAAATAGGGGAAAGTTCGCAAATACTTGAAAATGAAACGTTAGATACCAGTTTCAATTAGATTATAATTCGTTTCATTAACAGAATAAGACAATTATTTAAATTCATAAAATAATCTAACTTACACCCTCTTAACAGTACGTACAGTAGAACAAATTAGGCATGACAAAAACGCAGGAAAACATTATTAGAATTACCTTATTTTCTCCACCTGTACTTCACATTTGACATAGCTGACTTTAAAATTGCACTGTCTAACTACACCATGCCATGGAACTCTCTACAAGACATGCTCATGTTTACAGCAATTAGTAGTTCACTTTTAATCAGATCTACTGAACACCTTTTTTTCTACTTTATTACCACTTGTTAGATATTAAAGAAAAAATGCATTCAACAAATGCGTTTGACCCAGGAACCCTCATTACAAAAGAGACAGTTTTTCTAATTCTATTATTTTCTGTTTTCCTTTATGCTGGAGGATGGTTGCCTAGTTGTACTTCCTCTTAAAACAATAATTACCACCACCACCACCACCACCACTACTTTTCCTTTATGACTAGTAAGGACTGAGAACCACTTGTTTGAGGCATCTTCTATACTCCAAAATACTTCCAGGAATGTTCCCAACAAGACAAAACTCTTCTCCATATCAATTATTTGTTAATATAAGGGATTGATAACTTCACAATTTACATAGATTTAGTCTCAAACAGCATGAACAATCACGTTAGAAATCGGAACGGAAGACCTACGGAAGTACGCGGTGGAAGACGAGGTAAATAACCCAGCATGCTCAGCTTTATCAGCAAATGGTGAGACATCATGAGATTTCCTTCTGAAGCTCCAAAGAGAAGAAAATTAATGAAGTTACTTTGAACTTTAATGTCGCTCAAATCAAATACGGATTTTAAAATGTTTACGGGACAACAGTTCATAATACGGGACGCAAAATGTTCACGTCAAGTACGGGATGTCCCGTACAATACGGGACAGGTGGCAACCCAAATGGCCAGGAGCAGGTGACGATTTCCAGCGTCGTTTTCTAGGAATGGCCCAAAATATCCATGGCCATCCTCTTGAATTATTCTTCAACGTTGTACAGCACCATCTGGCTCCTACTTACGTGGATGTCTGCTTGCAGTTCAGGTGTCACACTTTTGGCACGTCCTCTCGATATCGTTTCTCAGGGGAACCCGTACCGCCGTCGGACATGGCCTGAAGTCTTATTAACTTCCAGGTGGCCGGCTGTGGTGCCTGCATGCAACTCGGTCACAATTTCTTTCATCATACTTATGGGGATTATCAGCTGGCCAACTTCTTTTTGCAGTCGGTAGAGTCCCACACGCGGGTTAGCACCCCGTCATTGATCTTCGGGAATTTCCACTTAGCCAATACGGTTTATAGGTTGGACTGCGTTCGGTGATGTCCTTCCATTCCGGTCGTTTCCCCAACTATACGTCCCACAGAATCTGCTCGATATTGTCGTCGTTTAGCTGCTCCCTTCTCAGTGCGGCTAGATCCCAGTCTTCAGTGGCCCAGCAGGACCTCTTGAACTGAGCATCGCATTTGCAATGTCGCATTCCTTGACGGTATTCGGCGGTGAAGTTTTACTCTTGGAGGCGTTATATCCAAGGCGTTGCATGCCCCCCCCCCCAGGTTACAGAAACTTGGAAGCCAGGTCGGGTAATAGTGGTCGGTGTACAGATGGAATGGCTGCCCATACAGATACTTCTCGAAGTGCTCCAATGTGTTCACGATGGCCAGCAGTTTCCGATGCGTCACGTCGTAACTCCGGTCATCTTTTAACAGCGTTTTACTGCAGTAGGCTATCACCCGATCACTTTCTCCTGGCTGTTCTGCATCTGCGACATACTCCATCATTCCTACGTCGTAAGCCACGACGAATGTTTTCCCAGGCTTGGGCTCTCCAGGGATTGAGGCCGCGCACAGGGACTTTTTCTGGGTACGAAAGACAGCGAATAACTCTGACAACCACTGGAACGGCCTTCTTTCCTCCGTGAGCAACGTAAGTAGTTTCGAGATGGCAGCATAGTCGGCTATGAAACTAGGATGGAAGGTACGAAGGCCAAGGAAGCTCCCAAGTTCCTACTTGTCCTTCGGTACCAGTCAGTCCCTGATGGATCCGCTCGGTAACCACATTTAACGTAAAGCGGGGGAATGGTAGTGATGGAACCAGCGAGCTCCTCTCCTTGTCAGCCCTTACTTGTTTCCCTGATCAGCGGCCGCTAAACGGCAGTTCCTCCGCAGATGACCGCGCTCACCGTACTTCCAGCAGACAATCTTGCGGAGGACTTGGTGTCTCGACTCTGGCGTGCGTCACTCTCCACCTCGGGTTCGTCCTCGTACTTCACGGCTCATATCTTCGGAGACAGTAACGCGGTTCCCTTCACTGGCTCATCATCAAGGCTATCGTCAGGGCTCCCATGAGGTTGTGCCTCCCGCTCAGCATCAACTTTGACAAATCTCGGCGTCGTGGAGCCTGTCGATGAAATTATAGGCTGCCTCGCACTGGATGTGATCCTGAGGCAGCCCGTCTAAAGCCTTGTTGGCTGCGGAGAATTCATGCAGCGTCTCGTTGGCAAGTTTGGTCGCCTTTCTTAGTTGGACTCGGTAGGCGTCTGTTAGCTGCTGGTCGCCTTAACGTCCGACGAACGCTCCGACAATCTCTTTATAGGTGGCATCCGGTTGGAGCCTGTATAATACTTCCGCTGCTTGTCCATATAGCCCGGCCATCACGTGTACTTACCCCTCTCCTCCGAGATCCAACCGTTGTGCACCCACACGGCCCTGAACTGGGTCCGAAACGTCTCTTAGAAAATGACCCTGTCGTAGCGTGGGAAGTTTTGCCTTCGCGATGCCGGAGCCGCAATCGCTGCTGGTGGGTTTAGTACGGGACTCCATAGAAGTCATTATTCCATCCATTGCACTCACGTCCTCTCTGTGGCATTGATTTAAATTGCTTTTTGACCAATTCGTTAACATCCTGCATAATATCACTCTTTAACTTTTTATTGGGTGAACGCTCTTCTTGTTCTAATATTAGCCACCCATGTTCTAACATACTTTAGACTGTTCAACTGTCACTTCACTTAATTCTTATTCCAGTTTCTTCACGACTCAACTTTAATTCACACTTATGTTCGTTTTTGGGTTCTTTAATTAGTTGGTCATGGTTAGTTGTGACTTTACTTTCAAGTGATTCTGCCCAGATTTAAGTTCACTGTTAAGTTCACAGATCTTATCGAGAAGAGTCTGGATATTTCCAATCTCCATTTTACTAATCACTAGAACAATTTTTAAATTACGAAATATACTACCAATCGATCCCGATTCTGAGACTATTGTAACGTGGAGGCGGGCAGCAGGTAAATTTATGCACGATTGATATTGTTTACTATAATATGTGTTTACTAATAGTTATACAGTTACACAGGCACATAATCACTACGGTTACTGCACTTTCTCTCTCTGGTTTCTCCCTGTTCGGTCACACGGAGATTCACTCAGACACTTACAAGCTATACAACTACGCTACCACACGCCTGTAAATGTCTCATTGCCCTAGGGCATTTTACTATTAAATTCACTGTACACTATACTCACTGCACTACAAGAGTGGCTACACACTTCAGTTTACGCGAGCGCACATTCTCCCAAATCTGTTCGCATTCACACGACAGGCTTCACCACTGTTCAACACTGTTGCCCAGTACTGTTGTCCACCGCCGCTACGCTCAGCTGCACCAATCGCATTCGTCGTCAGTTCACTCACAACAGCACTCCAGTGCTCTGACGTAGTGATGGGATAATCGAATGCTTTAAATAATCGATTAGCCTCCATCCGATTTTTAGATTATCAAATAAAATGATCGTATTTGTTTAAAAACTCATTCAGTTTTTGTCGCATAGAATTTTCGGATGAGTCATGAATCAATTTCTCGGATTAAGTGTGTCGGATGGATAATCGATTGAATTAAGCTAATAGATGAACTCTTATGAAAAATAGGAATACAACGTTTTCAAATGTATCTCCAAATGTTGAAACTAAATGAGTGAATCAGCTGTCTTAATAACAATTTTCATTCGATAATTTCGAAAGCATTCACTATTCAATTGCCTCATTCATTCGAATGAATAATTGAAAATATAATCGAATGGAAAAATGTACTGTTCGGTCGCCTCATTGATTCGAATGGAGTTTCGAATGATTAATCGAAAAATAATCGGATGGAAAGAATATTCACTATTCGATGCCTCGTTCAATCGAATAATCGAATGGAAAAATTCACTCTTCGGATCCCTCATTAATTCGAATGGAGTTTCGAAAGAATAATTGAAAAATCGAATGAGGACTGTTATCGAATAAGCGATTATTTTCTTTTCGATTATCCCATGACTACTCTCAAACACACACTCCACAGCCCTGTTACTCAGAGAACGGAAACGTTTCGCTCTCTGACTGAGCTCGAGCCTCGGGCCCATTCGGTGACGTCAGTCGTAGTTGGAAACCTGGCTGGAACCGCGTTACCTGGCTGTAATGCTCCTGCCAAGGTCTCCATTAAAAATGGCGGTCGGCGTCACAATACAGACAAGCAGTAAATGAACTAAAGCATAATCTGTGTCAGCACATATAACATTAATGTTTCAGAACCAGTTTTTGTAAATTAAATTCCATCACCAGTAACGTTTTTAAAATGTACACGACAAGAATGCAAGTTCAAACCTGGCTGAGTTAATCGGCTATCGGGAGTCGCGAAAAGTATCATGGAAATGAAGTCACGGTAAAAAGCCAATATAATTTATTGCCGTGGTTATGACGAGTCTTCCCATTCCATTCTCAAATAATAATAATAATAATAATAATAATAATAATAATAATAATAATAATAATAATAATAATAATAATAATAATAATAATAATAAACATTGTTCCGGGGATTTCGTGGAACGCAGATGTGTTAGAAGGTGCCGGGGTGAATATGTAGGCAGGGAAATGACCAGAGCATAAGTTAAAGCACTAAATTTTGAAATTTAATTCTAATCTTCTTTTCTTTTTTGATTTTAAGATTTTGTAGATAATCTGAACGAACAAGAACAATATAACGGTGAGCTCGTCAGCTCCCTCAACAACAATGACTTAAAGTTAAAAATCAGGTATAGAGAGATTTATCCATGTCATAATTTACAAGGGTTGAGCCATATAGCTCTAAATAGGTATGCTGTACCAGCATTACGTAAACCGAATGGTAATCTGCAGAAAATATACGTCTGCTGGTCGTATATAAATCATGTAAGCAATTTGGATTTTTCTTCAAGTAGAATGTGATAGTAGGAAGATGTAAAATCTACCGATGAGAAGAATTTCATCCCTCTAAATTTCCGACGTAAATCCTTTATAGCGGGAGCCTGATCTCTTTCTGGGATAAGTTTTTCATTGACAGAACGTAGTCCAAACATACCCTTAAGGAACCATCGGGCTTAGTTACCACGACCAATGAATTAACGAAGGGTGCACTGTTTTTCATAATAATACCATCCCGTTCCATCTCTTCAATAATCTTCCCAACTCTAGAATGGAACTTTTCTGGGATAGGGTATGGTTTCTTCTTAAAATGTGTCCAGTCGGTTGCCACAAGTGAATATTTAAAGTCAGGAATCCTGCGTGGTTTGTTATCTAAGAAATTTTTATATTTTAGTAATACATTCTGGAGTTGATTCCGTTCCTGATCCGATCCTAGAGCTTGTTTGGCCTTGGTATGAATAAGATCAAATGGATATGCAGTTGTTTCGCCCTAATCCAATATGTTACCCATGGCCTGCTGAATCTCTTCTATGGCCTTCTGGTCTTCGGATTCCCACGGTGATAAGGCATTCTCAATGTGAAAAGAGCATGGTCACTTGCATCTGAAGGGTTAAATAACGCTACCTCAGATGAGTCATCCATTCTAAACAGAATTCGATTAGAGTCCAGGTCAATAGTTGCATGGTACGACGACAGGAAATGAGCCCCTAGGAGTATATTAAATTTTATATGCGACATGGCTAGAAATACATGGGGAAATTTAGTATTTCCGATCTGTACGTCAAGAAACGTCTGCTGTTTACATGCAACCGTCTTATCTAGAATGATTCTCTTAATCTTCACATGTGACACAGGAATAATGGGTATGTTGTGCCTATCCTTCAGATCATTCAAAAATGAGGTAGAGATCACACTAATAGTAGACCATGTGTCTATCAAACATTTAACCTTCATATTACAGATTCGTGCCAAAATTATCGGTTATCGGTTATGATTTAAATTTAGATTTTCTTCTAAAAGGTCTTCTGACTTCGTCATCCATGAGCCTATACTACCGAGGGGTGACTAAATGAAAAATATAAAATTCCGATGGAGAATGAAGAATTTATGGGTTTAGAAAATTTTAGTCACCCCATACCAAGTTCAACGGGAATTAACAGCGGGTGAAAACTTTTTATTCCCGTAATCTACATGTTACCCAGCAAGGATTTGAACAGAGTCCTCAGACTTACCGAATATTTACATTTAAAGAATATCTTTCGAAATTTACATTGATAAAATAAGTTTGAAACCTTCCCCTCAAGTTATCTTCCTGGAGCTATCACATGTTAAGAAATTTCTGCCATTACCTTGAGTAGTTGGGCCTTCCGAACGATGACAATACGGCCCTAAAACGCCCGGCTTTTATAGCCTCTTAGAGGGGAAAGTTCTATAACTTTTTATAAATAGGCTGGATATCTGTACACACCCCAAATTTTAATTGGCTACAGAATTATAGGAGTGTTGACGACTTTGATACATAAAAACAATCTACAAAAACTTAAGGTTTGCCAGCTTCAAAAATTTGGAATTCCCTCAAGAATTAATTGCCCTAAACCCCTCCAGAGGGATACATAGACCGATGGTAGAGACATCTAAGGGTTGAAGACCCAAGTATCTGGATAGTTTATGATTTATAGCACAGATGACCTTCTAGAAGGCGCGCAGTTCAACGTAAGGTGTACCCCGGTATCATAATAATAATAATAATAATAATAATAATAATAATAATAATAATAATAATAATAATAATAATAATAATAATAATAAACATTCACGGCCCGTAATTATAGGCATGATAATATAGCTTTTGGGCTTTTGCCATGTTAAGAAAACAAGGTAAAATCCTCTGCTAAATGTAACGAATTCCACCTTGTTTCTTGATCCGGCAAAAGCCCAAAAGCCATCTCTGCTAAACGTGACAAATTTCACCTTGTTTTCTTGATCCGGCAAAAGCCCAAATTCCTTCTCTGCTAAAAGTAACGAATTCCACCTTGTTTTCTTGATCCGGCAAAAGCCCAAAAGCCCAAACGCCATTTCTGCTAAACGTAACGAATTTCACCTTATTTTATGGATACGGCAATGGCCCAAAAGCTATATTTTCATATTTAAAACTGGAGTTTTCCTCAAGTTAGGTGCTTTTCTCCATGGTTTAGGTTCGCACTATCACATCAATGGTTTTCGGCTGCAAGGCTCGGAAGGAACTATAACTGGTAAAGTAGGAGTTATGGACTTAATTAAAGTACAGCCTTGTCATTTACCTGGTGTGAAAATGGGAAACCACGGAATACTACATTCAGGGTTTCAACGGTGGGATTCGAACGCACTATCTACCTTGTGGTCAACTCATTCGATATATTAGGTTTACTGAATAATAAGCCGGGAATTTATAACAGTTGGTGCTAGGAGTAATGCAGATAAAGTGTTTCCCTGAATATCGAAACTGAGGAGTTTTGCTCTATAGAGAGAGTAGACCTGGTCTACTTACCACATTAGCCAGATTTATGGATGAATGCAGTATATTTGAGTTTATCTGACACAGACCAGAGCAAAATGTACCGTCTACCGAAGGTTCAGTCTTATTTGAATCGCTAATTGCAGAAACCACCTAATTGCACTTTTCCAATCTGTTGGAAAAATGGAAAAAACTGTGTGGGAGCATAAGTTGAAGTTTGATCTCCTTCTAAATTTTTAAATTAAACTTTAATGTGCTAGAAAAGTGTAGTAAACAAGAAATAAGTTTTAAACATTTTTAAATGTCACAAATATTTTTTTAAACATGCACTTAGGTTGTTTCTGAAATAAACAAGTTTTCCTGTTCATTTTTGTAGCAATTATTTAAAAAAAACAGCAAATTGATTAATCTGTGCAAGTTTTAAGATGAAAGGTTACGTAAATAACACCGTTCTATTCATACAAAATTTAATAGACATCAGTTAATGAACCACAAAATACAAATTGGAACAGTAAAACCGTTTCTGGCTTTATTCAGCCTCTGGCATATCCCCAGCAGGTTCTCTCTCAGTTGTTGGCCACTGAATGATGCTGTCATAAAAGTCTTCATAACCAACGGTGTAGTCCATTCATTTTTGCCAAGTCTTCTACTTTCTTTTTAGTTGATTGGAACCTAAAATAAAAAATTGCGTTGTGCAGAACACATTAAAAGTTTTTAAATTATTATAGGCTACAAAATGTTTTTACTTGCTCAATAATTTTATATCCCTTTAATAATATTATTGTTATCAACTTACCTTTCCCTTCTCGAAAGGAAGCTCAGATGGGCTGTCAGTTTTGAGTTGTGCGAAAGTAGATGAAAATCCTCCAATAAACGCCTTTGCCACAACTTATCCTGAAGTATCTTTATAGTACAGGAACTGTTTGTAACTAGAAACCTTGAATGGCTTCTTACGTTCCCGTGGTACTTCCCTGCCTGATGTTTCATTCGAGTTTGTTATTTTCCTGTACGATATAGGCCACCAATGTTTAAAACGTAAGACATCGTCCGAGGTAAGATGATAAACGGGAAAACGTCCAGACACACTTGTCTTGCTCAGCATACTCATCTGGAGTATAAATTCTGACCACCTTCCTCAAGAGCCGTTTAATACTTCCAAAATCACTGCCACAAGGCCCAAAAGAGTGGCCATGGACAGGGAAGTTATGCGTAATCGTCTCAAACTGACCTCTGTCACAAAGATTCAATAAGAAACGCATAAATGTGTGTTTCTGTGTGAGTCACAAAACAGATTATCCTAACAGGGCCACCAACCGTCATGAGTGGTGGAATGAATTTACCGCAGAAAGAACCTAAGCGACGGCGCTTAGGTTCTTTATGAAATAAACGCATTATTTACACAGCTGCCTAACAGCATTGCTTGTATGGAATATGGTTTGTTTCTGCTAAAAATGTATTTATCTCCGAATAGTACAATCCTGTCAAAAACTCAATTTTGATAGAGGTGTCACTTAGGTGGTTTCTGAAATAAACGATTCATTTGTGGCTATGACAGTGCAGATGCTGCTGACGTATGGCAGGTGGTGAATAATGACATTCGCAGCACGATTAGTGCGTCTGGATGTTATGAAAGGTACTAATCACATGCTAGTCGTGCTGAGATAGCACTGTATGACTCAGTGAGGAAATCAATGGCAAATGACCTCACTCCTCATTCTGCCGGAACAAAGGATATATCAGGATATATGAATTGCTGCACATTTAATCACAACACATATGCAAAATAGTCCTCTTCCCTGTTCCACACACAATTATTATCATGCTTTCCTTGTACTCGGAGCGATGCACAAGGTCCTCTCGCGGTATTTCAACAAAGTGAGTTCCCAGTTAGTCTGTAGCCCCTGGAACATACGGCAACTTCTAGACACAACGTTGTTGCAGATAGCTGTTTCGTGCATTACAATGAAAGCTAATACAGCAGACCTGGTAGCACTCAGTGCGGAGTATGTATCTGAAGTACCCGGTAACCTACGCCTTGGTATAACACTGCCATTGGATTTTGCGGTTTCCCCATAACAACGTAATGCATGGTGTGGTTTTTTGAGTAACAACCTGCCTTCGAACTGAAGAGTTCACGGACGAATTTACCAGATAACTGCTGTTTTGTTGATAATGTTCATAATTCTTGGGCGAATGTGATCTCAAAGTGGGTATCATTGTGATTAAGATTGATTTCTTCTATAGATTGTAGTAATACTCCGCTTTGCAAATAACTTTTAAAGAGCTCTTTGCCTTGCAGCAATAACTAACCAACACCTGTCTTAGAGGAGTACTGTGCAAGAATATGTGTGCTTGTTACAGGTATGATAATGAACACCTTGGTGTCCAGGCACATAAAATCTCTACCAGAATTCTATAATTATTGCCATATAATTTATAGTGTGGTATACGCGCTAAGGGAGAATATAAACAGTTATATTTGGAGCAGTGAAGGGAAATTACATTTCATATTTCAGTTATATGTTATGAATTGTACGCGATATTTAGTGAACCTGATGCATGTATTAGGGGTGGTGGTCGTGTGGGTAGAGGGCTTAAGGAGTGGATAGTGACGTGATTACCGCTGTGGCTCTTTTGCTAGCTTTCTACTTGGACGGCTGCGGCTCGAATCCCGGTGGATAATGGTCTGGAATTTTCATCTCAAAAATTACATGGAAGATCACCCGTAATCTGATTCGTGATAAAAACCCAAAATGATTGACTCTCACCCCCATCAAAAGGGTATAGCGCTGGCTTTCTGAGCCCAAGTTGGCGGGCTCAATCCTCGCTCAGCCTGGTAGTATTTACCGATGTTAAAATACGCCAGCCTCGTGTCGATAGATTTAAAAGCACGAAAAAGAACTGATGTGGGAGCAAACTTCAGTAAATTGCTGTCTTAGATAACTTATAATAAATATAATTATTATGAACATTTTGTCCATGTAATCAAGATTCAGAATGTTCTACTTTACGTAGATTATCATGTACCGACGTATAGTTTGTATTAAGGCCAGCTTCTTTGAATACATCATTGTTTTGCTTCTACTTATTGAATTAGGTTCATTAAACGCTGGCTGTTTTCTGTCGGGTACATTAGTTTTCTTACAGTCCTCATCATGGATATTTCCCCCCTTTCAATGATGAAAGCTGGTTACACATTATTTGACGTGTTGTTGTTTTCATCGCACCCGATTTTATGCTTCATGGAGTTGCTGGCACAGAGTCCAGTTCGTTTTCTACTTCTTCTCGTTTCATTCCATCGCAGTAGAGATCTTTGTTCTTTAAGTTTACCCTGCACCTTTTGCCAGCCTGTCGTATTGTAGAGGAGCATTATGAATGAAAATCTGAATAATTCTTTGATGGAATCCTTTGAACATTTAGGATTGTATTATTCAGGACTGTAGTACGCCTATTAAGTTACAACCAGTTACCTCGCGCCAGTGCTTTGTGTCATAAAAGTGACTATTGTCAGCAGGAAGTGCTCCAATAAGTTGTATTAAAGAGGAGCATAATGAAATTAGGAATTTTTACCTGTGCATAAAGGATGATCAACGCTCAATAAATTGACTCCTTGTTCTAAGACAGTATTTTAGGGATGTGTAGATCGTCTTAAACTGGTGTAGTTGAATAAATAAAAAGACGTGAATCTTGAGAAACTGTCCGATACTTGCGTGCAGAAAAGGAGGAAATGGAAAAATATATCGTGAAAAGGATGCAAATAGTTCAAAAGTATAAGATACTTTGTTCAGTGGGACTGTTAATTAAGAAACCTTACTGGAAAATCTAATTGCAACGTTGGGTGTAGTTACGCTGGAGCCTGTCTGGTCGTGTCGGCTACCGGAGCGCTGGATGGCCGCAGGCTGTGCTGGTGCTTGGCCCCTGAAGAAGCACACGCAGATGATAGGTATTAGCCCAAAGCCTTGTCGATATCATCGCCAATAACCTTGGTCCTCCTACTCCCAGCTGGTGCTAAAGACCTGCACGCTATCCACTGTGGTCGCCTGGGCTCATGAACTTCGTTACTTTCCCAAGACTCAACCAACCCTCTGGTTAGAAAAATAAAAGAGTTTCCTTCCTGCACAAAAGATAATCGGTTTCTCAGAGTATCTTATTCTTTGTGAACGATGGTGATCTTTCTTACTGCGTGACTCTGGGAGCACCTGTTGAGAACCTGAGTCGTAGATAGTGTTTTTATATTTTTGTAGCAGAAGGGAGTGGAGGCAAAGTGATTTAAGGAACAAGGATATCATTAATATTTAGATCACGGTAAATTTTTTCACCCAAGTTATTATTCTTGTAAGTAAGACGTGGTGGTTGCTATTTTTTAAAAACATTTTGCTCTACGTTTCATCGATACAGGTAGGTCTTTTGGTGACGATGGGACAGGGAAGGGATAGGAGTGGGAAAGAAGCGGTCGTAGCCTTAATTAAGGTACAGCCCCAACGTTTGCGTAATGCGAAAATGGGAAACCACGGAAAAACCATCTTCAGGGCTGTTGACCGTGGGGGGTCGAACCCCCGAATGCAAACTGATACCTGCGTGACACAAACTGCACAACTACTTGCTCTGTACTATTGATTTAACTGTATCTGAAACTAGATAATCACCCCCTCTTAACTCTATTCAGAGGAAAATTTAAAGAATTCCTTCTGATCCTTTGAAAATATAAGGGTATCGGAAAAAGATGGCGATGATGATGCTTGTTGTTCAAAGGAGCCCAATATCTAGGTCATCGGATCTAGAAAATAGGAAGGTAACGGCCATGAAGGGTGTGAAAATTAAATACTCCCTAGACCTCACACACCAAATACTATCGGAGTAAAAAGAGTGTTTATGTTGACCAAAGGCGGTCAGACAGGAAAGTTGAAAGTGAGGAGGCTCGAAGAAGTAAGTAGAAGCAATACCAGATTCAGACAGAGGCGCTTCACGTACCCTAGCCGAGAGCTCCTAGGTGTTGCCCTTTAAGTCACATCTTACGATAGGCTGGGGAATCATGTAAGAGAGAAGTGACCAATATAATATACTGAAATCTATACAATAAAATAATGTCTTCCAGTATGAAGTATTAATACCGTAACAAGTCTGTAAATGGCCGATATAATACACAATTAAAACACAAACATACATACAGGATTCACACAGTATACCTATAGTACATGAACGTAACTATAACAGGAAAACAGGATACAAGTCAACCTGCAAGTGGTCCAATGTTGCGGAAGAAAAATCCCAATTTTTTTCTGATATAGGTGTAGGCCTATTTAATTTCTCTACAAACAACAGATGGTTGGACGGATTTCATGTGCGACACAATGTCATCTTGCGAGCAATTTGCGGCGAAATTCTGGAAGCGAAAGAAGACTCCGTTGCCGAGAAGAAAACAAGAGTTCCGCTGATTGCAAACGCTAATAGTGACTGTAAAATTTTGAATATGGACGAGACTGGTCTCTCTTTTAAAGCTATTCCCGATAAAAAATTAACACTAATAATGGAAAAGGACGAGAAATGGCCAAACAGAGATTAACTATATGTATCCGTCGCTAATGTATGCGGAGAAGTCCTTCAAAAAATTGACATGCATCTACTCTGTTTCATGATATGGCAATAAGAAGGCGTGGATAATATTAGAGATTTTTCGTTCTTGGCTTGCTAAATTGGATGAAAAAAGGCCTGAATTAGAATAGGAAAAATCCTGATTTTAGTCATTATTGCTCCATGTCATTGTAAAGAAAATCTATCCCATGTACACATTAAGTTTCCTCTACTAAAGTGATATTTCCACTTCTGAAGTGGCACATGTCCCTGAGGATTTCTCATCCTACACCAAAAATGAGTGTCAGGTTAATTACTGGGGAAAAAGCGGTTAACCACCGAAGTTACGTATTGTGCATACTTTACCTAATCCACTTCCAAGGCCTTCATGGTTTTTATGGAGATGGATTTGCTCGTTTGGCTTAACACAACTTCCTGTTCGAAACCCCTAGACCAAGGCATATTCACTCTTTCAGAGTCAACTATAGAAAGAAGCTTGTGCGTTCTCTTGTGACGAAAATGAAGAATACTAAGTCAGTACCTTACCTACTTAAATGCATAACAGTAGCTGATACTGTAAAGTGGATGAAGTATGTCTGGAAAGAAGAGAAACAAGAAACAGTAACGAGGTACTTCATTCATTCCAGCTTAGTTTTAAGCTTCGGGTAATGTGGATACCCAAGACCGGCTGAGTCAACTGTATAGTGCTGCAGAAGTTGAAGTCGATACCATTCCCGCAATAAACGAACATATTTCGTGTTTAAATGATGGGTAACATTGTGACGAATTGGCAATGGACATTAATCCAGACCGTGTGTGGGATAGATAGGAACGTGGTAATGAAAATGACACACTAGACACAGAGCCGATCCTCCACAATACCCATACTCATTGAAATGAAAACAGACACGCCATAAAACAATCCTTCTTCTTTGCAACAATTGAAATGAAAAGCATTCTGGAAACTCAGTACACGACACCATTGCACAACTCTTATAAACAAAATGGTCCCTACACCAAAACGTCCAGGTCGTAAGTAAGCTTCTTAATAAAGAGTATTGTAATCCCTCGCATGTGGAACAGCTTCCGAACGCCTTTTCATGCTTCTGACAAGGCGCCGTACGTTGAGTTGAGGCAGACGTCCCCAATTTTCCCAAAAGGGCGTCTTCAAGGGCTTGCAGTAATTAGGGTCATGGATTTCTTGCTCGGATACGTTGCTCCAGTTGGTTCAAGACTTCTTCGATCGGATTCCTGTCGGGACTTCTGGATGATCACTCCATTCGTTGCACGTGCTGCTCTTGCACGAATTTCCGAACAATGTTGGCGTCATGCCCTCTATTATCATTATTATGCATGAATATTGCGTTTCTTCAAGTTTTCTAACGTGAAGAATCACATGTGTCACTAAGATCTCGTCAATGTGCCATCGAGGAGTTAAGGATCCATTGCGAATGATCATTGAGATTGGTTTTCTTGTCAAGACATATGTCTGCCCACACCATAACAGATCTAACTCCATAAGCAACGGAAGGTTGCACATCTGTAGGATGAAATCATTCCCCACGCATTCTCCATACTCGCAGACGACCATCCTGTCAGAAAAGCCCAGGACGCCATTGTCTTACCTGCCAGTGCAATCTCCTGCAACGATGTCGTCTATCCAGGGACATTAGGATATTAAATTGTCCTGTCGAAGCCTATTTCCAACTGGTCACTATCTCGTACTCCAGATATATGCTGTAGGACTGCCCCTAGCGCTCGTTCTGTGATTTGGCGGTTTCGCAGAGATAGTAGACGTTCAAAACGATCCTGCCCCGGGGTTGTTTTTCCTTTGGTACCCCGTGCAAGGTCTCCTGGAAACGTTTTTACAGAAAGTCGTTTTCTGAGGTATCCTTGGCATTCTGACAACGTACGTCAGGGCCTCTCAGGGTGCATGCGCATGGTGCATGCACTGTGCACGGTGCAAAAGACGACTTCGCTTGGTTGACCAGAGTGCAGACCCCCCACTCCTTTCTCCCTACACCTGTCTCCCCGTTCGGCCTGTCTCCGCGTTCCTCACCTTCACTGCTGTTTCTCCCCCACTGCGAAATGTTTACGTGTGGTGAGCGGAGACGCACAGTTGTATGGGACAAGGTTTCCTGTGTTATTAAAAAAATTAAAAAAGTGAATTAGAAATACACATACATGTTTGAGAGGAATGTAAACATAATTTTTAAGAAATGCAGAACCCGTAACCAAAATGAAAATGCTACAGTACTGGAACAAACCTCATTTGTGGATACAGAATGCTCTTCTTCAAGCTGTTTCAACTTCCTTAATTCTTTCTCTCTGATGTCTCCTATGATTTCACAATAATTTTCCGAATGTAGTCTGTTGTAGTGTCTTTCAATAGACGATTTTCTTACGCACGTAATTATCGTCCCACAGATTAAGCATTTTGCGTTATCGTCACGACAAACAAACAAAAAAAAATACGGAAGTTCCCAGTTCGATTGAAATGGACTTTCGGAAGTCTTTGCTTTCTTCGAAACAGGTTGCTCCATTATTATGTTGTTGTCGTGCGCTTATCTATTTCACTGATAAACACGTCGTCTACCACCAAACGCTTCGTCGCTCTCAGCACACTACACCATCCGAGTCAAGCCGAGATGAGGCGAAGCGTACCGATGCACAGTGCACAGAGCCTATGCACCGTGCTCTGCACGCGTGAGAGTTTGGGCGTTTGAGAGGCCCTTACGTACGTCTTAGAATAACCTTCTTGAAACTGTGTAAGTGTACGAGTGGTTTCATTCGACGACAAGTGCTCCCCCGTTCACTACCTCGGTCCGCAAGATAACCCATGACTTGTAAACACTAACGCACATACTTTGAACTGAGGCACTCGTACCTTTCAACTGACAATGGCACTTCGCAAACATCCGGAGCCCTCTGTTTTGTAAACATGACATGTTATTGACATAATGTCCGACTCGTTGGCTGAATGGTCAGCGTACTGGCCTTCGGTTCAGAGGGTCCCGGGTTCGATTCCCGGCCGGGTCGGGGATTTTAACCTTCATTGGTTAATTCCAATGGCCCGGGGGCTGGGCGTTTGTGCTGTCCCCAACATTCCTGCAACTCACACACCACATATAACACTATCCTCCACCACAATAAAACGCAGTTACCTAAACACGGCAGATGCCGCCCACCCTCATCGGAGGGTCTGCCTTACAAGGACTGCACTCGGCTAGAAATAGCCACACGAAATTATTATTATTGACATAATAGTCCAATCTCTATTCTACTATGCATTCGTGCAATGTTGTTATGAACATCTAAAGACGTGAAACATTTATTTTTCGAGCACTGCACGATGCACTAGTGGTACCTACGCGCTTCTCTGCACGTACAAACCGTAATGAGATTTGAGAAAAGAAGTGCGACTGTGAATGCGTATTACCAATGGAATGGTCCGACTCGTTGGCTGAACGGTCAGCGTACTGGCCTTCGGTTCAGAAGGTCCCAGGTTCGATTCCCGGCCGGGTCGGGGATTTTAACCTTAATTGGTTAATTCCAATGGCACGGGGGCTGGGCGTATGTGTTGTCTTCATCGTCATTTCATCCTCATCACGACGCGCAGGTCGCCTAAGGGAGTCAAAAATAAAGACCTGCACCTGGCGAGCCGAACCCTTCCTGGGATATCCCGGCACTAAAAGCCATACGACATTTCATTTTCACCAATGAAATGGACCATGATTCTAAAAAACAGAACAAGGTCCATCACGTTATTTAAATCGAAGGACCAAAATACAGTTATTAAGATAATGAACACTATTCTTTTACAATAGATGTACTTAAAATTCATTTTACTTTGCCAATAAACATTATTTGTGCATATTTATGCTGTCGATCATCTGAGCCCCTGTTTTGAAACAAGTGTATGGAATAGTAAGCAACTTGGATTCAGAAAGCCAACACTCTACCATCTGAGCAACTCAGCTCGGCCAGTAAAGAATTTCATTTTATAAATGAACTTACGGTAACTGTTGTAAAGAATGAACAAAAATTAGCAAGAACATAGGGACATTTGACGGTCGGATATCGAATATTATGGGAGTGGAGCTACTCATGACGGAGGTCATTGGGGTGGGTGGTTTTTTCTTTCACTACCATCAGTTTTTAAGTTAATGTTTTTACAGTTCTGGAACTATGGATATTAATTAAACAATATTTTGCATGCTTAATCATGTTCAGGTTTTGAAAATCAGAATAATTACCTGTATTTTTGTATCAAATTTGAACATGCATTTTTTCAGATATTGTAAAAAGGGGTTTACACTGTAAGTGTCACAATACAATGAATATGTACACTATTCCTTTTCTGAAATTTAAAGAGTTATGAAAAACACTCTTGATTCTATAAAATATTCTTTCAGAATATATGTACAGTATTTCTAAAATCATACCCTTGATATCAGCATGTCTCATTTTTGCGTGACTGTTTTTCTTTTTTATTGGAATTTGCTTTACGTCGCACCGACACAGATAGGTCTTATGGCGACGGTGGGATAGGAAAGGCATTAGAGTGGGAGGAAGCGCTCGTGGCCTTAATTAAGGTACAATCCCAGTATTTGCCTGGTGTGAAAATTGGAAACCACGGAAAACCATCTTCAGGGCTGCCAACAGTGGGGTTCGAACCCACTATCTCCCGGATGCAAGCTCACAGCTATGCGTCCCTAACCGCACGGTCAACTGACCGTGTACGTGACTAATTAGTTTCTAAACGTGAAATTATTAGTTATCTCAATGAGAAGAGCTTAGATAACGTTGTTTGTTAGAATAAACTACATAACTATGAAAAATGTCGTGCAGATATCAACAGTTCCTTTAATTATGCTGAAACCAAACCAAACCAAACCCCATGGCACCACAGCCCTTGAAGGGCCTTGGCCTACCAAGCGACCGCTGCTCAGCCCAAAGGCCTGCAGATTACGAGGTGTCGTGTGGTCAACACGACGAATCCTCTCGGCCGTTACTCTTGGCTTTCTAGACCGGGAACGCTATCTCACCGTCAGATAGCTCCTCAATTCTAATCACGTAGGCTGAGTGGACCTCGAACCAGCCCTCAGGTCCAGGTAAAAATCCCTGACCTGGCCGGGAATCGAACCCGGGGCCTCCGGGTAAGAGGCAGGCACGCTACCCCTACACCAGGGGCTGGCTTAATTATGCTGAAAACCATCTGATAATCAATGTTACGAAAATCGAGTAACAAGCATATGACAATGTTGGAGGTAGCTAGAGAAACATAGGAACATTTACAGTAGCCTATATCACCTGATGTAGTTCTGGTGTTCTTTCTTGTCTATAGACTAAGGAGAAAGAAGTATCCTGCATGGAAAAAATGAAGAACGCAAATTTTGATCCATATGTGTTTAAACCTTCATTATATGGAATTTCGTCTATCACAAAATATATTAAACTACTGTAGAGACCAAGCCATTTAAATAAACCTTCCATCTTTGAGATCTTTGGTAGAAAATTATAGAATTTCGTTGTTGAGATAAACCAGACATACTTTTCGTGCTAAGCTAATTAAGTAACCTCCCCTCTTTTCATGAGAAAATGCCACCGGAAGGTGAGCTAGAGAGAGTGCACTGATCATAGACATTATTGGGAAGCCAGTAGATCCCAGAGCTCCCACACCTCCGCGATAGGATCGCAGCTCGGCCGCTGTGTGATCTTCGCTTCAGGTAGCCATTTGTAACTTTTATTATTTCTTTCAAATATATACCTTCAAACTAACTAATGTGAAGAAGTTAACATTTTAAAAGGAAAGTGACTTTTAATATCCGAGTGTAGATCCCGCAGGATACATGCGAGGGGACATTATCGTATACCAGCGTCCGAGCTCGGCCAGCCCAGATACGATAAGAATCGTATCTCACGGAGCGAAGCCTTTCGACACTATCAATTTGGGCGACGGCAAGCGCGCCAGTGGCACGTTACAGTAGCACGAGGGGAAATACCAGCGCCGCCATTGTCTCACATCTTGTGGCTACACCAGTGAAAGTACAGGAATGACAAAAAAAGTCGTAATATCTGATTTAATCTTCAACAAAAGCTTGTGCTGTTTCTCGGCTCTGGGAAGAAAACAATCAATTTCTAGACAGTTTCTAGAGGTGGTAATCTTGGGTATTGGCTTTCAGAACAACAATCACAACTACAAAACAACATCACATATCCATATAACTGTAATAGTTGAGAGGGGAGTTCCTCAGGGCAGTGTTATCGGACCTTTATGTTTTCTTATATATATAAATGATATGAGTAAAGGAGTGGAATCGGAGGTAAGGCTTTTTGCGGATGATGTTATTCTCTATAGAGTGATAAATAAGTTACAAGATTGTGAGCAACTGCAACGTGACCTCGAAAATGTTGTGAGATGGACAGCAGGCAATGGTATGTTGATAAACGGGGCTAAAAGTCAGGTTGTGAGTTTCACAAATAGGAAAAGTCCTTTCAGTTTTAATTACTGCATTGATGGGGTGAAAGTTCCTTTTGGGGATCATTGTAAGTATCTAGGTGTTAATATAAGGAAAGATCTTCACTGGGGTAATCACATAAATGGGATTGTAAATAAAGGGTACCGATCTCTACGCATGGTTATGAGGGTGTTTAGGGGTTGTAGTAAGGATGTAAAGGAGAGTGCATATAAGTCTCTGGTAAGACCCCAACTAGAGTATGGTTCCAGTGTATGGGACCCTCACCAGGATTACCTGATTCAAGAACTGGAAAAAATCCAAAGAAAAGCAGCTCGATTTGTTCTGGGTGATTTCCGACAAAAGAGTAGCGTTAAAAAAATGTTGCAATGTTTGGGTTGGGAAGAATTGAGAGAAAGAAGAAGAGCTGCTAGACTAAGTGGTATGTTCCGAGCTGTCAGCGGAGAGATGGCGTGGAATGACATTAGTAGAAGAATAGGTTTGAATGGCGTTTATAAAAGTAGGAAAGATCACGATATGAAGATAAAGTTGGAATTCAAGAGGACAAACTGGGGCAAATATTCATTTATAGGAAGGGGAGTTAGGGATTGGAATAACTTACCAAGGGAGATGTTCAATAAATTTCCAATTTCTTTGAAATCATTTCGGAAAAGGCTAGGAAAGAAACAGATAGGGAATCTGCCACCTGGGCGACTGCCCTAAATGCAGATCAGTATTGATTGATTGATTGATTGATTCCTTCTTAATGACGTTTCTACTCGACAATTTTGAATACAATAGAGTCTTGGTCTCTGGTCGTGGTGGAATTTTATTGACATCATTCTTCTTTCAAAGCGGGGAGTCTGAGAAAATGTTTGTCATTACTGTGACCTGTTATTGATATTTTATATCCAGGGTATGGCGAGAAAGATGAAAAAAATGTTATTTCTGTGGACAAGCAAATGTTAACTGGATTTTTTAAAAAGGTTGATATTGACAGTAGAAGCACAACATCTCCATCTCAGAACTAGAAGCAGAAAACGAAAAAGAAGAAGACCTGTTGAGGAAAAAGATGCCGGATGGATCCATACGAGAACGAAGTGCAGCAATATACCAAGATGTATGGGTTGCTGTCTTCTGCGAGGTCAAACGTATTCAGACAGTTGTAGAGCGAAGGAGTAAGTATGGAAATAATATTTCCTCTTGGTTCATAAGCCGCGGTAGAGAAAGCGGGGTGTGGTGAGAGGAATGCCCGAAAAGAAAGGTACCGGGTTCGATGGCTGCAGTCGCTTTTAAGTGCGGCCAGTATCCAGTATTCGGGAGATAGCTGGCAGCCCTGAAGATGATTTTCTGTGATTTCCCATTTTCACACAAGGCAAATGCTGGGGCTGTACCTTAATTAAGGCCACGGCCGCTTCCTTCCAACTCCTAGCCCTTTCCTGTCCCATAGTCGCCATAAGAACTATCTGTGTCGGTGCGACGTAAAGCAACTTGCAAAAAAAAAAAAAGATAGGTAGAAACGACAGGTTCATATTGCTACTTGGCTGTGAATAGGAAATACTTTACCAGTTATTCTGGACTGGTGTTAAAATATCTACGAAATTAAAAGACGGAGATGGAAGCGCCGATTGAGACGAGTATTTGGTGATGCATTTGTTTGTTTGATCTCTAAGACAGAAACGCTGTTTGAACTTAGTGTTTAGTGACATATTAGTTTGATCTTTAAGACAAAAGCACTGGCTGAGCTGAGTGTTCAATAGCGAATTTTTTGTTTGATCCATTAGACAGAAACGCCGGTTAATCCGAGTGTTTAGTGATACATTTATTTGATTGATCTCTAAGAGCGAAATGCTGTTTGAGCTGAGTGTATAGTGACACATTTCTTTGATCTCTAAGCAGAAGCGCTGGTTGAGCCGAAGGTTTTTATTGGTGCATTTTTTGTTTGACCTATAAGACAGAAACGCCGGTTCATCCGAGTGCTCAGTGATACATTTGTTTCAATGATCTCTAAGACAGAAACGCCCGTTGAGCCAAGTGTGTAGTGGAGGATTTGTTTGTTTGATCTGTGAGACAGAAGATCTGGTTGCACTATTTTGTGACCGGGCAAGTTGGCCGTGCGGTTAGAGGCGCGCAGCTGTGATCTTGCGTCCGGGAGATAGTGGGGGATAGTGAAGATGGTTTTCCGTGGTTTCCCACTTTCACACCAGCTAAATAATGGAGCTGTACCTCAATTAAGGCCACGGCCGCTTCCTTCCCATTCCTACGCTTTCCTATTCCATCGTCGCCATAAGACTTATCTGTGTCGGTGCGACGTAAAGCGAATAGCAAAAAAAAACAAAAAAAAAAAAACAAAAAAAAACTATTTAGCGATATACAATATTTTTTTTATCTCGAAGGCAGGGAAACTGGTTGAGCCGAGAGTTTTGTGACATGTCTGTTTGTTAAATCTCTAAGACGGAAGTGCTGGCTGAGACGAGTGTTTAGTGATATTTTGATATACTTATTTATTTGATTTTTAAGACGGAAGTGCCGGTTATTTAAGTACTTAAAAAAAATACAATTTTGCTTTGCGTTGCATCGACATAGATATGCCTTGTGGCGAAGATGGGACAGGAAAGACCTGGAAGTGCGAAGGAAGCGGTTGTGGCCTTAATTAAGGTACACCGGGCGAGTTGGGCGTGCGGTTAGGGGTGCGCAGCTGTGAGCCTGTATCCGGGAGGTAGCTGTAGTGGGTTCGAATCCCACTATCGGCAGCCCTGAAGATGGTTTTCAGTGGTTTTCCATTTTTTCATCAGGCAAATGCTGGGGCTGTACATCAATTAAGGCCACGGTCGCTTTCTTCCCATTCCTAGGTCTTTCCTATCCCATCGCCGTCATAAGACCTATCTGTGTCGGTGCGACGTAAAGAAAATAGCAACAAAAATGAAGGTACAGGCTCAGCATTTGCCCGGTGTAAAAATGGGAAACCACGGAAAACCATCTTCAGGGCTGCCGACAGTGGGGTTCGAACCCACTACTGTATCTTCCGGATGCTAACTCACAGCCGCGCGCCCCTAATCGCACGGCGAGCTCGCCCGGTATATATTTAATCGCTAAGACGTAAGCACGGTTGAACAGGACGTATTTGTTTATTTGATCTTCAAGACGAAATCACCGGTTGAGTTGGACGTGAAGGCATTTTGACATTCGTGTCTTAGTGAACATGACAACACAGTTCGAACAGGATGCATGGCCATAAAAATGTTCAAGTGGTGTTGGTGAACAAAAATTAGCAGCAGAAAATTTGTTTGTCTCATGCAAATGACTCGGCGTGGGTTCGTGCACGTAGCATGATGTGCTCTGGTCATTCATCCTGGCGAGCGTGGGCTCTGTACCCTAGTTCTGTCTGGTGGCTGCCCTCGCGAACAACCGGTTTGTGATGTATGCTTCAAACGCAGACCACGGTTCGATATCAGCCACTTCACACTCATTACCGGTCCGACTGGTCTCGGGATCGCACGCATGCTAGACTGAAGGGTACCGTTAAGGAGACTAAGTGCGAACACTGGACGCTATTACACGTTACTAGGCAAGGCACAATGCAATAAGTGTATGAATTTAAATGACCACAACGTTGTATTCATCATCATCATCTGTTTACCCTCCAGGTTCGGTTTTTCCCTCGGACTTAGCGAGGGATCCCACCTCTACCGCCTCAAGGGCAGTGTCCTGGAGCTTCAGACTCTTGGTCGGGGGATACAACTGGGGAGTATGGCCAGTACCTCGCCCAGGCGGCTCACCTGCTATGCTGAACAGGGGCCTTGTGGAGAGATGGGAAGATTGGAAGGGATAGGCAAGGAAGAGGGAAGGAAGCGGCCGTGGCCTTAAGTTAGGTACCATCCCGGCATTCGCCTGGAGGAGAAGTGGGAAACCACGGAAAACCACTTCCAGGATGGCTGAGGTGGGAATCGAACCCACCTCTACTCAGTTGACCTCCCGAGGCTGAGTGGACCCCGTTCCAGCCCTCGTACCACTTTTCAAATTTCGTGGCACAGCCGGGAATCGAACCCGGACCTCCGGGGGTGGCAGCTAATCACGCTAACCACTACACCACAGAGGCGGACCGTTGTATTCATACAATACAAATTTTAACGATTATCCTTACCCGTTTAAAAAAAAAACTACCGTCGTGGGAGAGGTAATAGGAGAGTCTGAAAAGAAGAAATATTGAAGTAATATCTAAACAATAATAATAATAATAATAATAATAATAATAATAATAATAATAATAATAATAATAGAGCCTCCGTGGCTCAGACGGCAGCGCATCGGCCCCTCACGGCTAGATACCGTGGTTCAAATCCCGGTCACTCCAAGTGAGATTTGTGCTGGACAAAGCGGAGGCGGGATAGGTTTTTCTCCGGGTACTCCGGTTTTTCCAGTCATCTTCATTCCAGGAACACTCTCCATTCTCATATCATCGCATCTGTCAGTCATTACTAAATCACGTTGGGAGTGGCGACCCCATCGTACTAATAGCGTATATATGATGCATTCTTTACATCCCTGACCCGGTCAATGGCTGGAAAAGAGGTTGTAGGTTTCATGTTCAATAATAATAATAATAATTGTACCGGGCGGTACACCTCCACGCCGCTAATTTAAAATGTGCGCCAGTTGAAACTCCTCTGCTGGAGGAAGTCTGAACTTTATCTACGGTATTAATTTTCTATTTTCTCAGAAGATGTCACTATCTGGAAATTTTGGAGTTTTTGAACTGTGTCATTTTCGATGTATTTGTGTTTTACCGGTAGTAAGAAGTGTGAACTTTCTCTTCTAGAGGACACTACTGAAAAACTACAATGGTGCACCCTAGTGCGATGTGAAAGAACTGTTTTTTGGAGAAATTTTTATCTCAAAAGTTTGTTTCTTGTTAAATTTCTTTCTGTTATTGTTTAAGTTGGCTGTATACCCCTCTCTTCCCCCTTGTTTTGTATTTAGCCAATCCCGAATTTCTTTAATTAATTTCTGACCAATCTGATGTATCTTCCCCCAACTTGACTATGCTGCTTATCCCGAACCAATAAAGTGATTGTGGGCGGGTGTTTTCTTCCCTAAAACGCCTCGAACTTTCCGCGAGAGTATATAAACTGCTGATTTTTGGGTCTCTGCGCCACTTCTGTTCCATCTTTTAGTGTGTAAAGTACATAGCAGGGGGCGGGAAGCGCCTCTTTCTTCGGCAGCGGTCAACAACAAGGTAATGGCCGATTAATAACTTCTTTCCTTGCTAGCTCAGCAGTTTAACTCTCGGGGCGGGTCCGAAGTTTTTCCGTAATGTAACCTTCCTTAAAATGTAAAGACACTTAGTATCTATTCTATCTTTTAAACTGCATATCGGGATAGAGAGTGCTTAACCCTCTCGAGCTCCCACTCATATTGCTTTGAGGTGAACTTATTTCTCACAACCGATTCTTCCTTAATGTAATGTAAATTGTTCTTTTCTAAGTCACCTCTGTAGTATGGGATTAGCCCTTGCATCAGTGGCCTAGAGCCAAATTAGGTTTTGAAATAAATACATTAGGAGTGCAGATCGCCTCCTCTCTAATTGTTATTTTAGAGGTCATGTAATTAACCTTTTTCACTTAATAGACCTCAGTAGGTTGGGTATTTTACCCCTGTGTCTATGTCCTGAAAGGACAACTTGAAGGTGGAGTTTGGTGTGGCTTTTGAGAGCCTTAAAGTTTGAGAGCGAGTAGCTCTTTCTTGAAAATTGAGTGTTGTATGCCTCGAGGAGGCTTTTCTGTGTAATTTGGAGCAAGTGCTCCTGATCATGAATGGGGTTTTCTGTTTTGGAGTAAGGTTGGGCTGATTGCCCAAGATTTGTGAAGTCGGGGCGCGAAGCCCAAATCCGGTAAATGTTGTAACCATACTTTTGTTGCCTTGCTACTCTGTACCTGCCATGCTTGTTATTTCTTAATTTTGAAAAGAAAATATAACCTTGTTAAGTTTTACGTTAACTTTAATTTCGTAGCTTGAGACCTGTTCACACCCGCACCTTCTTTCACCTCTACCTACCACATAAACACGGTAATAATAATAATAATAATAATAATAATAATAATAATAATAATAATAATAATAATAATAATAATAATAATAATAATAATAATAATAATAATAATTGTATCGGGAGGTACACCTCAACGCCGCGCATTCAAAATTTACGCCTAAATGAACTCCTCTATTGGTCAAACAGTGAAATTGATAACACAACAAGTTGGAACTTTAATCAGAAGATGTCACTACTGAAATACTAAGTAATTGTTTTGTTGTGAAGTTTCCTAAACTGACTGAATTTCTCCTGTTTTGTTTGCCATTCATCAAGAAGTTTGGACATTCTTACACACATGACACTACCAAAAAACTATGATCACGCACCCTGGTGCAAAGTGTAGGAACTTATAATTTAAAGAAGTTTTGTATTTCTAGGTTGTCCATAACTGATCTATGTTCATTTATTTTTGGGTTGGCAATACTTCCTTTTCTTTCCGCCAGTTTTGAATCTAGCCAATTAGGAATTTTTAAAATTAATTTTCAACCAATCCCGAATCTTGAATACTCTCGAACCTTCCCTGAGGGTTTATAAACTGCAGCTTTTCACTTTTCCGTGTCAATGGATCGTCGTCTTACTGAGTGTGTGTGTTTAAGCAGGAGGCGGGTGGCCTCTTTCCTCCGTCAGCAGATCATCTATAAGGTAATGGCCACATAACTTCATTCTTTCTTGCTACCTCCGTAAATTATTCCGAGGGGAAGGTCAGAATCTTTACTATGTAACCTATTTTTCTAAAATGTAATTCTCTTTTGTCTTCATAAAATCTTTAATTATAAGTCGGGGATAGAGAGCGAGATACCCTCTCGAGCTCCCCTTCATCTTGGTTTGAGGGGACTACGTTTTGTAACTGTTTTTCCTTCTGTAATGTGTTAAAGTAATTTCTATACGAGTCACCTCAGTAGTTTGGGAATAGCCCCTGTTTCATCGGTCTAGAGCCCTTTAGGTTTTTAAGTTTTCATTATCTTGGAGCGCAGTGTATGCCTCCATTCCTTTTGTGTTTGGGCAGTTATTTAACTTGTATTAAATACCCCTGCATAAAATCATTTTTCAAATTGTAAGTTGTGCCTTGAGAGGCCAGTGTAAGTTGATGTTGCCTTGAGTTGGCTTGAAAAACTGAGAGCCTGTTAGCTCTTTTTCAAAGTTTTGTAACTGTAAAGTGTGCCTCTGGGAGGCTGTAAAACTAGGGGCCCAGAATCTGTAAAAATCACAAATGTTGGACTTTCCCAGTCTTATTTCAAGATTGCTTTTGTACCTGATGTTTTTATGTTTTCCAAGTGAAAATTATTTTGTTGTTTTCTGAAGAAATATAACCTTCAGTTCAAGTTTTAAATTAATTTTGATATTGTAGATAGACCCATTCACCCCAGCACCTTCTTTAACCTCTTTATGCTCCACGGGTATCCCCGGAATAATAATAATAATAATAATAATAATAATAATAATAATAATAATAATAATAATAACAGTGGCGTATGGCTTTCAGAGAGGCCTGGTGCAGATCTTTCTCTGGTAGACTGCCAATAGAAGATCTGCATATCAGTAGGGATGGGGCCCTACCTAAAATGATTTATAATGACGAATTAACCAATTAAGATTAGAATTCCTGACACGGTCTGGAATCGAACCCGGGACCTCTTGACCCAAAGGCCATAACGCTAACCCTTTAGCCATGGAGATTTCCAAGCAATACATTATCATGACTATATATCTCAGGAAAATTGGAATTTTATATGATTTTGAATCTTATGACCATTATCCGCCTGACTACTGTAAATACCAGACCCATAGTTTCATATCACTGCAAATCCTAAGATAATGAGTCGCAGTGTCCATAAGTTTATATGACTGTAAATCGTCTGATCCAAGGTCACAAGATTCAAAGTTTCATAATACAGCAAATCTTCTCAAAGTAAGTCGCGAGATCCTCAGCTTTTGTATAAAACCGGATCCTGAGTCGCAGGACCCATAGCTATTGCGTTTTCCCGTCACATGCTTCCGTACCGCAAGACCCTTCGCTCTGGCATAACCTCCGAACCTTAACCGCAATAGCCATAACTTCTGCCCGTGTCTACGATCTTGTACCTCTGAACCCACTGATTTAGTATAGTTTCTGATTCTGAAACGCAGGAGCCGTGACTCTCACATATTTTTCGACCTTCTGCCTCAGGACGCATAACTTTTGCGTGCCGTCTGACCTTGAGCCGATGGAACTATAGCTTTTGCATGTCTACCTTCTGATCCGGAGCCAAATGACAAATAGGCTTCTTGTATACCTTATTATCCTGAGCCACAATGCCAATAGTTCTTGCATATCTTCTGATCCTGGACCACAGGACCTATACAATTTGTATTACGTCGTACTGACACAGCGAGGTCTTATGGCGATGATGGGAGAGAAAAGGGAAAGGAGCGGGAAGGAAGCGTCCGTGGACTTATACAGCCCCAACGTTTGCCTTGTGTGAAAATAGGAAACCACGGAAAACCATTTTAAGGGCTGCCGACAGTGGGGTTCACACCCGCTGTCTCCCGAATACAAGCTGATAGCTACGTGACCCAAACCGTGCAGCCACTTGCACCCGGGACCAGTGAGTATTAGGCGGTAATGAACAATACAATTTTTGCAAATAATAATTAATATTGGTCGAGAGTTTTACCTGTCTTCGTAACAAAACTCACTTAACTTCTATCTATTCGAAGACTCAGAGGTTCAGATATGCATAGGCCTACTCCTGTGGAAATAACAAAACTTTATAATATAGTTTTTAAATGAGATCTCCTACAAACTTTCGTGAGATCATTTATTGAAGGAGTTTATAATCTTCATGAAGTCCAGAGCATCATTTGCGGTATCCACTACTATTCATCACAGTACGAACCCGTTTCCTCACGGATATCACTAAAACTGGATTATTCACAGAATTTCTCAATATTGTCCGCCTCTGTGGTGTAGTGGTTATTGTGATTAGCTGCCACCCCCGGAGACCCGGGTTCGATTCCCGACTCCACCACGAAATTTGAGAAGTGGTGCGAGAGCTGGAACGCGAGCCACTCAGCCTCGGGAGGTCAAATGATTAGAGGTGGGTTCGATTCCCTCTTCAGAGATCCTTGAAGTGGTTTTCCGTGGTTTCCCACTTCTCCTCCAGGCAAATGCCGGGATGGTACCTAACTTAAGGCCACGGCCGCTTCCTTCCCACTTCCTTGTCTATCCCCTCCAATCTTCCCATCCCCCACCAAGGCCCCTGATCAGCATAGCAGGTGAGGCCGCCTGGGCGAGGTACTGGTCATTCTCCCCAGTTGTATCCCCCGACCCAAAGTCTGAAACTCCAGGACACTGCCCTTGAGGCGGTAGAGGTGGGATCCCTCGCTGAGTCCGAGGGACAAACCGACCCTGGAGGGTAAACAGATAAAGAAGAAGAAGAAGAAGTCACAATATTGCTACGAACACGCGGCTAGTATAACAGCATGGGACCACGGTCAAAACATTCCCTGCGGATTACCGTCGATGCTCGAAGTTGCGCCCCTGTTCAGTGGGGTAGGTTTCTTCATTTGTTAATGTTCGGTCGCTCGTTTTCATTTGGATGTCCATCTTAATATTAACAGGTATCAAAATTACATTTTAATATCAATTGAAGACAGTTGAGGCGTCTAGTATCAAAACCGGCCAAGTCACTCAAGGCATATTTTTCAATATGGACGAAAAACCTGTAGAGACAAAGCAATGATGGTCAGAAAAGATTTTTTTTCACAGTTATATCCTTAATGGTTTAATATTTAAGTTCCGCTGTTTTGAGAAATCTAACTCATAATTAACCCATCTTTTTTGTTAATTTAAATTTTGACTTGGCCGTTTTTGTTGCAATTTTGTACAATTTCTCAAGGTATGAAAGTAAATCTTTCAGTTTTCCACTTGGAACAATATCCACGTTACAGCACACAATAATGACAAAATACGAGCACACCGGAAATAGGACTGCTTTGGCGCCAATGACGGTAAGAAGCCCGTCAATACGTAAATCAGTGTTGCAAACGAACAAAAAACAAAATATTATGACTTCAGAGAATATACATTACAAGGAACGATTTTGCCTACTGATATTATCACCTTGTTGCTTAATGGAACAACACAAGATCCCACACAACAATGCTGCATCATAAAGATTGTCGCTCGTTCCTTGACTTGGCCGGTTTTGAATTCACTGGCTGCATGACTTGGCCGATTCTGTTGCAAGACCGAGAATTCAGTGCTCTATAACATGAAGACATGGACGATTTTAAAACATATTCTTGTTTTACCTGATAGTGCTATACTTCTACTTCAAATTTATAACCTTAACTCATTTTCGTAAATTTTGTGACTTGGCCGGTTTTGATACTAGACGCCTCAGTTATTGAAAGTATGACACCCCTTTAATGATTACCATAATAACGGCTTAATTTAAACGTCTTTTTAACAAACATGAAATAAGGTTAAATAAATAAATTTATGATTACTTCATTACTCAATCACTAAACCTAAACTAACCTAACGTAATTTTGAGTACGGACTCTACACCGTACTTAAAACTTATTTTAACTAATTTCCAAAAGTAGTGACTAATGGGGACAGTTCCATGGGAGCAATCGACCCTCACTCCGAGCTGACCGTGGGCCCAACTCAACATTCGCCGAACAGCATTATAGTTTGACCATTGGCTCTCGCACACACACGCCATTGCCCTGCCTCTGAAAGAAAATACTGTCAACCTCCCTTCCTGTACTTATTTATTTATACAAAAAAAGATGCAATCATTTCAATTTTACGCAGACACACACATATATCAATACATCTTAATTATGGACTCTTATGTCTTTCAACGTCCTGTCTGCAATTCCTCTGAAGCGCTTTCACAATATTCTGTTTACAATTAGTGCCGTGACCTCGTTTAGTTCCACACCTATTATCATTAAACAATTAAAAACTGAATAAATCCATCGTCACCATTTTCTCCCTCTACTTCCTTTACTCTCAATGGCTAAAACCATTATTCTCCTAGGCAATCCATCCTCCATTCGTCTCTCATAACTCCAACCCTGAAGCTAGTTCATGCGTACAGCTTCATTTCTAACATCCTTCATCTCCTTAGTCCACATACTATCCTGCCGTTGTTCTCACCTGTTTTAGCAGCAATCATTTCAGGCAATTTCATGCATGTTACTTCAACTTACGAATAAAACATTCCGAGTGCACCCAAATTTCAATCTCGTAGAGTAAAATCTGCTTGAAAATAGTTTAGTTCAAGAGCTGACTTCTTTTCTAACGAATTTCGTTGACGGCTACTGCAGTCTCACTGCATTAGCTTTGAATTTCACTTTTAAAAAATGTTTCACATCGCACCGACACAGATAGGTCTTATGTCAATGATGGGATAGGAAATGCCTAGGAGTGGGAAGGAAGCGGCCGTGGCCTTAGTTAAGGTACAGCCACAGCATTTGCCTGATGTAAAATGGGAAACTACGGAAAACCATTTTCAGGGCTGCCGACAGTGAGGCCACATTCAAACACTAGAACGACGCTGTTATTAATCATGTGCCCTGGGTATACTCCGCTGGTGAGGGTCTGAATGCAATCTCTGCTATCATTCGGCATGTTTTTCACAGAGTAATACGTTTGACGTGCTCCTCATTTATGGGGAAGCAAGACAAAACGGGTGCGAGGCAGTATGTCTGTACCAGGAACAGTTTCCCGACAGGCGAAACCCAGCTACTACGATATTTCGCCGGATTGAAAGACGCCTAAGGACAACGGGTGTGATATTCAAGCAGCCACCAGTCCTCGATAGGACCATTACATCGGGTGAAACAGAAGAGGCCGTTCTGGAGGCAGCTCGTAATAATCCACACATCAGTACTGCATGACAGGTGAACACTAGCCAGCCGTCCGTCTGGGGAATACTGCGTGAACATAAATTTCACCCATACCATTTTGAGCTACACCAAGTGCTCCATGGGCGGGATTTTTAAGCTCGAATGAAGTTCTTTCGGTGGCTATTAGGCAGGTTGGACAATGATGCAGCATTCGTAACGCATATCTTGTTCTCGGATTAATCGCGCTTTCACAATAATGGAAATGTCAATCGCAACAACATGCACTATTACACTCCGGGCAATCCTCACTGCGTGCGACAGGCGGCCCATCGAGTACGGTGGGGAGTGAATGTATAGTGTGGAATCTTGGGGGATCGCCTGATTGGATCTTATTTCTTTGAGGGCCATTGGACGGGCCCATGCTACCTGCACTTTCTGCGTCAAGAACTCCCACTGCTGCTGGAGGATGTGGTCTTGCACTATCGTTTGACGGTTGCAATAGGATGGAGCGCCGCTACATTCGATTTACCCGTTCGTAACCATCTGAACGAGGATCTGCCAGGGAAATGGATAGGACGAGAGGCCGTGTTTCTTGGCCTGCCAGTTCACCGGATTTAACGTCGTTAGACTTCTTCTTGTGGGGGAATTTGGAGAACGTCGTTTACACTCAAGTGCCGGAAAACCCAGACCAGCTCCGGTAACTGATCACGGACACCAGTCGAGCAATTACACCTGGAATGTTTCAGCGCGCAAGACGATCTATTGGACCCCGGGCCCGAATTTGCATAAACCAAACCGGTCATCACATTGAGCATTTGCTGTGATAAAACATCGTCAGGGCAGTTGTGTTCCTATTATTTCCGGTCCGTATGTATCCGGCCTGCTAACTAATAGACCCTTCTTAGTGTCACAAACACCCTCATCCACACACAACATGCATGAAAGCGGGTATTGAACTTCCATTATGTGCGGTACGTATTAAACAAATATTTCAAGAATATGAAATCTTCGCCCCAAACTCGAACTTTCCGCCTCACACGTAAGCCCTTTCCGCTGCTCCTTACCAACTACGCTACGTTTCCGTACGGTACAATGTGCAGCTTATAGCGTGTATTGAGTTTACTGCGGTCACAATATCAATTTACCGGGCGAGTTGGCCGTGCGGTTAGGAGCGCACAGATGTGAGCTTGCATCCGGGAGATAGTGGGTTCGAATCCCACTGTCGGCAGCCCTGAAGGTTTTCCGTGGTTTCCCATTTCCACACCAGGCAAATGCCGGGGCTGTACCTTAATTAAGGCCACGGCCGCTTTCTTCCCATTCCTAGGCCTCTCCTATCCCATCGTCGCCATAAGACATCTCTGTGTCAGTGCGACGTAAAGCAAAAAAAAAAAAAATCAAGTTAGTGTTTCGTTGGCGTGTCAGGCTCATTTATCACCTAGAAGGCACACATATGTCTTACAGTTTTTAATGCGAGTGTAATATTACTGTGTCCCATCATAGTGAGGCGGTAAATATATCAAGATATCCGGTTGTGTTTTCTGAGCATACCGCCAGGACAGATGTTTTCAGGACGGAATTAACATTGCGGGTTGCATCAAACTACGTTGGAAGAGGCATCTGAATCACACGGTATAGCGTGATTCATCACTCCACATATGCACTTCTATTGTGTTAAGTTCACAGACGACGTGTTTTGCTCTAGGCCTACTGTAATCGGCGGCGAGCGTTCATTTAAGTCAGGTATGGTAAGGTCACGAGATGAGTGACAGCTCTTCGTGCATGAGAACCAGCTGTTACGAACGCCAGCCCAGGACGTTATCAGGTTCACTACACGTTTATAACTATAAAATTGTTATTTGATTTTTCTTTTTCTTCTTAATCCGTTTACCCTCCAGGGTTGGGTTTTCCCTCGGACTCAGCGAGGGATCCCACCTCTACCGCCTCAAGGGCAGTGTCCTGGAGCGTGAGCCATTAGGTCGGGGATACGACTGGGGAGATGACCAGTACCTCGCCCAAACGGCCTCACCTGCTATGCTGAACAGGGGCCTTGGTGGAGGATGGGAAGATTGGAGAGGATAGACCAGGAAGTGGGAAGGAAGCGGCCGTGGCCTTAAGTTAGGTACCATCCCGGCATTTGCCTGGAGGAGGAGTGGGAAACCACGGAAAACCACTTCGAGGATGGCTGAGGTGGGAATGGAACCCACCTCTACTCATTTGACCTCCCGAGGCTGAGTGGGCCCCGTTCCAGCCCTCGTACAACTTTTGACATTTCGTGGCAGAGCCGGGAATCGAACCCGGGCCTCCGGGGGTGGCAGCTAATCCCACTAACCACTACGCCACAGAGGCTGACGTTATTGATTTTTACGTCCCCCTAACTACTTATCCGGATTTCGGAGACGCCGTGATGCCGGAATTTAGTCCCGCGGGAGTCCTTTTGCGTGTCAGTAAATCTACTGAAACGAAGCTGGCGTATTTGAGCACCTTCAAATACTACCGGCCTGAGCCACGATCAAACGTGCTAAGTTGGGGTCAGAAGGCCAGCTCCTCAACCGTCTGATTAATAACCATGGCACTCCGTGCAATACATGTATATCGTCTTTGCCGGGACAAAACCTCCTATGTGATAATATTTTTGGAGAAATACTGACCCGCAGCAGAAACATTAAGAAGAGCGAAAATGCCTTGACAATATACACACAATATTGCACATTAGATGACAGAACCTTACCGGCCAAAGTTCTGAGCTAAAATATTTCACATAGGAGGTTTTGCCCCGGCAGCGACGATATGTTGTTTCATATGAGGACATACATAATTAAATGTGTTCAGCGTGGCGTTTCCATCAAGTGTTCGAAATAACATGACTTGTAATCTCCGTGTAGTTCGGCCCCGCAGTGTCGGGGGCAACGCGTCCGCCGTTCACCCGGTGGCCCCGGGTTCGATTCTTGGTCGGGTCAGGGTTTTTAAATTGTAATGATTAATATCCCTGGCCTGGGGACTGGATGTTTGTGACGTACTAAATCTTCTTTTCCTCACACACAACTTTCCACACTACCGCCATTCCAATTGCACGCCTGTTCATACAATATGGTGCCAGTAGGTGCAAAATATCCACATGGGTCGACGCCCCGAACAAATGGCATTTAAAAAAATATCTCCGTGTACTAGGAAAATAAATAATTACTTTGAAAGTTGCTATGAATTATGAAGTACAAAAATAAAAGGCATTTATTTTTTTAGGGGCTTAAGATGCTCGACAGTTATGAAGCAGAGTGATGCCGAATACTATGTCACTCTGTATCACTTCTGCAGGAAGACACCCGTGAGTTAAGTGATCCTTAGTTTAGGTGCCACAGCTCAACCAAGTGCGAACACTTCAGGGCGAGTGGTACGTGTACTCGCATCTCTTTCAGATCTGAATCGAAGGTCCTTGGCCACGGTTTCCAACGAAGGATCGACAGACCCCGCCTATTTAATAGTTCTGGCTTTCTAGGTTTCCATTTTACCACTATGTCACTGACTGTTGAACATATTATCTGAAACATGGCAGAAATATCACGGAAGGAATAACCGAATCGGTGGGAATCCATATAATCATCCTGCATTCAGCATCGTTGAGTTCCCTGTTGTATGCCTATTTCGACCGCTGTAGGCAGTAAGCATTTCTATCGAGAGCTCACGGCTTTATATGAACTCAGGACTTGCTTCAGTGATGTACATATTACTAAAGTCTACTTTCTTTTCAGGGGGTGTCCGGTCGTTAATGACAATCTACTGTACATATCTATTTAATTAACGTTATGGATGGATGGATAGATGGATGGATATGTATTTATTTATTTATTTATTTATTTATTTATTTATTTATTTATTTATTTATTTATTTATTTATTTATTTATTTATTTCACCCTGTTTTACTGCCAGATGCCCTTCCTGACGCCAACCCTATCTGGAGGGATATAGTCTCTATTGCGTGTTTTAGTGGTGGCTGGTAGTGTGGTATGTTGTCCGAATATGAAGAGGGCTAATGTTGGGACAAACACATACACCCAGTCCCCAAATCAGAAAGAATTAATCCCCGACCCGGCCGGGAATCAAACCCGAAGCCTTCTGAACCGAAGGCCTCAATGCTGACCAGTCAGCCAAGGAGTCGGGCAAGCTACCATCAATCGCACCTCTCTTATAAACTCTAATTTTATTCCTCTGCCGGGGTTCGATAAAAAAAAAGTCTTACCAAATTCATCAAGTTCAAGAAGTACTCAGCTCTGTAATTGGTTGTTTCTAGAGCCACAGAACGCTCAGTACCGTTCGGTAGGCTACAGACGAGGCCAACTCCTTCACTTACCAATCTCCTTGTGATCGTTCATTAATCAGACGTTCAGACGATCCTCCCATCAAGGACCACAAATGATAGTGGCTGAGAAGTGGGCTTACTTAATAAAGGATCGAGTTAAATACTTAATGCCTGTTCCATCATGGCCCGAGGAGAGAAAAAATCTCCGACTCAGATTAGTAGAAACAATCTCGATTCATAACAATAAATGTGCAAGATTTATCATTATAACAACTAAAACAGCATAATGGATAATAATATCAACGGCGTATGGTTTACGGAGAGGCCTGGTGAAGGTATTCGAGTTGACGCCCACGGGCGATTAGCGGATAAAATCTATATCGAATACGGCAAACACACTCACTCACTCACTCACTCACCGAGTTAGAGGAATTAACCAATGAAGGTTAAAATCTCCGAACCATCATGAAATCGATCCCAGAACCCATGGAGCTACGTGTATATTAATCTAAGATGAATTATTTTCTATTAGTTGAACGTCGCACATACAATCGATGACTGTCGGAAAACATAGCTATCGAAAATTCAGTTCAAACCCAGTATTTCCCGAATGCTAGCTTTAAGCTTCAAGGTACGCATTGTGTAATGAGTTTGGGCTCTGGAAGTTGTTCGGTTATTTTTCGCCGAGTTTGATTGTGAACCCCAAGTAGAGAGAAAGGTGAAATTATTTTACGTGGCTATGTTTGAAACCCTTTATAGGCCTACCTATATTGCACTCATGTACTCGACAGGGAGGTACTTTTCATAGATCGAAAATTTGTGTTTGCTAATAGTGAGTACAGGTACAGCCCGTTGCTTTTTCTTGATTGATGTGGTACATTTGCACGTGTCTCTTAGCTCAGGATAGAACAAAACTTAGCTTCCACTGAAGTCTCAGCCTCATTTATGGCTCTGCTGAGGTATCAGTGGTGCTGAGTACTCAAATTCAGAATACGACTAATGTACTGAATATTGCTACCAACTGTGCAAATGAAAATTTAAATGAATTAATAAAAGGACGTGAACAGTTAAATTTTCCTGTTGTTTCTAATTACAATACATGATGGAAGTTCTACATATAACAGTAGTGGATACGAACCAACCAGTCACACGAACTGTTGATCTCCAGTTGCAGAGCTTATCTGTTTTTTGACGTTTGCTTTTTCAGAAAGCACTGCAGGCTCAAGTTAGCGGCTCCCCTGTAGCCGTATTTTCAGATGTCATTTGGATATTATCCGAATCCGAACTCGTTTGCGAGCCCGGAGTCACACAACTTGCGTTGAAGTTTGGGATCGCCCACCAAAAAGGGGGTCCTATGTCCCACGTCGACGGAGAAGTGTCTTATTTTCTGCTAGCTGACGTATTACGACTCGATAATGTTATTCTGACTACTAATTTTTGTCCTAAACTTCTGGTGTTAAGTGGAAGGGTAGGAGGTGCGACTTGAGTAAGGAGACTTTGAGATGTGGTTATGGCTAAGAATAATTTGTAATACCAACGACTGGTGCCAGTTTTTTGGGTGAGTAGTGTTGTTTGACGAACACAGGAAGTTACCTGTCATCCGTACTGGCTCACTTGAGGTGGCTACTAGTGACTAAATTTGGATGCTTATTGGACTGAAGAGGGGTGAAGTATTTAATTTGGTTGCGATATGAGCAGGGTAACTGAGTCTTGGAAGCCAGGGTCTCAGCTGCTCAGTCCACCGAGAGGGCCTTGCTTACTGTAAGTTCAAATATTAATTCTTTTTTTTGCTATGGGCTTTACGTCGCACCGACACAGATAGATCTTATGGCGACGATGGGATAGGAAAGGCCTAGGAGTTGGAAGGAAGCGGCCGTGGCCTTAATTAAGGTACAGCCCCAGCATTTGCCTGGTGTGAAAATGGGAAACCACGGAAAACCATTTTCAGGGCTGCCGATAGTGGGATTCGAACCTACTATCTCCCGGATGCAAGCTCACAGTCGCGCGCCTCTACGCGCACGGCCAACTCGCCCGGTATATTAATATTTAAGATTGAGGTTCTTACTGTATAGTGATCTTGAATAACAGAGCCAGTAAAATGGTCTGGGGGGATGGTGTTATCATGTACGGGAGTGGGTAGATACCTTTTTGAGTATAGATTACACATGCCAACGTTTTCTACAGGCTTTTACCCGCTTGTTAGTCATATTTTTTAAGTATGCCAAAATTAGTCATTTTTCTGTTCCATAACCTTCAATATTTTTTCACTTACGGCCATATTTTAATTTTTCAGATGTTTTCTGATAGATTTCATGAGGACGAACAAAATTAACACCGTACTACTAAACTCTGTGCAGCATCTACACGCCAGGCTACTGTACATCGCACAGTAACCGAATTTCGGCCGCCAAAGCAATTGATTAGTGTTGCTGATGGCATTTTCGAAGTCCAGAGGAATTAATTCTGCTTCCTGGAAGAGAAAACTAGGAAGTTCAGACGGCACATCCATGTCAATATTGATTACTTCAGGCTGATGAATGATTATTTATTTCAAAAGAACTTTCATGTCGCTGAGATAAACTTTTAATACATGACTGTTAGAACTACGAAGAAAAACAGTGAATTGAGATATTTAGTCTAGATATCCTAAGACTTGGTGACATTATATTGTTTGATATAGGATAGGTTATAATTCAGAATGAATCTGACATTCTTTTCCTTGAAGGAGTTGATACTAATTTAAGAAAAAATGTATGTTGGAAAGTGCCATCGAATGAATCTCAATGAGAAACTGTCGAAGAAAGGAATACCACGATGGAAGCGAAGAAGCTGCAGGCAACAGAACGAACTAGTGACATTTCTCTTCAGCCCCAGAAGGAGTAACTGGGGAATAGTGAGTGACTAGGGTAAATTTTGGATGATAATTTTACTCAGTAAGACGACCGAAGACCGGCCCCGTGGTGTAGGGTTAGCGTGCCTGCCTCTTACCCGGAGGCCCGGGTTCGATTCCCGGCCAGATCAGGGAGATTTACCTGGACCTGAGGGCTGGTTCGAGGTCCACTCAGCCTACGCGATTAGAATTGAGTAGCTATCTGACGGTGAGATGGCGACCCCGGTCTAGAAAGCCAAGAATTAGGCCGAGAGGATTCGTCGTGCTGACCACACGACACCTCGTAATCTGCAGGCCTTCGGGCTGAGCAGTGGTCGCTTGATAGACCAAGGCCCTTCAAGGGCTGTAGTGCCATGGGAGAGAGAGAGATGGGAGAAGACGACCGAAATTCTGAATGACTAGCTTACAACTCTCCGTTCCATTAAACCGAGCCACGTGGTCTGATGTGGTAGAAACACGCCCCCTTTCCTCTGCTATTTTGTTCATAAGTAAACAACCTAAGAGGGGCTGAATAACAGAGGTGTACCCGGTTTACACCGAAAGAAAAAAGCTATATTTCCAAATCTGGAGGGACGTATGGTTTTGAGGTTCATTCAGCCTAGACCAAAATTATGTATCAGGTTAATTCGTGGAAGAAACGGTGACCGGTCATAAATTTAACTGTTATATCCCACTTAATGCCTGGTGCCTTTGACTTCCAATCTTCCAATGACTTACGGCCTGTATGGAGATAGCTTTTCATTGTAAACAATCTATGTATGATTAGTGCAACATTTTTCATAATGAAGCAGCTCTTGAAGTTCGAGAGGAGCTAGTACTGTGTGTGAATCTCGTTCCTGAGGACGATGGTTTTGTTACCATGTCAGAAGTAAAAGGGATATCTGTTTATTTTCCACCCATTATCCAGGAAGTCAAAGGCTAATGTCTGTGGTGAATTGTCATCTGGAGGATGGACCTCTGGTGCTACTGAAGAAGTTGGTTGTGGGGCCCGCCCGCTCGGCCTCGCTGCTGGAATGCTCCGAGGCCCGCGGGCTAGCGAGCTAGCCGGTCGGCTGGCATGTGGGTGGACGACAGCTGGCGCCCTTGCACGCTAGGGACCATCAGGGAGGGGCGGGGCTGAGAGGGTTGAAAGAGTTGGGCCCTCCAGGCACGGGGCTCGCAGCCAACCAGATATTAATCAACCTATTATATCTACAGGTGCACCCGAAAAAAAAGTGAAACTCGAGACCTGACTTTCATTTTCATTACCCACGCTGTGCTGGAATGTAATCACAGAGCTGCCTGCGCCTGTTCCTAATTGCCGATACCATCCGTCCTCCAGCCGCTGCCCTGTCGTCACAACAGAACGCTCTTCCGCTACGAACTCTGACGACCTTACACAGACTCGTGCCCACACCACTGATTGTTTAAATCAGAACAGACTAAAACTCACAACGTCTAGAAGTGGATTAACAGCCATCTAAATAAATCTTGAAGTTCAGCTCATGTCTTTACTACCGAGTTACATTCGAGAAGTACAGTACATTTTGGAACAGAACTTATTTAACACACAATTCATTTCAAAGTTTCGACGTAAACAAACAAACAAACAAGCGAACATTTTACCCATTGCAACACATAGACCTATAACAATTTTTTGGGATACTGTTACTACTACGGCGAAGACGTCGTCCGACTCGTCGGCTGAATGGTCAGCGTACTGGCCTTCGGTTCAGAGGGTCCCAGGTTCGATTCTCGACCGGGTCGGGGATTTTAACTATCATTGGTTAATTCCAGTGGCCCGGGAGCTGGGTGTCTGTGCTGTCCCGAACATCCCTATAACTCTCACACCACACATAACACTATCCTCCACCACAATAACACGCAATTACCTACAAATGGCAGATGCCACCCACCCTCATCGGAGGGTCTGCCTTACAAGGGCTTCACTCGGCTAGAAATAGCCACACGAAATTATACTACTACTACTACTACTACTACTAATAATAATAATAATAAAACAGTCAACCATAACAGACCAGACACCATACTGGTGAACAAGAAAACTGGGACAACTTTCATTGTTGAAATCGCAATCCCCAATGACACCAATATCGACAGGAAGTACCATGAAAAAATCTTCAAGTACGAAGAACTTGCATAAGAGATCAAGAGGATCTGGAAAATGAAATTGGTACGGATAGTCCCTGTAATTCTGCCTCATTCCACACACACTTCACAAGAGTCTACAAGAACTGGGTCTTCGACCGAACATCTACAAAATTATGCAACACTCTCTCCTCCTGTCAACATGCAACATTGTGCGATCGTTCTTCTTGAAAGAATGAAGATCCCGTGATGTAGAGTTTTGTATAAACCTGTACATCAATGTTTGTATTATAATGTGTAAATACTGTAATAATATTGTAAGGCTCTTGGTGCATCTCGTGCCACGTTACTACCCATATTTTCTGTGAAGAAGTGAATATAATTGTGCCATGAATTTGATTTCCCCTCTCAATTTATTCTATTCATTATGTCTATTTTAATGTTTTCTGATTATTTTATGCATAACTATGGTATTTGCCCCCTTGTGTAATGCCCTCGGGCAAAATGAAATTATGTTCCTAAACTATGGCCCTAGGGTAAAGGAGCTTTCCGCCCTAGGAGCGATCTGCCCTATGCTTTCTCCCCGTGCTTCCCTCCCTTACCCCTGAGGATGCGCCGTGCTCTCTTACGCCGCCTGCGCGAGTCGCCTTGCGCGATCGGATCGCTTGGCGAGGTCAGGCGGACTCGCTGTGAGCACCTGTTCACTTCGTGCCTGGCTCTCTTTCTATCTCGAGCACCGCACGGCTCCGTCGAACCCAGGACCGCTTGGGGTATGGGAGGTAAGCGTTTGACTCTTCATTGAATTGTGGATGATGGGAGGACATTTCATTTCTTGTAAGCCCCTTGATGGGCGCTAAAGATTGGTTTAACGCCTTGTAAAGGCCAAGTTGTTTAAAACCTAGCAAGTGTATATTAGCAAGTTCTCGGTGAACCATGCGTTCTGATTCCTGCAGCTTAGAGCATGTTTTCGAAAGTTTGTACCTCCTTAGTAGGTGTAAGAAATGATGTGGGGCAGAGCATTTGCTCTTTTAAGAAACATTTGAAACCATTGAATGGTCGCTAGGGGTACCTTGCGCTCCCCCTTCTTGAGTCACTTGAAGTGGCGTATTATTGATGATATATGTAAACAGAGTTATTTTTTGTTTTCGAGTCCACTGCATGTTATATGGTGAACAGGGCTGGTCCCCTGTGAATTGTACGAGACACGTGTCAATGTAAACTTCAGGGATGCCAGTTTTTGAAACATTTAACATTTTTCCTATTCTCTTCGATGTTTGTTTTCCTTGCTTAATAAACTTTGTTATACTGTTTTCCTGCCGGTTTCACTGTTTTGCCCTCTGGGTAGGTTCCATCCTTATACTCCAGATCCTATGAGGGCCGCACCTTCTTATGGTTAACCAGAGTTAATTTACTGAACAAATCTGGTAGCAGAGCGTGGTTGGATCTGGACTTGTTGCGTTTAGCCGCGGAATTTGGGCTCGTAACGTTCCTTCCGTTTTCAGGATTTCTTTAGTTGCCGCGTGCCTTGTATTTTTTGCACCATGTCCATTCGAGACATACCTTATCCGGGTTCCCTGTGGAAGGAGGAGCTTTTGTATGAACTTGGGATACGTAACCTTGAGTCAAAAGGCACTGTCAAGGCCGATGAACTTTTGTTACGAAATAACTTAAATAGACCGATTACTGTGCCTCGTTATACCGAAGGTGAGGTCGCTAGTGCGCTGTCCCTTATCCAGGCAAACCTGTCGAATATTGCATCTGTGATGGATTTTCTGGAGAATGACCTGGCGTCTCCTCATCAACTTAAGAGACTACAGGGTAGATTAAATCATTATTGTCAACGAGTGGAAGATCTCCTTACCCTGGAATTGAAGGAAGAAATATCGGGTCAGGTTCTCGAATTAAAGGATACATCAGCTGACCTTTTAGAGAAAGTGGAGGCCTGGTTAGCTGGGCTGTCCATTTAAACAAAGCCCGCTCTTCCCCCATCTGCCCAGGTAGAAGGCGAGTTGAATCAACAAACTCGTAGTGGCGAGCTTGACGAGGAGAGAGCTTCGCTTCCACCGCAGCAGTCTGTCCATTTAAATGCTCCTTCTGATTGTCGCCCGTTGAATCAACAGTCAACTGTGCCATCTTTGAGCTCACCCTTTTCGAATATGCCTCACCCCTTGAATATGATGTCGAAAAGTGCCCCTCGTTACTCAGTAAACTCGGCAAGCGATGTGGTTTCCTTTCTTCGGTTTCTGGTTGAATTTCTGGATCATGCCTTAGTCTTTGGGTTAACGCATGCTCAAATTCTACAGATTATTTACCCATATACGGTTGGGGTTTTGTCAAATAAAATCGTAAACGCTATTTCGAGCCAATCTTCACTACATCAGTTTCATGCTCATTTATTGGCTCAGTTCATTCCTCCTAGGGCTCTTCATTCGTTAGTTCAGAAATTTTATTTCAGAGTGCAGCGCCTGGATGAGTCTCTATTGGAGTTTATTTCGGATATTAAGTTTTATGCCAAGGTTTTCGCGCTGAATTTCACTGAAGAGCAAATTGTGGCTACAATACCTTTATACCGTTCATGTTTATGCTTCCCGTCCCAGCCTCGTAATTTTGACGAGTTGGAAGCGATGGCTGTGTCCGCGGAGGGTTTTCGGCATGCTGATTCACTTCGAGTTGAGAATACTTCTTCCTTGCCCTGTGATAATTCTGGCTCTTCGTTGGTTAATAAACCTGCCCCATTAAAAAGATGTTTTGGTTGCGGGGCTTCCGATCATCTTCGAAATAAGTGCCCTGCTCGTTCTACTAGCGCACAGTTGTCGGGTGCCAGTTCGGGCACCAGGGTTCAGTCTAGGCCTTCTAATGTTGTATGTTTCAGGTGTGGGGTTCTTGGTCACGTGGCGCGGCAGTGTTCGCGTAAGCCAAATGTTAGCTGACTAGATTGGGAAACGGGAAGCGTTGGCCTCCCCGATCTATCGCCTGTAGAACCATGTTATTCTCGCCTTTCTTCCGGCGAATATTCTCCTGGGTGCCCTGATCAGTGTTTAGCCATATCCACCGAGGTCAAGGGTTTAGTCCCCTTCGTCAAGGTAGAGATAAATAATGAACCGGTATCACTGTTTTGTCCTCTGGGTAGGTTCCATCCTTACATAGTCCAGATCCTATGAGGGCCGCACCTTCTTATGGTTAACCAGAATTAATTTACGGAATAATAATAATAATAATAATAATAATAATAATAATAATAATAATAATAATAATAATAATAATAATAAAAAATAATAATAATAATAAAAAAAATAATAATAATATCTTAACGTCTCAGTAACTGAAGTACTTCTACGGTTTTAGAACACGGTGAGGTGTCTCAATTTTGTTTCGCAAGAGTTCTTTTACGTGCCGGTAAATCTAACGATACGCGGAAGACGCATTTGAATACTTTCAACAATACCATCGGACTAACCCGGAGTCGAGCCTGAAAACTTGAGCTCAGAAAGTCACTCAGTCCGGCAGAGGTGGAATTATGCTTAATGATATAGTCGTCAACACTCCCTACTACAGAGATAGCTGTTTGCATTAACTCGGATTTACACCAAAAATAAAATGATATGTACCATGAAATGTTCATCTACAAAGAGTGAGCTGCAAGTTTTCCCTGGAAGCATAACAACTGGAAGGAAACAGCTCTCTTACTACCTCCCTTATTCGTGGTGGTCAGTCAGAGAGCACTGCGAGCGATATTGTCGACTGCCAAACTGCCAAACCCGTATTTGCATCTTCCAGCAATAAGTTAGTACACGAGATGTAGGTGTGTAATAAGTTCAACCATGTTTATCCGTGTCGAAAAACGAATGGAGTGGCAGTCATGATCTTTCTGCGTGATATCAAGCAGTGAGAGAGTGTTATAAGTGTTTGTTAAATAATTAAGCCATTCTGTTACGTTCCGGGTTATAGACCGGGATATAATAAAATACCCGGCGTCAGGCATTCTTCAAGCCTACCAAGATTAAAGGATTTCATTACTTGAAGTGTTGGTTCTTCTTCAGGATAAAATAAATCCGGACTGATCGCAAACTTTCAAAAGTAACGGACACTTGCTGTTTTTTTTCTTGCTAGTTGTTTTACGTCGCACCGACACAGATAGGTCTTACGGCGACGATGGGACAGGAAAGGGCTAGGAGTGGGAAGGAAGCGGCCGTGGCCATAATTAAGGTACAACCCCAGCATTTGCCTGGTGTGAAAATGGGAAACCGCGGAAAACCATTTTCAGGGCTGCCGACAGTGGGGTTCGAACCTACTATCTCCCGAATACTGGATACTGGCCGCCCGCACTTAAGCGACTGCAGCTATCGAGCTCGGTACACTTGTTGTTGGCGAGTATTTTATTTTTAATTCAGTTCTGTATGTAAGCTCTTGCATATACTTTTAATTTTAAATAAACATGTTCCTTTAAATATTGCTATAAAATAAAATAAAGCTAGCTTATACATTGTAGAGGAATTTCCGAAGGTGATGTTTGGTGAATGGACTGGAAGGGAAGGAGGAGATTATTGTGACAGACTGGATGAAGAAGTACAAACACTTGATTTTGGCCAAAGAGCGTACTTCTACTGATAGGGACAGCCGGTAAGAAGATAAAAAAATCATGGTAGCGTGTAGGTAGATCGTAGATGAGTTCCCACTCGATGGTTAAACATTATCAAGAGTATAACTGGGTTGAACATCTTTTAAGCAGCAAATATGGCCGTGGACCGCCAGAGATGGAGACAACTGACCAATAGCCTCCTCGGAGATCACGATCCTCAGAACTCAGGGAATGATAAGAGAGAGAAATAAGGATAGCCGTACATATCATGGGGGTAGGTAATAGTCATTACTAGTCAACATAGTCCCCATTACTGTCCAAGCACTTGATTGAACGGTACATCAAGACATTGACACTGGCATGGATCGAACCTGGCATAGAAGGAATCTTCGTCCAGTCCCTGAAGGCAAGTCGCGATGGCATGCTGAACGGCCATATTGACATCAAATTGCTTATCATGAAGGTGCTTCTTGAACGAAAACCTCTCTGTACCAGCTGAGGGCTGTAAGAACGATTGCTCTGTATCTCCCACCGGAAGGGCCATAACAGTTAACAGTTCCCGAGTGCTTTTGGCTGCGTGTGGTCTAGGTACAGAAGATGTCCTTCTTGCTTACAATCTCAAGGACGAGTTTGTTCTCGGAACTTATATAACATTTTGTAGACTAGGTCAAACTGTTGCGACACCAAATTCACCTGATTAAGCAGTGCCACGCCCGACGTTTGGTTACTCTGGACACCAATACTATCCAAACAGACCTTTTTCTTATAATACATAGTCCTTAGGAACGTAGAAGTATCATTTCCTCAATATCATCAACATTGTGACACCTACGCCAACAACTTTATACCTGTTTTATGTAACGCTAGCAAATGTACCTGTGCATCGCTACGGTATTCTACATTGTATACGGATTTCTCCGTACAGACAGCGAGTAAGAGTATATCAAATTAAATGTCTCTTAGCGCTACCCGAAAAACAAAACAGGGAGGACGCCATACGTTGTTTCCGACATAAGGTAGGCATTGGGGAAGTTTTGCGTATAGTGGCAGGCCACATTTCATACTGCCAATCACAATCGAGTTCGGGAGTTCCTACTATAACGGCAGGCTTACTTGGCAACTGCCATTCACAGTAGAGATGGAGAGTTTTCATTACAAAAGTTTGGCCCCTTTTCCTAACGCCAGTCACAATCGAGTTGGAGAGATTTGATTATAATCGAGAAATGCAGCGCTGTCTAGCTTATCAACAATAGAGACAGGACAATATGTCATAGGACCAAAGTTGTAGATCTCTTCAAATTGAACGGTGATTGGGCTATCTGTTTTGTAATAGGACTTACCGTTTAGCCACCAATTACCAATTACCCCGAACAGGGACATGTGGCACGTGCGAGGGGTCCAGGCGCAGCCCGAGTGACGTCAGCACGCGAGGATCGGCGCATCCGCCGCCAAGCGGTGGCAGCCCCGCACGCCACGTCAACCGCCATTCTTCAGCATGTGCAAGACACCCTGGCTGTTCCAATATCGACCAGAACAATTTCCCGTCGATTGGTTGAAGGAGGCCTGCACTCCCGGCGCCCGCTCAGAAGACTACCATTGACTCCACAGCAATGACGTGTACGCCTGGCATGGTGCCGGGCTAGAGCGACTTGGATGAGGGAATGGCGGAACGTCGTGTTCTCCGATGAGTCACGCTTCTGTTCTGTCAGTGATAGTCACCGCAGACGAGTGTGGCGTCGGCGTGGAGAAAGGTCAAATCCGGCAGTAACTGTGGAGCGCCCTACCGCTAGACAACGCGGCATCATGGTTTGGGGCGCTATTGCGTATGATTCCACGTCACCTCTAGTGCGTATTCAAGGTACGTTAAATGCCCACCGCTACGTGCAGCATGTGCTGCGGCCGGTGGCACTCCCGTACCTTCAGGGGCTGCCCAATGCTCTGTTTCAGCAGGATAATGCCCGCCCACACACTGCTCGCATCTCCCAACAGGCTCTACGAGGTGTACAGATGCTTCCGTGGCCAGCGTACTCTCCGGATCTCTCACCAATCGAACACGTGTGGGATCTCATTGGACGCCGTTTGCAAACTCTGCCCCAGCCTCGTACGGACGACCAACTGTGGCAAATGGTTGACAGAGAATGGAGAACCATCTCTCAGGACACCATCCGCACTCTTATTGACTCTGTACCTCGACGTGTTTCTGCGTGCATCGCCGCTCGCGGTGGTCCTACATCCTACTGAGTCGATGCCGTGCGCATTGTGTAACCTGCATATCGGTTTGAAATAAACATCAATTATTCATCCGTGCCGTCTCTGTTTTTTCCCCAACTTTCATCCCTTTCGAACCACTCCTCCTTGGTATTGCATTGTCACTGTCAGTCAGTGTACATTTGAACATCTTTGGAATTTTTTCTGAAAGAAAGGAGTGTCCAGGTTTCGGGATTAGCGTTTGCATACATACGGAGTAATTAAGGAAGAAAGTAATACTGTTAAGAAAGTTGAAATTAATAGAAAGTAGGATTATAACTAAGGACAGCCGGATAGGACAAATATGTAAATACCATGTGGATGTATTGGAAAATAAAATGTCACTCAATAAATTCTGATAGTATGAATTACGGATATAGGAAGGCGGTAAGAGAATTTAGGGCGCAGACATTCTTAGGTGTTATTACTTAAGCCTAAAGAGGCAAGTCAGAGGCAATAAATTAAAGCGGAAAACAGAATTAGAATAGAAATACAGTACAAAGTATAGCAAATTCCAGAAAACACTTTACGGTATGAAAAAATGGGGTACACTCCGCGGTGCTGTTCAAATATTCGAGGACGATTGTAACCTCCAACGGTATTCCGCCAATATCCCGCATAATAGCCGATTGACGTCTCTCTTGCTTTCTACCCATGGAACAACCACGAGTTTACAGGCATAATGACCTGCTGGCAAGCAGTCAGAGTCGTTGCCATGGTAACCTGTAGTTTCGTTGTCGGTCTGTCGGTCACTCAGTGCTGAGCATTTTCTCCGTCATTTGAAGAGTAAGCGAAATTATGTACATAACAAAAGTTGTTTACAATGAAGAGAAGTTTCACATATAGTCCACGGATTTCATAGACAATCAATAGTATAAGAGAAAATGGAAGAAAACTGTTCTGTTTTCCCTGTAAACCCCCTGCCTATTCAGAGATTTTAAAATCATATGCATATCAAATCCTTCCCTGGGATGAGTATACTCTAAATATGAACTTTGGTCAAGATCTATTCAGCCGTTTCGCCGTGATGGTGGGGGAAACAGACAAATTGACACGATAAATAAAAGCCACTGATACGGTCTTGAGTTGACCTAAACCGGATAAATATCTGAAAAATTGGCAAAACAAACTAAATTGTAGATAGCGGAACCCCTAAAACTTTATTTCTATATATTTGGGCCATATTATTACGGTACCTGCTCGTCAGAATAGTAATAATAATAATAATAATAATAATAATAATAATAATAATAATAATAATAATAATAATAATAATAATAATAATAATAATAATAATAATAATAATAATAATAATTTATTAGCTTATTTCTCATAAATGAAGTGTGATAGCAACAAATGGATCTCACTACAGTGGTTAGTGACAACAATATTGTGATATTCACATCAAGTTCCTATGAAGAGAAACGAGGTCAAAATTCATAGGTTATAACCCATTGATACTTACTTGAGGTTCATGACACGTGCTAGTTACTTCAAATGTGTCCGACTCGTTGGCCGAATGGTCAGCGTACTGGCCTTCGATTCAGAGGGTCCCGGGTTCGATTCCCGGCCGGGTAGGGGATTTTAACCTTAATTGGTTAATTCCAAAGTCCCGGGGGCTGGGTGTTTGTGCGGTTCCCAACACCCCTGCAACTCGCACGCAATACATAACACTATCCTCTACCACAATAACACGCAGTTACCTCTAAATGGCAGATGCCGCCCACCCTAATCGGAGGGTCTGCCTTACAAGGGCTGCACTCGGCTAGAAACAGCCACACGAAATAAAAAAACTCGAATGTGTACGTGGTGTTACTTTTCTCTGTTATAAGATGATTTAAGAAACCCAGTAAATGGAAAGAAATTGGCAGTTAATGGGTTTATTATGTTGTTAAATTATACTTGCCGGAAAAAATCTCCATGGTATAACGATCTGGAAAATATTTCCCGTTTGACGTAGAATACGCCTATTGTCTCGTTTCACTACTGATTTCCTCGGTAAAAATGCGCGTGTCTCGCAAAAGTATGTAACAGACTTCTATAACTTCAAAAATTAAAAGCTGGTAAAGATATGCAGAAATGAAGTAAGGAAGGTCGTAATAAAAGTTTGGTGCATGCTGTAAGTTAATACATTTCTGGATCGCAACATAATAGCACGTTCCACGAGCTTTCATTCTTTTCCTATTCACGAGGTCTACAGATACTTTTAATAATATTTTTGATCGAACATACTATAGCAGGCTAATTTCATGTTACGTAACTGTATCTTAATTACATACTGTACATTAAAGCATTGCCATTCATTAAATTACTGTTTCTATTCCAACTATGGACTTCGAGGTTAACATTCTGTTCATCTTCATGGCTAAATGGTTAGCGTGCTGGCCTTTGGTCACAGGGGTCCCGAGTTCGTTTCCTGGCAGGGTAGGGAATTTTAACCTTAATTGGTTAATTTCGCTGGCACGGGGGCTGGGTGTATGTGTCGTCTTCATCATCATTTCATCCTCATCACGACGCGCAGGTCGCCTACGGGAGTAAAATCCAAAGACCGGCATCTCGCGAGCCGAAGTTGTCCTCGGACACTCTCGGCACTAAAAGCCATACGCCATTTCATTTCAATTCAATTTTAAGATTATAATACATTGAGTTCATTATCTGTATTTTAATGTGTCTTGCTTTGAGATTAACATCTCGAAACAACAAGCAACTCGGTTTATGACTTCTATTGAACTAGTCGGAAACACGCATGGATTTTAATGTATCTTCCTTCAAGTTTAAAAACCTGTCAGTATATCATTGTCGCAATAGTCGAGAAATGACCCTTGCGGATCTGTACTTTTCAAGTTATGTTCAACCATGCTCGATCATCTACTAATTTTTTTATAAAACCCTTAAAGGTATTTCATGAATATAAATATTGTCATTTCAGTGATGTACATCTTATTACGAGGTAATTCTTGTAAAGTTTTTTAGTTTTCAGACTTTATCAAAGTACTTGTAGATGGTATACACACGATGCTAAATTTAAGGTTCGTGAGGAAAAAAAAAGAAGTATCCACAGCTCTGCATTCGCGGAGCTCTGGTTTCAAAAATCTCCGAAGACTCTTCTCATCATTTTTGTTGCCGGCCGGGTCAGCTCCCCGCCGGACTCAAAAGCATATAGGCCTGACACCAAGTTGGAAGTCGGCCGTCCCAACACCATGCGCACCTGCATCATCACCGATGTTCTTCCCCCCATATCCGAAGATGACATTTGCTGCGCCCTCCGCACCACTGGCTTCCCAGTCCACGATGCCTACCGAATGTTGGACGCCTGAACTTCATCACCATCATCGCAGATTCTTCTTTACCTACCTACGTTGGACGACTTGAAGCGCCTCCTTGACACCGGAGTGACTATTCACGTCCGATACTACCTAGTGGAGCCTACTAGCCAGCCCATCTTAGCTCAGCTTACAGCAGATCCCATCACAGTGCCCGTCGTCAACGCGTCTCAACCCAGGCCACTGCTACAACAAACATCGCCCTCCTTTCCCCCTCATCACACACCTCCCACCACGACCACTACGTTGTCAGCCACTACCCTCCACCATATTCCTGTTACTATTGTTACGTCATGCCATCCTTCGCCTGTAATGATATCCTCCCTCCCTTCTACCCTAAATTCTGCACATCCTTGTCCCCAGCAAATCCCCAACAACATCCTAGACTCCACGGCAGCATCACCACCAGACGACACCGCAGCAGTCGCCGCAACATCATCGCCCCCGTTGCAACCACCACCTCTCCACACTATGTCAAGCTGTGTCATACGCGGCGTAGAACCTACCATCTCGGAACGGTACATTCTCCAAGAACTCCAGGCAGCAGGCATCCCCGCTCGTCGCGTGTTCAGGATTTACAACGCCTCCGGCCCTACTTTTATGGTCCGATTTCACCTTCCCACCGCCGATGATGTGGAACAACTTATCAACACTAGTGTCTACATCTTTCGACATCGCTTCAAAGTGGAGCCCTCTCGTTCCCCACCCCAACCTTATCCCCATACTTTCAACACTCTTCGTCACCCCCGGCCAGCCAGTCCTACATTTCAAGCTAGTCAACCCGTCCGTCCACCCCTACCCCCACCTAATTTCTTCTATCAACCTCCTCCGCAACTTGAACTCCTCCGACTCCTCACCACCTCATTATGCAACATAATCGTAACATTACACCTTCTAACTCTTCAATTCCTTCCTAGCCCTCTCATCTAAAACTTGTCAACCATTGCACTCTCCTCTGAATATTTAATACTTGCACACATCGCCGATAATTAAATACTATCCGCACACACCTCCTAATTCCATACATCAAACTACCCTCCTCCCCATACCATCACTCCTTCTCCAACCTGCCGAAACTCCTGGCCAGAGTGAAGGCGTTACCTTCAGGGTAGCCCGCCCCACCCCTTCAGGGAGGGGAATGAAAACTAGAAAACGTTACGTAAAAAATATCAGGGTGCAACACACTCTCAAAACCTCGCTGTACGTGGACATATCTTCGCAGCAACATCGCCGTTGGATGTCAGCCTCCCCAGTACGCTTCACCACGACCACCACCACCATCACTACTTCCACCACAACGACTTCCACCCTCACCTTTTCCTCCCACCCTATGACGATTATTACGTCATCCCATCCTACACCACTTATGTCCTCATCTTTCTCCGTGCCACAAACTTTTCCTCAGATCAGTTTACCACCTCCTCGCTTTTGCGCCGCCGTTCACTACCTGTCTCTTCGTCTGCACAGCCACCATCTACGACACCGTCAACTCCAGCCGCATCAGCATTGGCCGCCCGTCAACCAATATCACCGCCATCAACATCAGATACCAACACAGTCTTCAGTTGCGTCGTTCGCGGCGTCGACCTACTCATCTCCGTAACAGAAGTCCAACGCCAGCTACGTCTTCACGCCATTCCAGTCCGGAGGGCGTTTCGGATCATCAACTCCCCCGGCCCAACATACTTAGTGCGCCTACAGCTACCCACTGCAACAGCTATCGACCATCTCATCGCCACAGGTGCCCCCATCTACGGTTGTCTCTATATCGTCGGACCCTCTCCTTTCCCTCCACAATCTAGACATCCCCTCACCACACCACGTCGCTGCACCCGGCCTGATCATCCTCCTTTTCAATCACCCCATAACGTCCGTCCACCTTCTCCCCCAATTAATATCTCCTTCCCACCGCCGCCAACACTCGAACATCTCCGACACCTCGCAACTATACTGTATCACATCGTCTCCACACTTCACCACCTCACCCTTCCATGCAACTTCCATTTAAGCACTCCCGTGTAAACGTCCATTTCTTCTCATCTCCATAACCAAGTAACCCGATCTTCTCTACTCAATAAACATTCACATCGCTTTACCCATCCTCTTCATTCAGCCACAACGCACTGCTCTCTTCACACATCTCCCGGCCCAAGCGAGAGCGTCACTCTCTAGGGGGCCCGCCCCGCCCTTTGGGCGGGGAATGAAAACATGAAAAAAAGTATAAGATCTCCTAAGCAAACTATTCGCTAACTCCAAGCAACATCTCTCTTTTTTGCTCGGGCGGGTGACTCAGCACCTGTATTTTAACACCTCGCTGAGCTCCAAAAAAGCATATCCGCCTGACACCCAGTGGGAAGTCGACCTCCCTTACAATGCCCAACTGCATCCTACACGGCGTTGATCTCGCCCTCACTGATCAAGATGTACTCAACCACCTTCGCATGCAAGGTTACCCAGCTGAGAGTGCATTTCGGGTCCAGGATAATCATCTTCCAACAAGGCGGGTCCTGATTCAACTCTCCACGACAGCTGCCGTCCAGACACTTCTTTCCAACGAGGTGACCTTCGCCGGCTACTATTACACAGCGACGCCTGGCCCTCACTACTTTGCAGACGCCTTTGAGCCGCCCATCACAACACCTTCACTTCACAGCACGTCACAACTACTACCATAGTCTTCGTTCCACACCACCCTCGTCATCACCACAAACCCTACTACCCTCACCACTTTTGCTCACACCTCCTTTCATCCTCCCATCACCACCACTGCTATGTCCCATCCTTCCCCCATTCTGTTATCCAGTATCTCCACCCCTTCCAACTCTGACCACCCCAGCCAACAATCCTTCAGGTAGCCCGCCCCACCTCTTCATGGTGGGGAATGGAAACGTTCTCGAACGAAAAAATGTATCCTGGCCAGAGAGAGGCTGTTGCCATCTAGGTGGTCCGCCCCACCCCTTCAGGGTGGGGATTGAAAGCATTTGATAATGATGAAAAAAGTACATCCTTCGCCGTCCAACGGTTTTCAACACCGCAAATCGGGCACATAGGGCATTCCCTATTGAAAAAGTGAACTGAACAGGTGTACAAAAGACAATGCGGGAGGTTTCATCTCAGGACGGGCCAATTGCCTGGGACTACCGCAACACACAGGTTGAATAATATGTCCTGAACTCTTTACAGTCTACTGGAACAGACATAATTACTGTGTTTCCATATTTACATCACTGCCTGGCCATCACAACGGCAACAACTAGTACCACCACCACAACTACCACCATCACTGAACTCAGCCAATCAGTCGCAGTTGCCTACTACTCGGCGGTAATGTCCAGTTACTCAGCGCCCGATTACCAAGCCAGATTCATCCCTACACCACCAGATTCGCAATGGGACACCTCCAAATTCCAATTTCAATTTACGAGTTTGACGCCACGTTTTACGGCAGCAGAGGAACGAGCTCAACAACACTAATCGGCACCTCCACCAGCGACCCACCGCTACCCATGGACAATTCAGTTCAGAATATTCATCCTACAACCACCACTGCCACCCCAACCTACACTCCTCCCAAGCATTCATTTTCCACCGTATCCGGTAATAGACGCCCTATCATTCTCTCCCGTTTCCTCCAACCCGCTCCAGTAGGAACACATTCATTCTTACTTTCCAATCCCTCCCGTGACTTCCAATCACCCCACACCATTTTCTTCACCTACTAAGATACAACATGCGCCGGGTAGACATAGCGGACATCTGAAGAACTACGAATGGAGTCATCATACAGGTCAACGGGGACGCTGCTGCCAGTCTTCTCACCACTGCCATAGGTTCTCAACGTCTAGGATCAAGCACCCCTTCAACGCCTCCCACCGCCACCTATAAATACTCCACCTCCGCGCTACAGACTTCTCAGTTGCGTATTCGCGGAGTAGACACCTCTATTGCTGAACTCAACGCAGGAGGCATCGCGGCAAAGAAAGGCATTCCAGATCTAGAACGCAACGGGTCCAACATTCATGGTACGAATTCTTCTACCATCACCAGAAGACATCGACTGGGTACTGGCCAGCGGTGTCTCCATTCACCGGCACCACCATAGAGTTCAACCATCTCGTGCACCACCTCTCCAATCCATCCGGTCTGAGAGGTTCCGCGCCTACAACTATGATCCCACCACTCACTGCACTTCTCATTGTCCATTATGTGGACACTGCAATCAACAACACGCTACGCCCAGATGTCCTAATACTCACCAACCACTCCAGTGTCACACCTGTGGAGGCACTCACTCAGTATACTCACGCCGTTGCAGAAGCCGCCCTCCAACTCCCCAGAATCGACCTGAACTTGTTGCCCCTATTACAACCATCGATCCGCCCATATTGCCCAATCGTTCCCTTTTCTCACCACCCACAGTTGGAGATCTCATCCGTTTCATAGCACTCTCATTACTCAATACTCACCCCTACAACAGATCCTTCGTTCTCAATCACCTACAAGCCACAGCAAACCAAACATTAAATCTCCACTTCTCAACCACGCATTCCGGCTTTTAATTCTCATTTCATCTTCACCCATCTGCAAACACTGGTTTAAACTCCCACAGCCCTCTCGTCTTGTAAATACAGTAAGTTCCATCTTGTACTAATTTGTGCAATCAACAATGTTGCCACTCATAGTATGTATATAGTAGGTTTGTAAGTGTGTCAAAAGAACAATTGTTACATAGTAGTCTACTTACAACTTTCGCTGTTTGTTTCCGTACCTGGACTTACGGGCGTAGGATACAAAGGAAAATAACTCAGGTATTTGTTAAAGCTGTAGACTTATAATATTTCCCAACCAAGAAGATCTAGCCTGAAAAAAATTCGGTACGCATTATGCAAGCAATCACATTCCTTTCCTTCTTGTATATCTATACTAATATTATAAGGGGGAAAAATGTGTATATTTGTTTGTAACGAATAGACTCAAAAACTACAGATCCAGTTTTAAAAATCACTTCACCTATAGAAAGCTACATTGCCAGTGAGTAACATGAGCTGTATTTTATTTTCGAAACAATTCGTGGTGGGGGGCGACGGGGGGAGATATAAAATATACAAATAATAGGCTAATATAGGCAAAATGGAATTTGTCGTAGAAGGACGAGACAAAGCTCATTTTAAGCCCCTTGACGCAAAGAACAAAACTCGGTAAGCCCTACGGGTCCGAAAACAATGTTTTAAGGCTATAAAACCAACCGTTATGGAGATATTCTAACCACACTACCCCTGCTCTAGGAATCGAATAAAGAAACGAACGGCCGTAACCATGGCAGCGTCAGTTCCAGGATTCTACGGCAGCAATATTATGCATGTACGTTTGGACATAGCTTCTTCGTCTTCTTAATCTGTTTACTCTCCAGGGTCGGTTTTTCCCTCGGACTTAGCGAGGAATCCCACTTCTACCGCCTCAAGGGCAGTGTCCTGGAGCTTCAGACTTTGGGTCGGGGATACAACTGGGGAGAATGACCAGTACCTCCCTCAGGCGGCCTCACCTGCTATGCTGAACAGGGGTCTTGTGGAGGGATGGGAAGATTGGATGGGACAGGCAAGGAAGAGGGAAGGAAGCGGCCGTGGTCTTAAATTAGGTACCATACCGGCATTTGCCTGGAGGAGAAGTGGGAAACCAAGGAAAACCACTTCCACTTCTACTCAGTTGACCTCCAGAGGCTGAGTGGACCCCGTTCCAGCCCTCGTACCACTTTTCAAATTTCGCGGCAGAGCCGGGAATCGAACCCGGAGCTCTGGGGTTGGCAGATAATCACACTAACCACTACACCACAGAGGCGGACTCAGACATAGCTGCCAACCAAAATGGATACACATATGACTTACTATTTGGAAAAAATAAACTATTTTGTAAGACCTCATAGCACTCCTTTGGGCGGGGATGGAAAGGGGGTGAAGTATAAAAATAATAGCCCCGGAGATCTCCGTAGTACTGCAACCAGCGGTTGCCGACGGGCGTCCGGTTTTACTTACTGGCTTAGGTTTCAGCGTTTTGCGGAGCCTGTTATCTATAGTTTGAATTGTTTGCTATCAAATCATGGAGTAGTAGGATCACTGATGTTATTAGTGCCGATATTTTGGTCCACTTTTACGATCATTGTAACCATGAAAACAACCTATATATACATTGTCAAGATGGCGCGCCCATGACTTGACAAAATATTTCAACTTTTATATGATGTGCGACATGAGTGACAAGCCCTGAGAATTATAATTCTCGATAATTATAGTAGTTTCTTTTATGCATCGCGTATTTCCTTGATCATTTGTAATAGTTACAAAATGTCGGATCAAACAAATACTTTCAATAATATTTATATTTGTGGTACTATCTAGTGGCAGTGTACTTGCACTATACTTTCAAACATGACAAATAATTTCTGCGTACTTAAGTAAATAGGGGCTGTCTGGCCGAGGCGGTAAAGGCGTGCTCGGTTCGCCCGGAAGGACGTGGGTCCGAATCCCCTTCAGGAAGTAGTAAAATTTAAGAAACGAGATTTCCACTTCCGGAGGTGCATATGGCACTGAGGTTCACTCAGCCTACACCAAAAATGAGTACCAGGTTAATTCCTGGGGACAAAGGTGGCCGGGCGTATAGCTTACCACTCTACCCCATCACGTGCCGAGGTTACGAATAGTGGAAGCCTTTACCTTCCACCACTCCAAGGGCCTTCATGGCCTGTACGGAGATGAATTTGCTTTGCTTTTTACTTAAGTAAATACACCAGTGTTATAAATATCTAATGATGTCAATCACACCGATAGTATGAGTAACTAAAGCCAGTTTCTGATATCCCGTACGAAGAACGGGTACTTCTTCTAGTAATAAATAAATTAAATAGAGATGTAAAACTCTTAATCAAGAGGCTACAAACCCCCTCCCATCTCCTCCTTCTTCTTCTTCACATCCCTTTACGCACCTTCTTCGACCATCACATCTCCCCAACCCGCCCACAATTCTTGGCCAAAGAGGGAGCGTAGCCACCTAGATGGCCCGCCCCACCCCTTCAGGGTGGGGAATGAAAACTTTTGAAAAATAAGTACAAGGGGTAGAGTAGGCTTCGGCTTAACAGCGGCTGTTTACCGTGGTTTACATTTCTTCTGCACTAAGGGAAATGCCGGAACAGTTCCTATTTATAGGCCACGCCTGATCCCTTCTCCTTCGTCCTTCTGTGCACCTCAATTCACCGCAACACATCCTCTGGCCTGAGAGAGGACCTCACCCTCTGAGAGGCCTGCCGCATCCCATCAGACTAAAAAAGTGCATACCTACAGATCAAATTCAATATAGTAACAAGGTAAGATACATTGTAAAAACTCAAACGTAGACATTTAATTACGTTCTAATGGGTCGGGGCTGTAATGGTAACGCTCGTATGCAAATTACGAAAATCGCTTACGTTCGTTTCATAAACATGCTCGCCTCTTAATCAATTACATTATATACTTGATGCATAATGTACTAGCATAGGTACATGAAAAATTGTAAAATAGTTGAGAATGTTTATTTTAAAGATTCAAACCTACCGCAAAGTAAAATAGTAGAAAGTCAAAGAGACTCAGACAAGCGCAAAATGTCGAACGTTGCGCGTAAGAGAGCCTACATTCCTCTTCCTCATTCCGTATGCCTTGTCAGGGGTGTGGTGACTGCCTGCGACACAATCCATCTGAACGGCAGTTTTTAAAAGTTTGCCTGTTGTTCTGTGTTGACCGGCTTCTGGGTCTTGTACATTTTAATTTGCCTTTTATGATCAAGAGTTCAAAGTTTTGTGTTCTTACTACATGGCCTAAATAACGTAAGAGCCTGTCATTGATAACGCCGTCCATTCGCCTCTGAATTCCCAGTTTGGATACGTTTGTACGTCTTCGGTCCATGGGAGACGCGGTAGTCTGCGATAGTACCGCATCTCAAAGGTATCGAGTTTCATACGATCGGCTTCTATGTGAAGTAGCTCAAAGAAAGACCGAGCACATGGTATTGTATAAGTTCGTACCAGGTACAAGTTTCTCAGAAACAACTGAATCTACAGACGAAATGTTTTTGTGCGTATCCACAGGGTTTACACGAGAGATTAATAATACAGTATTTTCATTGTAATTCAAATTAAGTCTGATTAAGTATTAAATGTGAGGACCTATACAACGTAAAAAGACCGAGGTGGCAGAGTGCCACGAACTTCAACCGAGTACGTCTAACTTACTGATCCCGCCTGGCATATGGTAGCCAGAAATATAATAATAATAATAATAATAATAATAATAATAATAATAATAATAATAATAATAATAATAATAATAATAATAATAATAATAATAATAATAATGTGTTCTTGTTTGAGTCATCAGTCCATAGACTGGTTTGATGCAGCTCTCCATGCCACCCTATCCTGTGCTAACTTTTTCATTTCTACGTAACTACTGCATCCTACATCTGCTCTAATCTGCTTGTCATATTCATATCTTGGTCTACCCCTACCGTTCTTACCACCTACACTTCCTCCAAAAACTAACTGAAAGGGTCCTGGGTGTCTTAAGATGTGTCCTATCATTCTATCTCTCCTTCTCGTCAAATTTAGCTAAATCGATCTCCTCTCACCAATTCGATTCAGTATCTCTTCATTCGTGATTCGATCTATCCATCTCACCTTCAGCATTCTTCTGCAACCCCACATTTCAAAAGCTTCTATTCTCTTTCTCTCTGTGCTAGTTATCGTCCATGTTTCGCTTTCATACAATGCCACGCTCCACACGAAAGTCTTCAAAAACATCTTTCTAATTCCTATATCAATGTTTAAAGTGAGCAAATTTCTTTTCTTAAGAAAGCTCTTCCTTGCTTGTGCTAGTCTGCATTTTATGTCCTCCTTACTTCTGCCATCGTTAGTTATTTTACTACCCAAGTAGCAATATTCATCTACTTCCTTTAAGACTACATTTCCTAATCTAATATTTCCTGCATCACCTGCCTTCGTTCGACTGCACTCCATTACTTTTGTTTTTCATCTTGTACTCCTTACCCAAGATTTCATCCATACCATTCAGCAACTTCTCGAGATCTTCTGCAGTCTCAGATAAAATAACAATATCATCGGCAAATCTCAAGGTTTTGATTTCCTCTCCTTGGACTGTGATTCCCTTTCCAAATTTCTCCTTGATTTCCTTTACTGCATGTTCTATGTAAACATTGAAAAGGTCGGGGGACAAACTGCAGCATTGCCTCACTCCTTTCTGGATCGCTGCTTCTTTTTCAAAGCCCTGACTGCAGACTTATTTTTATACAGATTGTAGATAATTCTTCGTTCACGGTATCTGATCCCAATCATCTTCAGAATCTTAAATAGCTTGATCCAATCAACATTATCGAATGCCTTTTCTAGATCTACGAATGCCATGTACGTGGGCTTGTCCTTCTTCATTCGATCCTCTAAGATCAGACGTAAAGTCAGGATTGCTTCACGTGTTCCTACATTTCTTCTGAAGCCAAATTGATCTTCTCCCAACTCAGCTTCAACTTGTTTTTCCATTCTTCTGTAAACAATACGTGTTAAAATTTTGCAGACATGAGATACTAAACTAATGGTGCGGTAGTTTTCACACCTGTCAGCACCGGCTTTCTTGGGAGTAGGTATAACAACATTCCGCCGAAAATCGGATGGGACTTCTCCTGTCTCATACATCTTACACTCTAAATGGAATAACCTTGCCATGCTGGTTTCTCCTAAGGCAGTCAGTAATTCATAGGGAATGTCATCAATTCCAGGTGTCTTATTCCTATTTAGAAGATATTAAAAAGCAAGAAAGAAACATTTTACAGAAAATTTTCGGCCCAGTCTGCCCAGAGGAAGGGAGTATGGATGAAAAGGAAATCTCATGGAATTGATTGCCATACTGAAAAAATCTCATGACACTATCAGGAAAAGGAGGTTAAAAATCTACGGTCATATTCTCAGAATGAACAATGATAGACCGACCAAAAGAATTCTAAACCTTTCCCTTACACTGGAAGTCAAGAACAACTGGCTAAATGAAATAGAATCAGATATTCAGAAAATCAACATCAACCAGAAAATGTGAAGAACCGATCTGTTTTTAGAACACTAATTAATAATCATTGTTTCGCGGAGCCAAAAGCTAGAACTAATAAAATTTGGAAAGAAGAAGTAAGAAGAATTTCAGTGAGAGATGAAGAGATTTTGGGAAGAAAAGGAAGCAAAATAATCAGCTAAATATGTTCAAGCATACTTCTCACTTGAGCATAACGATGTGAAAAAAAATAATAAAAAGATCTCTCCTAACCTACTTTCCTTGTTCACGTCTTCGTAACACTCACTCATCACCCAAGCGACATATTCTACGTCCAAAATACCTGCGGCCTTGGTTTCGACACAGATTTTGCCCATTTTTTCTTTCATTTGTGGCGATATTTTCCTGGACTGCGTATTATGAAATGATGAGCAAAGAGAAGCCGCTGTCGTGAAGTGATGTTTCAGACTGCATATTATTAGTGGTTTAAGTATAGCTTTCAGCTTGCGGTATTAATTAACTACGGTCATTAGAGTAATTATTTCATTAGGTAGTGCCAGTTTGAAGAGATCTTACAATAAAAGTAAGGAGACAGTTACGAATTAAGGCAATGGTTAGTTTTATGCAAGGCACGTCCGTCACTTCACATGTTCGAAAGTGACATTGTTACATTCACAGTCCAACTATTGTAACCAATACGAATTTTTTTTTTTTTTTTTTTTTTTGCTAGTGGTTTTACGTCGCACCGACACAGATAGGTCTTATGGCGACGATAGGATAGGAAATGGCTAGGAGTTGGAAGGAAGCGGCCGTGGCCTTAGTTAAGGTACAGCCCCAGCATTTGCCTGGTGTGAAAATGGGAAACCACGGAAAACCATCTCCCGGATGCAAGCTCACAGCCGTGCGCCTCTAACCGCACGGCTAACTCGCCCAGTACGAAAATTATACACACGGACCTCGTGTATCAGCTATAGTCTACAGGCTGTATAGTTTCAGGTCACATTCCTTACACCGTTTGATGCATGGGTCAATGCTAACAGTGGGCATTTTGAACATCATTAAGAAAGAGTTGCATGTGGTATGCTGGTACTGTACGTCATCATCATCATCATCATCATCATCATCTGTTTACCCTCCAGGTTCGGCTTTTCCCTCGGACTCAGCGAGGGATCCCACCTCTACCGCCTCAAGGGCAGTGTTCTGGAGCTTCAGACTGTTGGTGTATGGGAGTATGACCAGTACCTCGCCCAGGCGGCCTCACCTGCTATGCTGAACAGGGGCCTTGTGGAGGGAGGGGAAGACAAGGAAGAGGGAAGGAAGCGGCCGTGGCCTTAAGTTAGGTACCATCCCGGCATTCGCCTGGAGGAGAAGTGGGAAACCACGGAAAACCACTTCGAGGATGGCTGTGGTGGGAATCGAACCCACCTCTACTCAGTTGACCTCCCGAGGCTGAGTGGACCCCGTTCCTGCCCTCGTACCACTTTTCAAATTTTCGTGGCAGAGCCGGGAATCGAACCCGGACCCCCGGGGGTGGCAGCTAATCACGCTAACCACTACACCACAGAGGCGGACTGGTACTGTACGTTCTGGTACTATATGTCCCCGTGATTAATGCACTACGTAGAATTGTAGAAAACGAGTTCTAAACTAGAAGTCCAGCCCTTCCGGATCCATGTCCATATAACATATTTTCATCTTCTAGGAGTGAGGAATATGTCTTGAAAGTTTGGCCGGACGTTATTGTTACACCTTCTTCTTCTTCTACCGTTTTTCCAACATACGTGGGGACAAGGGTGCGAACTGTGTCGTACATGTGTATTTAGCCCTGTTTTACGGCCGGATACCCTTCCTGTCACCAACCCTACATAGAGGGATGTAATCATCATTGCATGTTTCTGTGGTGGTTGGTAGTGTAGTGTGTTGTCTGAACATGAAGAGGAAAGTGGTGGGACGAACACAAACACCCAGTGCCTGGGCCAGAAGAATCATTCACTACTGATATGCATTTAGGGCATTCGCCCAGTTGGCAGAATCCCTATCTGTTGTTTTCCTAGCATTTTCTTAAATTATTTCAATGACATTGGAAATTTATTGAACATCTCCCTTGGTAAGTTATTCTAATCCCTAACTCCCCTTCCTATAAACGAATATTTGCCACACTTTTTGTCCTCTTGAATTCCAACTTTATCTTCTTTCCTACTTTTAAAAACACCACTCAAACTTATTCGTCTACTAATGTCATTCCACACCATTTCTCCGGTGACAGCTCAGAACATACCACTTAGTCGAGCAGCTCGTCGCCTTTCTACCAAGTCTTCCCAGCACAAACCTTGCAACATTTTTGTAACGCTACTCTTTTGTCGGAAATCACCCCGAACAAGTCGAGCCGTTTTTCTTTCGACTTTTCCAGTTCCTGAATCAAGTAATCCTGGTGAGAGTCCCATATACTGGAACCATACTTTAGATGGGATCCTACCAGAGACTTATATGCCCTCTCCTTTACATCATTACTACAACCCCTAGACACCCTCATAACCATGTGAAGAGATTTGTACCCTTTATTTAGAATCCCATTTATGTGATTACCCAAATGAAGATCTTTTCTTATATTAATACATAGGTACTTATAGTGATCCCCATAAGAAAATTTCACCCCATCACCACAGTAATTAAAACTGAGAGGACTTTTCCTATTTGTGAAACTCACAACCTGACTTTTAACCCCGTTTATCATCATACCATTGCCTAGAATTAATCAGAGGCGATTAAAATCCCAGACCCAGCCAGGAACTGAAGCTCTGAACCGAAGGCCTCAACGCTGACCATTCAGCCAATGAGTCGGACGTTTTTGTTACGCCATGTATAAGTAAAATCGTAATGCTATCTGTACACTTCAAATGTTTGCCTTATACTTCGTAGTTATCGCGGATAACGTATACAAAGGTGGAGAGTAGTTTAATTTTTTATTTGTTTGTCTGTGCCGACATCACGGGAAAGCAAGATGTCTCGAATCTCGGTACCGTATTTGGATTCAGGGATAGCCGTATGTGCACTATGCTATATATTATTTGTTTGGTATTCAGTGGCATTGCAATATAAAGGGTGAAGCATCAACATGAGGGCTATTGGGTGGATGGGGCGAAGAAGCTTCTAGACGACATAGAGATGGGGTACTACTGAGAAATAAATTTATCAAGGGATGGCAAAATATTATGTTAATAGGATGTGCAAAGGGTCGTAGAAAGACAAACAATAAGGGCAAAGGTAATAGCAAAAGAACACTATCGCAGTCACCATTTTGGGAATACACTTAGCCTGGTGTGCACGGTGGTAAACCACGTGACCATCATCCGATAGCGTGCAGTATCGTACTGGTGGCGCAGTCTCAAAGTATCCAAACCTGAAATTGACTGAAAATATCAAAACATCAACAAGAAATATGTATCCAAGACTAATAAACCAATGAGTGTCAAAATATCCGAGAGGCATAGGGGACAGGGGCTTTAAAAACAGTTTCCAAGTTTACAAGCTGGGAGTCCTGACTTCGTTGCGGTGAGAATGAATTTTTATTTACATACATCTTATTTGGAAGATTTTTTTGACAACTTCATCGACCAATAGCTGAAAAATCTATTTGAGCTGTGGAATTATCATGGAAAACGTCACCGAACAAACAAAGCCGTCCAAGGATGCATATTCTATGTTCAACAGGCTGTAAAAAGAGTTGATATCTGGTCTGTAAACAGAAGCTGAAACATCTGATTTTCAAATAGCCAGTATGCACATGAATCTCAAGTTTTGAAGAGAAAAAGAACTATTGCATTTTGACAAAAAAAAAAAAAAAAAAAAAAAAAAAAAAAAAAAAAAAAAAAAAAAAAAAAAAAAAAAGGTTTACAGCTAAATATGACGAAACTGAAGACATCGAAAAAGACTGAGAAGAATATCTTAGGTCATCAAGATAGACTGAATTTGTGATAACATTCTGAGGAAGAAATTGTAAATATTTTCGCAATAAAATTTATAAATAATGAATATACATGACAAAGCAATAGCTGCATTCAAAAAAGTGGGACTAGGCCCAACTTTTCGCGGGTGTATGGGGTCTACCGACCCCCTGTTCATATATCTTTGTGCAAGGCTCTACGGCAGACCCAAGATTGAGAGGTACCATTTCTAAATCAGGGCACGCAGTCCGGCTGATGCTAACAATGAACCTTTCACGTCCTTTTGTATTACTTTGTGTATATTATAATAATATTTTATAAATGCAGGGTGTTTTAAAACAATACTGCCATTGGAAATTCGGATATTTGGGACTCGTCATCCAGGTAGCAAACTGATCCGTTAAACCGGTTTCTGGAATTAGTATATTTTGAGACTCGGATGTTTTGACACTTGGATATTTTGATACGACACGGCCCTGGTGATTGCTCTGTAACGTGCTGATTCAAGTTTCATTGTTATTTCTCCACTTTGCCAGTTTAAGTGAATTTGTTGTTGTTCGGACTGTTGTGGCGTTATTGTTTATAAACTGTGAGAGGACAGAAAAAGGTAAAAGGCATGCAGTATTGCATAGACGAGCGTGGGAGATTATTTACAAGGTGCATAGCTACTTCCTGCTTGAGAATGAAGCTGGCTGGCAGTGGACGATTTTTCCAAAGCGAAGGAATAAGTGGTTGTGATGTAGGGGTGAAAATAGTCAAGAGAATTGTTAATCAAGCAAAATCTTCTCTTCTGAGCTACGGAAATGTCATTTTAAGGTCTCCAGGTAAGAATCCTAATCGTATTAAGAAAGTAACTGGAATGGATGATTTCAGTAAATACCTTCTGCGCCGTAAAATTTTGCGATGTACGATCGGTGTGAATTTCCTACAGCACAAAAAATCTGGCTGTCGAAATGCGGGATGATGAGGCCTACAATAGAAGTACGACTTCACTGCAAACGTTTTAAAAATCGATTGGTTTTAAATGATGGAAGGACGTTCTTAATGGAGTGAAGTGACAATGCGGTTGCGTGGGTGAAATTCTTACGGAAAATTCAGGAAATTCGTTAGGAAGGGTTTGCAGCTATATATTACATGGATGGAAGAGACTTATATTAATCATAACCATACTTGAAGTCGGTCTTGGGTGATGAATGCTGGACGAGGGATCAAGAAAGTTGCTACGGGTAAGGGCTTAAAGCTAATATTATGTAACGCTGGGCCAGCAGCATCGACGTACAAAAATGGCACGGATATGCACTGGCTGCATCCACCTGAACAGATACTACAACGTAGGAGACGCAATTCTGCATCTTATTGTCGCTATTGATGAAATGTGCACGAGCCTACGAGCTTGACTTAAAGCATCAATCGAATTATTGCCGTCACCCAGGTTCACGTCCACGGAAATTTCGACAGAAACCCATTCGGATGAAGCTTATGCTGATTGTGGCATACGACTACGAGGCTGTTATTCTTAAGCATGCTCTACCTGAAGGAGAAACCGTCAACAGTGACTACTATTGCCAATTTCTGGAGCGACATTTGCGTCCGGCTATGCGGCGCAAACGTCCGCGTTTATTGCGAAATGATCGCCCTGTCGTGTTACATGACGACGCATGTTGTCTTATCGCAAACGATGCCAGGCTATTACTACAACGGGAGAAATTGAACGGGGGGGGGGGGGTTCTTGGAACACCCTTCGTACTCACCAGACATGAGTCCTCGTGACTTCGACCTGCTTCTGAAGTTGAAGGAACCACTTCGAGCCCTCCGATTTCTTGACGTGTCATCTGTACTCCGCGCAGTAGGTCGCTTCGTCACTGTAATCAACAGAGAATGCCTTGCCAAAGCCCCCAACGGCTTCGCGACATTTTTGAAAAGGTTATAGACTTTGCGGGTGACTACAATGAAGGAATGTAACGCAATTGTACTCGTTCATTCATTAAACATTGCGCTCATCCGTTATTTCTTTACACAACAATGATTCGCGTCATCTTTCTTTCCTTGACCTTTAATTTCACAGAGTTCTATTAATGTCACTTCAGTATTATCTGCATGTATCTTAACACCTTTAACTCTTACCTTAATAAACCGATTCCTTTTTTCATTCTGTGTCTCCTTGTAAGAGCGGTTTTCAATGCTATTCTGTCTAGCATTCTTTACACCTTGTTTACCCAGAAGTCTTCGTGTAAATGTTTCATTTGATGTTGTTGCTTAACCAATATTTTACCACCATTTTAGGTATGTATGTTAATTATTGCTATAGTGGTTACTTTATTGATCATGTACTCCATTTTCATTTTGTAAATAAATATTATGGCCATCACTTCTTTCTCTTGCAAACAATGGCCATGGTAATGTGAAACCAAGAGAGGTATGTTGATTATTAGGTTAGTAGTCTAAAGTTTTCCCCTTAGTGGAGATCTTGCTTCCGACTTTATTTAGAGCAACGGTGTTTCCTTCTCCTCAAAGTATCAATTTGTAATCGGTAAGACGTTCTGATTGAGGGAAGCAGACCATCCGCCCGAGGGCTGGTAGCCTCTTGGGGTTCACGGAGAAGTTCTCCACCAGCTGACGTGAACACAACACACAATCGTTTAATATAATAACAGTCCAAGGTCAAAGTTACCTGCTCATTAATATTCAAGGAAGGCTGTCATTAATTTCATTAATTAATATCATCCACTTTCAGTATCTGGCCCCAGGGTAACTGTAATATAAGAGGGAAGACGGTTTGTTTTGAGGCCCTATTTCATCGCTAGGGTTCTAAATAACTGGAGTGCTTCGGATGGTCAACACGCAGTCGAATCCTCAATTGTTTCGAAAGGGGCTACTAAGTAGAGTAAGAATTAGCTGTGTCCGATGGTATCACCTGACTAGTTGACAATCAATATTCCTGCACGCTCAAACAACCTAGCGCAGTGGTTTTCAAAGGAAGCGCCGTGAACAATACCGCAGCAATATATGGCGTTAATACAAGGGTGAATAAGATTCTGATGATAGTGATGGTGATTATGATGATGATGACGACGACTTTGATGATGATGATATGATGATGATGATGAAGATGATGATTATTATTATTATTCTTTCCTCGATTTTGGCCATCTAAGGACGGCGGAAATTACCCTGTGCATTCGTCTCAATCCTTCCTTTCTTGACTTCCAATAGTTCTTCATGCTGTTTCGTCCTCTCTTATGTCAATATGTTATTATTACCTTTCCTCGTTTCTCTCTCCTGGAAACCCTTGAAATGTTGTATCAATATTCTGAAAGTTTTCTGTCTTGTATTATATCGTCTGTCATTTCAATCTCTGTCGTACATTTTTTTACTCCTTGGATACACTGGTTGCCGTTCTTGCTCTTGTAAACATGGTTAAACACTCGTTTTGTCAACGTACTGTTATCCATCCTCATTATGTGACCAAAAAAAAGTTTTCTCCTCTTTCTGACTGTGTCTAACAGCCTTTTATTTTCTTTATCCTTGTATAGATCTTTATTCCTCCTATCTCTAAACTGTCCTTCCTTCGTTTTCAATGTTCCCCAAATTTTCCTCAATATTTTCCTTTCTGTTTTCTCTAACTCTTCTATTTCACCAGTTTTCAAAGAAAATATGCATTCTGTGGCATACAGATTACTGTGTTGTAGTGTTTGATTTTAGTTTTCCTTGAGAGATTCTTCTTATTGTTGGTATCTTTAGTGAGCTGGTATGCTAGTTCTAGTTTTCTTGCTCTTGATCTGTTTGTTTCCTTACCGAGTCCATTAATCTGAATTATTTCACCTCGGTATTTAAATGTATTAACCTTGTTGATTTTCCCGTTATATGTTTTTAGCACTGTGGGTGAATCCCTGATATTTGACATGAATTTAGTCTTCTCAAAAGATATCTGAACTCCAACTTTTCCTGCTATTCATTTCAGAAGGTTGATCTGCTTCATGGCATTCTCTACACTTCCTGAGGGGACTGCTATATCATCAGCAAAGGCCAAACAGTTTACACCAACCCCTTTGTGCTTTGAACCTAATCTTATCTGATGATGGAGTCCCCTTTCCTTAAGTCTTTATTCCCATACTCTTATTACCTTCTCCAGGACGATATTGAAAAGAATCGGGGAAAGCCCATCTCCCTGCCTGACACTGGTTTTAATTTCAAATTCATCTGAGATCTCTCCCATAAATTTCACTCTGGATTTTGTATCAGTCAGAGTCTGGATAATTATATTGATTGATTTTGTGTAAACACCAAATTCCTCTAAAATGTTCAGTAGCGCAATTCTGTCTTCTGAATCGTACGCTTTTTTGAAGTTCTTTGAAACCCTGTCTAGTATTATAGTTTTCAGGTTTAGAATCTGTTCTGCACATGATCTTCCTTTTCTGAACACACATTCGTATTCTTGTTGGTATTATTATTATTATTATTAATATTATTATTATTTCGTAATCCGTTTACCGTCCAGAGCTCGTTTATCCCTAGGAATCAGTGAGGATCCCACCTCTACCGCCTCAAGGGTAGTGTGCTGGAACGTGAGACTTTGAGTCGGGAGAATACAACTGGGAAGGAGGACATGTACCACGCCCAGGTGGCCTCACCTGCTATGCTGAAAGGGGGATACGAAAACTGGAAGGGAAGGAAGCGGCCTTGGCCGTCATTTAGGTATCATCGTGGCATTTGCCTGGAGGAAAAGTGGGATACCACGGAAAACCATTTCGAGGATGGCAGAGGTGGGAATCGAAATCCCCTCTATTCATTCGACCTCACGAGGCTGAGTGGACCCCGTTCGAGCCCTCGTACCACTTTTCAAATTTAATGGCATAGCCGGGAATCGAACCTGGGTTTCCGGGGGTGTCAGCTAATCACACTAACCACTACAACACAGAAGTGGATATTATTATTATTATTATTATTATTATTATTATTATTATTATTATTATTATTATTATTATTATTACTTTCTCCGGCTCTTTGGCTGAATTTTCAGCGTCGAGGTCTACCGTTCAGAGAGCCTCGGGTTCAATTTCCGGCCGAGTCGGGGATTTTAATCGCGTCCGCGTAATTCCTCTGACTCGATGACTTGTTTATTGTGTTTGTAGCAACCTCACTTTCACACACAGTCAGCACTTCACACTAACGGCCACCACAGAAACACGCAGTAGTAATACACCCCTACACATGGGCAACCAGCCGTAAAACAGAACAAAGTGCACACGCAGTAAATGTTCGCACCTGCGACTCCACCAAGGTGTGGGAAAAGCAGCATAAGAAAGAAGACATTATTATTATTATTATTATTATTATTATTATTATTATTATTATTATTATTATTATTATTATTATTATTATTATTATTATGTTTTTGTTTTACGTCGCACCGACACAGATAGTTCTCACCGGGCGAGTTGGCCGTGCTGTTAGGGCGCGCAGCTGTGAGCTTGCATCCGGGAGTAGTGGGTTCGAACCCCACTGTCGGCAGCCCTGAAGATGGTTTTCCGTGGTTTCCCATTTTCACACCAGGCAAATGATGGGGCTGTACCTTAGTGAAGGCCATGGCCGCTTCCTTCCCATTCCTAGGCCTCTCCTATCCCATCGTCGCCGTAAGACCTATCTGTGTCGGTGCGACGTAAAGCAAAAAAAAAATAAAAATTATTAATTAAGGTCACGGTTTCTGCCATCGCAAACCTATTCCTCTCTATTCTTATGTCGCCGAAAACCTTTGACGTGTTAGTGTGACGTTAAATCTCTAGCGAAAGGGAATTAGGATGGAATTAGTATTGCTAATGACAACTGATTCAAAATTTCTCCTCGTCCTTCAAAAATCGACTGGGATCGAATCCACGGTGTTAGGATTATGATGCTATCTCTCTACCTTTGATCCACCGATTCAGCTTCTACTTAATGTCGAAAGATGGTTATTGACGTAGTCAGCCATCGTTCAGTCATGTGTTGCAGTAATAACATTTGCACAGTACACGATAAGCAACCTCGCATACCACCTGCCTTCCACACCGGACAATACCCTTCTGTGTTGCTGTATTCTGATAATGATCCACATTCGTTGCGGGCATGTTGAAATGTTGCGGTCAGCTCAAGTTTGCTCTGCGCCACAGTTGTTATCACGTATGAGTTTGTTTTTACATCTACTAGCTCAACCTAGTGGTGACACACTACTGTGGTTTTGTTGTATTTTAAGGTGTCATTAACCCCATGAGTCCGTCCCAAGTTGAAATTCAAATAAGTCCGGCTGTGTTGCATTTAACTGTTAATGCATAATTTATTGTTTTGTCCAAATATTCCTTTTCATTCCAAAGTTAACGCATAATCTACTCGTCAGTAAAATATTTTGCCGGGCTGAGTAGCTTGGGCGGTAGAGCGCTGGCCTGCTGACCCCAACTTGGCAGGTTCGATCCTGACTCAGTCCCGTGGTATTTGAAGGTGCTCAAGTACGTCAGTCTCCTGTGGATAAATTTACTGGCACGTGAAAGCACTCCTATGGGACAAAATTCCGGCACCTAGCCGTCTCCGGAAACCATTAAGGTAGTTGGTGGGACTTGAAAATGAAAATCCACAGCTTGCTTCCAGTCATTCGACCGGGTCAGGAACGGAATGAATGAAGCTCCATCTAGCGGCGAGGATAGGAATTGTGCCGGCTGCCGAAGCCTGTCGCACTCCTCTGGGGCAATGATTAATGAATTAGATATGAAATGAAACGATATTGGAGAATTTTGCTGGAATTAAAGATGACAGGGAAAACCGGAGTACCCGGAGAAAATCCTGTCCCACCTCCGCTTTGTCCAGCACAAATCTCACATGGTGTGCCCGGAATGTGAACCACGGAACCAACCGGTGAGAGCCAGTTCGCTGCCGCCTGAGCCACGGAGGGTTTAGTGGAACTTAAAAACCAATAATATTATTACCAGAAAAATATTTTAAGGACTATTTTTGTCAATCTGAAAGCAAAGCATGATGAGTTTTGAATGTTTTACATATCCAAAGCAGTAAAATAAGCTACGAAAACTTCCATTACATATCAGTCTTAGGGACGTTTACGAAACTATTGAGTAAGATTGACAATCATGTTCAACATAACTTACATCGTGGTTGTTAATATGTCAAGTCTTCATGGTCTGACAACGATATTAGGTGGTTTGAGTCCCAGTGATGGGAAAATGATCACCATCAGAGTGTTGGCTGGCAGGGTAGGAAAGGCAGTGTCTTAAAATTAATTACTGATAAGTATATCGCGTGCCAAACGCCTGGATTAAATTCTAAACCTCTCCGCAGTGTATGGATGGAGTGAGAGCATATGCCGCTCTTGATGGTGATTCGTCCATCGGATGCGGATAATAAGGCTATTGCAGACACCTTGGCATTATTTGACAGGAATAAGTTAAGCTGTGTACCGACATTGGGTTTCACCATCTCCCTACCTTAATGTTACTATTATCACATATGCAGACGCGCACATCACCCATGGACTCCAAATACACTAGTGTCCGAAATTTAAGCATAATCACTAAACGAGGCCATACAGTCTGACAGGGATGCCAGACGGATTGCTGAACAAACGGAAGCTGACTCACACACCATACTTCACACAACTTGTCCAAAAAAAACGGAAAGGTTCTGATAGCTAAGGTACACCTTCGACAACAACTAACAAAACTTGGCAATGTCTTCCACAACAAAATATGCTGTTAATAGGGTGTATGGTTATTCCTAACGGCCAAACTAGCTTCGCAGCGACGTTGCATGCTCTCTATCAGATGGTCCAAGAGCTATTGTGGCAGTCTATCCTATTCCTCCGAAAGGGCAATGCAAAGGTCTTGGAGGGTCCTTGGTGGAGGTTGACGGGATGCAATTCGCCTCCCCAGTGCATCCCAGGCATATTCTATAGGATTCAGATCCACAGACCTCGCTGGCCAATTCATGCGATGAATGTCTTCCCCAGCCAGGAATTCATCCACCAGTGCAGCGCTGTGCGATCGGGCATTATCGTCCATTAAGAGGAAGTCTGGACCAACCGCATCTCTGAAGGATCAAAAATGTGAATTCAGTACCTCATCCCTGTATCCCCGAGCGTTAACAGTGTTTCTCGGACCACCCATGAAGATGTCCAGGTCTGTACGGCCATTCAACATGATGCCACCCCACATTATGATGCTACCACCACCATACTGCTCCCGTTCCACGATGTTCCTGTGGTTGTATCGGCTACCCGGTTCTCTTCAGATTAATGTGCGACGGGAATCGTTCTGCAAACTGAAGAGGGATTTATCTATGAAGAGCACAAGCCTCCATTCATTCATGGTCCTGTTTCGAAGTTGACGGCTCCACAGTAAACGGGTCCGTTTCTGTGCTGGAGTGATCGGGACGCACACCGCTGGACGTCGGGCAAACAGCTCTGCTGTTCTGAGCCCCTGGTACACAGTTTTCCTGGAAACGGCAACCCCTGTGACGGCTGCAGGCTCCGCCGACATTTTTCTTGCAGGTGTCCTCCGATTTCATCGGACGGTTAAGGCCAGATATCGGTCCTGCTGTGGGGTGGTTACCCTCGGTCGACCTGGTACTAGCCTAGGACTAACATCTCCTGTGTATAGAAATCGTCCCCAAAGCCTGGAGATGACACTTTGTGGCACATTCAAGGATACGGCGACTTCGGTCTGTGTCTGGCCTGCCTCCAGGCGGCCGAGTATTGTACCCTGCAAATCGGGGTCTAAATGGCGTCGTTGTGCCATTATGTTGTCACGTTCAGCACGAGGCTACACTCCGCACACTATAACAGGGCAAACACGACTGAGGGAATATGGGGCGCAGGCGCAGGCTTGCGGTTACGTCGCTAGTCAAAGCAGAGAACGCTCCTTTCCTATACAGAGCGAACACTTAAGGTTGATAGGTGCATATGTCGTGAGATTTGCGGTCTATTTCCTGTTGCCCTGCTTACTCGTGCTGATTGTAGAAAGAATGAACATAGCCGAAGACAGCCTTAAATGCAGCTGCTTAAAGAGAAGGAAATCTTTGCACCACATAATGCCTTCTTATTTTTCTGCCGCTTTATTCCACACTCTGACGGAGTCGCGGGTGCGAACTATGTAGCACATGTCGGCTTGGCCCTGTTTTACGGTCGGATGCCCTTCCTGATGCCAACCCTATGCGGAACCGTACTCTGAACGTGGAGTTTGCAGGTGCAACATAAGATAGTATTGGAAACCCTTGTCCTCAGGAAAATAATGGAAAGATTACCTTTGGGCGGTGCTGATAACATCTCCCTCTGAATAGGAAGATGATCCATTAGTGTGTTACATTTCACAACGTAGTCATCGTCAGAGGTAAAAAGTGATCAACATAGACTTTTAACTTGCTTCATGAGCAGTGAAATAAAGTCGAGTCATGGCCTCGTTGCCTAGTTGTAGTCAAAATCAGACATAGTAGGTCGATGTAAACATAGGCAGGGTTTGGGTTTTCTAGGATCGGCTTCCTCGTTCAGTGTTGGACAAATTCCGTAACCACCATGGCTTTATTTCTTTCGTATGTCAACTGGAATCGAATTGTTTATATCCGTGTGATACACACGCCCTCCAGAAGAAATCGCACATACAGTACCGTGCAAATTAAGGATCTTTCGGAGACAGAGAGAAAGCATTGTTTTATATACCTTAGCTTAAATTTAAAACGTATCATTTATTATTTGAGTATGCAAATTGAAAATCTTATACACATTAACGAGGGAACATCGGCAATGGTTAAGTCTCCGATCGCGATGAAACTTGGAAAACACATTGAGGTACACGTAAAAAAGATGTCAGCATCAATTTTGTGTGCCGACATTCATTAGGGCGTTAACTAAGGGGTCTAAAAGTTGCAACATTTGAAGTTCCGCGCGAACAGAGGTGACCTGCTAGCCAATGCTAAGCCTGTCTCGTGCCACAGCTCTGCACCTCCCCCCCTCACCCGTCCTTCTGGTTCCGACCGCACGTTTCCCTTCTGTCTTTACTTCCTTCAAAACAAATCTCACCACTGCACCACCACAATTGCATCGGTCATTTCAGAAAGGCACGAGTCCACAGTTATGCGAAAATATATTTTCATTGGAAACTGTGGTTAAAAGGTAGCTCTACCAGTCCGCCAATGAAGGGCATCAGTCGTGGACAGATACACAGGGTATCATAATTTATATTCAAATCCCGGTCACTCCAAGTGAGATTTGTGCTGGACAAAGCGGAGGCGGGACATGTTTTCTCCGGGTACTCCGGTTTTCCCTGTCAACTTTCATTCCAGTAACACTCTCAAATATCATTTCATTTCATGTCAGTCATTAATCATTGCCCCAGAGGATGCGACAGGCTTCGGCAGCCGGCACAATTCCTATCCTCGCCGCTAGGTGGGGGCTTCATTCACTCCATTCCTGACCCGGTCAATTGACTGGAAACAGGCTGTGAATTTTCATTTTCATCATAGTTTATATCTTTCCAGTCCTCACAGAGCAGTGATGAGTCCGCTCCATGGCTAAATGGTTAGCGTACTGGCCGTTGGTCACAGGGGTCCTGGGTTCGAAAACCGGCAGGGTCGGGAATTTTAACCATCATTGGTTAATTCCGTTACCACTGGGGATGGGTGTATGCGTCGTCTTCATCATCATTTCATCCTCATCACGACGCGCGAGTCGCCTACAGGCGGCAAATCAAAAGACCTGCACCTGGCGAGCCGAACTTGTCTTAGGACACTTCCGGCAATAAAAGCCATACGAGTTTCAATTTCAGTGATGAGTCAATGACGCATTCCGCTGTAGAACCCTTCAGTTGTTGTTGCCATGGTCACAGCCGGTCATTTCTTCTCCGATTCCTAAAGTGGGGGTAGTGTGGTGCCAATATCTCGAAAACGGTTGGTTTTAGGGCATTAAAAAGTGGTTTTGTTCTTCGCGTCGTGAGGCTCACAATGAGCTTCAGCTCGCCCTTGTACGACACATGCGACATTTCTCCTATATTAGCCTATGCTTATGTGCCAACAGGATTAAATCTAGGGAATAGAGAGGGCTGTCCAAATTTCTTGCAGACAGTGTTACCCGCAGGATTCTTGTTCAGATTGGTGAAACGATACCGATTTGTATAAGGAACAGACAGACAGACAGACAGACAGACAGACAGACAGACAGACAGACAGACAGACAGACAGACAGACAGACAGACAGACAGACAGACAGACAGACAGACAGACAGACAGACAGACAGACAGACAGACAGACAGACAGACAGACAGACAGACAGACAGACAGACAGACAGACAGACAGACAGACAGACTTTTTCTTCTAACTGTGGACACGACCGATACAGAAATACAATTTTTAACAATTTGAGCAATATATAGATTCAACTCTTATTTTGCGTATATGTATAGTTTCTTTTTTAATTTATTATTATTATTATTATTATTATTATTATTATTATTATTATTATTATTACGGGGTTACCCGAGGTGAAAGAAGGTGCCGGGGTGAACGGGTCAACAATAAAGTCAAGAACGGAATTTAAAACTTTAACAAAGATTATATTTTCTTTTCTTTTTTAGAATTTCAAAAAGTCAACCAATAACAATATAACAGGTCTCATAGGCAAGTTAGAAATAAGTCAAGTAAAATACAAGGCAGTGAATTCTACAAGTCCTGGGCTTCAAGCCCCTCGCTTACGTTTCCTGAGCTCAAATTTACAAAGATTACCACTTTACTTAAGGACAGAAATCCCGTAATACATGGAGCCCTCGCTCCAGCAATTACAATATCAGGCCTCCCAGAGGCACCTTTACAACACTTGAAAAGAGCTGACACGCTCTCAGTTTTTCCAGGCTATTCAAGGCAATATCAGACTTTACAATTAGTTGCTATCAAGGCACAACTTACAACAATGAACCAGGGGTATCTCGTACCCAACCTACAGGGCCTTCGTGTAAAAGAATAACAGTTAAATAAATGGCTCGAACACAAAATGAAAGGAGGAGAATGCTTGCACTCCTCGATGTGACTTCTTAAAACCTAAAGGTACTACGCCGGTGAAACAGGGGCTATTCCCAAACTATGGAGGTGACCCGTATAAGAACGAAATTTAAAACATTAAAGAAGAGAAAAAATCAATTACCAAAACGTAGTCACCTCAAACCGAAATGATGGGGAGCTCCAGAGGGTGCATCACTCTCTATCCCCGAATTACGGTTACAGATTTGATGAAGTTTTTACATAAGCCGCCAGAAAATTACATTTTTGGAAAAATAGGTTACATGGTAAAAGTCTCGGAACTTTCCCGCGGGTTAAACTGCTGAGCTAGCAAGAAATAAAGATGTTAAACGGCCATTACCTTGCTGAAGAACTGCTGCCTGATGAAAGAGGCACCACCCACCTCCTGCTTTACACACACACACACACACACACACACACACACACACACACACACACACACACACACACACACACACACACACACACACACACACACACACACACACACACACACACACACACACACACACACACACACACAGTTAGATGTTGATCAAGTGGCCAAGAGACATGAAAATCCGCAGTTTATAAACCCTTGAGGAAAGTTCGAGACCTTTCATGAATAATCAAGCCACACCCTCTCACTTTTATTGGCTAGCTTAAATTTACACACCAAAACGAACAAGAAGCCTGTGATAGGCCGAAAATTAATTACAGAAATTAGGGATTGGCTGAATTCAAAACTGGCGGAAAGAAAAGATCAATATTGCCAACCCACAAATGAACGAACATAATTTAGTAAAGAACGAACTTAAGAATACAAAATTTCTTCAAAAAAGGGTTCCTTCACATCGCCCCAGGTGAATGATCATAGTTTTTTGTAGTGGCATCTGTTGCAGAAAGTCCAAACTTCTGATAAAAGATAAACAAAATGCGTAGAATTTTATACAGTACTGGAAATTTCACAATCACAAAATTAAGGAGGTGACATCTTCTGAGGAGGAGTTTAAGTAGATCTAGTTCCAAGTTCTGTGTTTCTCCTGTAGAGGAGTTGTAATTGGCGCAAAATTTAAATGTGCGGCTTAGAGGTGTACCGCCCGGTACAATTATTATTATTATTATTATTATTATTATTATTATTATTATTATTATTATTATTATTATTATTATTATTATTATTATTATTATTATATAATCCACGTCTGGATTTGCCATAGAGAAAGAATCTTAAAGAGAACTGCATTCACAAACTAGAAGCAAAACATACTGAGATATTAAAAAAAAATATGATTGTACATTAAGACCGAAATAGGTAACATTGTCACGCATTGTAGAGATGGTTCTGCAGGACAGCCACTGAATGTTTAATTATCACTGTTATAATATTTTCTTGGATACCCTTCCGTATTTTGTTTGCCGCTTACCAATTTCAAAAATATCCGTAGAGTACCACGAGCTTGGAAAATAAACCAGTTACATTTACTTGCTTCTGACGTGCGGTACAGACGATTCATAGATCTTTTTTCTTCTCATTGCCCACATCTTCTTTGGGACGAGTTAGTGATTGGTCAAAGTTGGATCAACGATTTCTGTTGTGTTTCTTCGTTTATTGATGGCGGTGACGTCGATATGTCTATTGCTATCATTTGTGGCTAAACGGCGGACCTCTTCGTGAACACTTCCTTACGCAGGGAGACGGCAGTTATTGAGCTCACTGTAATAGCTTTACTACACTTTCGCTAAATTTCATTTACTGTATTACCATCCATAGCCTGTTACAGTTTCCTAGTGGATGCGGTATTTATTTTGTATCTACATCCTGGGACAGGCCAAAGCAAAATATATAAATATATACCGAGTTCGATAGCTGCAGTCGCTTAAGTGCTGCCAGTATCCAGAAATCGGGAGATAGTGCGTGCGAACCCCACTGTCGACAGCCCTGGAGATGGTTTTCCTTGGTTTCCCATTTTCACACCAGGCAAATGCCGAGGCTGTACCTTAATTAAGGCCACGGCAGCTTCCTTCCAATTCCTAGGCCTTCCCTGTCCCATCGTCGCCATAAGACCTATCTGTGTCGGTGCGACGTAAAACAACTAGCAAAAAAACAAAGCGAAGCAAAATATAGCTTCCACTGAGGTATTAATTGGCAGTATGGAGCCTACTGAGATGGGATGCTGCTGAGTAATATATTTTAATACTGAGAGTACGACTACTTATAACTAGCCCTGAAAATGGTTTTCCGTGGTTTCCCATTTTCACACCAGGCAAATGCTGGGGCTGTACCTTAATTAAGGCCACGGCCGCTTCCTTCCCACTCCTAGCTCTTTCCTGTCCCATCGTCGCCGTAAGACCTATCTGTGTCGGTGCGACGTAAAACAACTAGCAAAAACAACAAAAACAAAACCAAAAAAAACCTTATAACTAGTTATGAAAGGTGCTTCTTATAAGGACAGTCATGTTGCAATAGCAACTTCTGGCACAATGAGGAAAACATTGACAAACTACATAAATCCTTACCATTTCTTGTAAGCTTCATTGTAGTTCCTCCATAGATTTTTGCGGTTCCCCTACAGCCTTTGGTGCTCTTTGAAGAGGGCTTTAACAGGCAAGCTGCCATTCTGGGACAATACACATCCTAAGTAGTTGAAATAATCCACCAGATACAGTTTAGTATTTTCTACCGTATATTCACTTTTCAAAATTACTATTATTACTTTACGTCCCACCGATACAGAGAGGTCTTACGGTAAAGGTGGAACAGGAAAGAGTTAGGAATGGGAAGGAAGCGTCTGTAGCCTTAATTAAGGTACAGCCCCAGCATTTGCTTGGAGTGAAAACGGGAAACCATGGAAAGCATTTTCAGGCCTGCTGACGGTAATATTCGAACCCACCATAACCTAAATAAGTGCTCAGTGCTGCGCGACCCGAATCACGTAGCCAACACATTCGTTATTATTAATCCCCAAAATGTGGTCATTGACATTTAAGGGTGTTTAAATGTGACAAATACGTTTCGTTGGGCTTTGGCACGAAGAACTCTTGCGGGATGTGTATGTCTTAAAATATATAGCAGTAGAAAGTATGTTAAACAAACAGAATTATTCCGATGTTATTCAGTTCCCTGTGTACTTCTGACGTCTATGCTTTCATGACACCTCAAACGCTGCAGCAGTAATATTGTAACGCAACCCACATTACCTCGACGCATTAGAGGTCCGCTTTGTTGAGGAGCAATGCGAAACTCCCTCTCCCCTATCCTCTGCGTGAGGGTAGTTCACAGTGAATGTGGTAACCTCTTTTGCCGGTGAGTGGCAGCAGCTGCTTGAAGCTCCAACCACCACAAAGAGGCTTAGAGAATAGGGGACATTGCTTACCATCCCACTCGCCAATTATCGCAATTAATTTCGCTAACAATGGTTCTTAGAGTCTTCAGGCATTTACAACCTGACTTGGGATAATTCAAATGCTATTAGATGTGGGATACTCGTATTTTTAAAATTATATGATAACATTCTACAGAATTCGATTTGATTCAGCGGTTGTAACTTAACTTGGTGTAGTGGTTAGTGTGACTAGCTGCTACGCCCGGAGGCACGGGTTCGATTCCTGACTCTGCTAGTAAATTTGAAAAGTGGTATGAGCGGTGGAACGGGGTCCACTCAGCCTCGGGAGGTCAACTGAGTAGACGAGGGTTCGATTCCCTCCTCAGCCATCCTCGAAGTGGTTTTCCATGGTTTCCCGCTTTTCCTCCAGGAAAATGACGGGATTGTACCTAACTTAAGGCTACGGTCACTTCCTCCCCTCTTCATTGTTTATCCCTCCGATCTTCCCATCCCCCCACAAGGCTTCTGTTCAGCACAGCAAGTGATACCGTCTGGGCGAGATACTGGTCCTCCTCGCCAGTTGATCCCCCGCGACCCAATGACTCACGCTCCAAGACAATGCCCTTGAGACGGGAGATGTGGAATTCCCTCAGAGTCCGAGGGGAAAACCAACCCTGGAGCGTCGATGGGATAGGAAAGGGCTAGGAGTGGGAAGGAAACGGTGCTGGCCTTAATTAAGGTACAGCCCGAACATTTGCTTGGTGTGAAAATGGGAAACCACGGAAAACCATTTTCAGGACTACCGACAGTGGGGTTGGAACCCACTATCTCAAGGACACAAGCTCACAGCTGGGCACCGCAAACCGCACGACCAACTCGCCCAGTCTGAACTGGTAGGCAGGCAGCCTAAATGGTGTCAAATTAAAACTTCTGAACGCGGAACGCGGTACAGTAGTTGAGGCCATGTAAATATTAATATTATGACAATTATTATTATTATTATTATTATTATTATTATTATTATTATTATTATTATTAGTAGTAGTAGTAGTAGTAGTAGTAGTATTACTTTATAACAGCACACTTCTCATTTCCTCGAATCCCACAGTCAGCAGCCCTGAAGATGGTTTTCCGTGCATTCCAATTGTCACACCTTAATTCAGGCCGTGGTTACTACCTTCCTAATCCTAAAACTTTCCTATCCTTACTCTGCCGGACTAGTTCTATATGTTAGTGCGTCGTTAAACCAATAGCAAACAATATAACGATAAAATAAATATTTCGTTCTCAGGGAAACATGGACAGCAAATATTTTCAGTGTCGTTTGTTCTACCGCACACCGGAATTGCAGTAAACCACATTCAAATATCAAATGATCCTCTGTCTGGTTTTCTTTGGAACGGGGAACTTCGGACCGTCGCTCAGCCTGATTGTTTCAGCATCTATTATATAATTTGAACCTAAGTTGATGAGTAAATTCAGAGTTGATATATGTAGCTATTCCAGATCCGACCCCCGACTCGGTCTGTGTACATCTGGACTGTATACAGCATTTCTCCCTTTTTGCCTTGCATCATAATATTTTCAGCTGGGTGAGGCCAATTTTCGTAAATTTTTGTAGAGTCAATTTCGGTGGTATCTCTCATGGATTTTATTCTTCCTTTAATTATATTTTAGTAATTTGCCATTTCCAAAATGTGAATGTTAATTGGAGTCATTCCACCCAGTCTGCATATTTCTTCATGTGACGTCGTTCTGAATGCTTTCGTAATTTTAATATTTACTACCCTCTGTACTCGTTTTAGTTTGTTGACATTATAATTTGTATTTAAGGCATCTACTCAAACAGAAAATCCATATGAGAGTAACGGAATTATTGCTCCTTTGCAAATTATTCTCGTCACTTCAGAACGCAGTCCCCAATTAATTTTAACTGATTTGACTTGTATAAGTTTCATAGACTTTTCATCTACACTGGCGGAAAAAAGTATCCAAACACCAAGAAGGGCTTGTGCTAGATTAACGAGCGTTGATAGACGTGTTTATACATCTGAAAGATACATATTTACTGCAAATCGCATTCGCGTGGCGCTAGTAGCGGCCCCAAGACTTTGCACATCAGGTTTACATTAAGTACGCGCTGTAGTGTGCGAGAGCGTTAGTTACCTGTGAGATTGGACGGAGTGACTGTGGCTGGGTCAAGAATGTCTTTACGACGCCGAAGAGGCCAGTATCAACAGATCACTGCGGTTGAATAATGCCGTGTAATAGGGCTACGTGAAGGCGGATTTTCCTTCCGCGCTACTGCAGAACAACTTGGAGAGAATTTCCCCACATGTGCATGCATGCTGGCAACAGTGGTCATGGGAAGGCATGCTCGCAAGAAGACCAAGCTCCGGACGTCCCCGGATTCGGCGTATGGCTGTAGCACAGAGGACTACGTGTGCAGCAGCAATTCGGGTGGCACTTCGGCACTCGGCACCACAGGGCGCAACGAACTGATCGAAATCGGTTACTTGAAGGACAGCTCCGAGCCAGACGCCCTGCGGCGTGTATTCCACTTTCCCCAAACCACCGCCGTCTGCGAGTTCAGCGAGAGCTCATTGGAGGATGGAGTGAAGGTCCGTTGTGATTTCCGATGAAAGCCTTGGTGCCAGTGACAGCCGTGTGTTGGTTATAAAGAGGCCAGGTGAGCGTCTTCATTCCACCTGCCTGCGGCGTCGTCACACTGGACCTACACGGAAGTTCTGGCTTGGGGAGATATTTCCTATGGCAGCAGGAGCACTCTCGTGGTTATCCCACGTATCCTGAATCTGCTTAGGGCGACTAAAGTTTTCAAAATTTCTAAATTTCGTAGATCTTGTTTCGGCAATAATGTTTCTCATTTAGTGACCCCGGTGTAGTATAGGACTAGCCTCTGTATCTTTGCGCCATAAGCCCACTTAGGGTTTTAACATTTTCTAGGAAGAGTGCAGGTGTTTCGCCTCCTTGCATTTTTTATGGTCGTTTATGTGCAACCATTTTATTTTGTTATTAAGGCCATTTAGTATGGGCAATTATGCCCCTGTTTTTAGGTAACTGTTTTTACGTCTTGATTCCATTTAGTAACAGTGCTTAGTGCCATTTTAATTGTGGAGTGATCGGTGAACACTCTGAAATGAGGTCATCCGATGGGTTTCATAGTGTAATTTCTGTATAGCAAAGAAAACTGATTGCTTCTGCGAGGCTAGACTGTGGCATTTGAAGCTCCGATTCCTGAGTAGTGTAACTTCTTGGAGCGATTCCTGCTCTTATAATATTGATCGACAGCGGTTTCAGATCCAATAATCATATACAACACATACACTGGCGGAACAAAGTATCCAAACCCCATGAATAAGGAATGTAGAATACGGAAATTTTGACAATATATTTGTCGGGTTAACATATTTAATTTATTAAAGGTATAAGACTACAGCTCAATATCCGCGCGAGAAAATCCACCACAAATGTGTCATGCTGGTCCGTTAAAGATAGGGGATTTACGTGGCTCACAGAGGATTAGGGTTGAATGGCTGGACAAGGAATAAACTAGAGCAGAACTTAACATGACAAATTTGGAAATTGTTTTTATTTCCTTTCCTTTTTTCTAGTTTAAAATGGAAAAAATATCATATGAATGAATAACAAGCAAATATAACAGATTATCAATGAGATCGCCAAGCTGGCGAAAGGAAAGGAAAGGAAATAAAAACAATTTCCAAATTTGTCATGTTAAGTTCTGCTCTAGTTTATTCCTTGTCCAGCCATTCAACCCTAATCCTCTGTGAGCCACGTAAATCCCCTATCTTTAACGGACCAGCATGACACATTTGTGGTGGATTTTCTCGCGCGGATATTGAGCTGTAGTCTTATACCTTTAATAAATTAAATATGTTAACCCGACAAATATATTGTCAAAATTTCCGTATTCTACATTCCTTATTCATGGGGTTTGGATACTTTGTTCCGCCAGTGTATGTGTTGTATATAATTATTGGATCTGAAACCCCTGTAGATCAATATCTCCAAATATTTCATTAAATGATACTTATTTTGTAATTTTTGTGATATATCGATGGCTTGCTTCTAAAACCTCATATCCCCAATGCTCTTCCTATCTATTATTATTCTTAAGAGAGGTCACGCCTCGCAGCCACATATAGATATGCTGTCCATCAGAACATTGTTCGTTGTGTTCGTTTTCTTATGCTAATATGGTAAAGGAAAATTAGCATTAAACACATTGTACCGTAGGAGTGCGTATATTCGCTTGCAAACAACATCCCTAGAATACGATATAGTCATCGTCATCTAAAGGCTTCGCCTTGTCGCTGCAACCATTGATCTCTTCTCTCTGCGATCCTTTTCATCTCTCCATAACCTTGGCATCCCATCATCTCAACTACCTCTTCAATGATCTTCTTCCGTGGTTTCCCTCTGCCTTTCTTTCCCATCACCTTGCCTTCGAACAAGTCCTTTATGAAGTTATTATGCCGGAGAATGTGACCGAAAACTGATGCTTTTCTCCTTTTTATAGTTGTTATTAAATGTGTCTGGGTGTTTATTTCTCTAAGCACTGCTTCATTAGTTTTCTTCTCAATCCAACTAGTTCTAGTCATCTTCCTCCATAGCAACATTTCCACTGCCTCTAGTCGTTTCACGTCCTCCTTCAAGAGAGTCCATCCTTCACAGCCGTATAGCAGCACACTCCAAATGAACGTTTTGATAAATAATTTCTTTTGTTCAGTATTTAAGGATTTATTAGTTAAGAGCTGCTTCTTCTCCTCAAAGGCTTTCTTACACAGGGAAATCCTTCTTTTTATTTCCACAGTGCATGTGTTGTCATCGGTAATAACTGATCCTAAGTAGCAAAACTTGTGCACCTGTTTTATTAAAATATTTCCAATTCTGAGCTGTGCCTCTGGCTTCATTTTAGATTTGCTTACAACCATAACATTGGAAATCTTTTAAGATGGATGTTAATTTGTTGAGCATGATCTGCATGTTCTTCTCATTGTCAGCCAGAAGTGCAATATCGTCGGCAAATCTAATACAGTGTACAGTTGTTCCATTTATTTTAATGCCAGGTGTTTTGGATTTAAAAATTTTCATGGCCTCTTCAATGTACAGATTAAATAGAAATGGTGATAAGGAACACCCCTGTCTTACTCCTTTCCTGATTCTCACCTTGCATACTTTATCATTACTTTCGATGTTTATTCTTTGATTGATGTAGAGGTTAAGTATTGCTTTTCTGTCTTTCCAGTCCAAATGAATGTCCTTCATAATTTTGAACAGCCTTTTCCAATGAACATTGTCAAAAGCTTTTTCCAGGTCTACAAAAGCTATATATGTATTTCTGTTAAGCTCCAGTCTTCTCTCCAAGATGGTTTTAAATGCTATAATATCTTCTCTTGTTCCTACTCCTTTTCTGAACCCAAACTGATCATCATCTAGATTCTGCTCAATTTTCATTTTGATTCTGTTTTTTAATATGCATGTGAATATTTTTGCTGCATGTGAAACAAGTCTTAGTATTCTGTAATTGGAGCATTCTGTTGAATCTCCTTTTTTGTGCAGAAGTACTGCTTTGATTTCAACAAAATCCTCTGGCATATCTCCGTTTTCATAGCAGTACTGGATGATTTTGAAGAGTTCATCCTTCAGCTTTTTTCCAGAGTTCTTCCACAGTTCAGCAGGCAGTTTGTCTGGTCCAGGAGCCTTGTTCTTTTTCAGCTGTTGTAGTGCTGTTTCGAATTCACTTCTCACTATGGGAGGACCTAGTTCATCTTGTAAAACCTGGTCTTGTTTTATGATGTACTCATCTACATTGTCAATTTCTTCTCCATTATATAGATCCTCCAAATACTCTTTCCATCTCTTCATTACCTCCTCATCTTCTATTAACAGACTTCCTTCCGTATCTTTTATTACACTGGATTTCATTTTAGCCTTGAATATTGTTCTTTTTACTTGATTGTATGCTCTGTCAACATTTCCGATTTTCATATCATGTTCTATGCTTTTACAAATGTCATTCATCCATCTTTCTTTCGCCTCTCGGCACTTCTGTGTAACTAAGTTTTTTAGTTTCTTATAGTTTATCATTCCTTCTGGGGTATTTTTCCGATGTTCTTTGTTTCTTTCCTGAATGAGATTCAGTATTTCTTCGGTCATCCAGTTCTTCCTGGGTTCAAGCGTCTTTTTTCCTAGCACTTCATCTGCTGCCGTTGTAAGTGAAGCTTTGACAGCATCCCAATCTGTTTCGTTGCAGTTGTTGTACATGATCGTATCTGTTTTTTCTTCGAATGCTACTTGTGTTAATGGATCATTTAACTTTTCTAGATTCCATTTCTTGCTTCTTGGTTTCCTAAACTTCTTCAGCCTAATTCGACATTTTGCTAATACTGGGACATGGTCGCTGTCGATGTCTAAGCCAGGGTAGCTATGGCATGAAGTTACCTGATTTACCTTCTCTTAACTAGAATATAGTCAATTTAGTATCTGTTATTATCTCCGAAATCCTTCCATGTGTAACGTCTTCTATTAGGCATGTCAAATACAGTGTTCATTATGATCATGTCCTGTTCTTCACAGAAGTCCATCATACGTTCTCCTCTATCATTTGTTCGTCCTAGACCGAATCTGCCAGCAACTTTTCTAGTAATATTGCTGCCAACCACAGCATTGAAGTCTCCCATTATGATTATGTTATCTTTGTCTTTGTTTAGTTTAATTATATCTTCTATTTTATGATACATTTCCTCAACTTCATCGTCGTCATGTCCAGTAGTAGGGAAGTATACCTGTATTATTACCATATCTGTTTGTTTGGCAGCTATTTTCACCATCATTATTCTATCATCAACATGATATGTGTTTAGCACGTTGTTTGCCCACTTCTTTCCTAATATAACAGCTACTTCATATTGTCCACCATTTTCATTTCCACTGTACACAATTCTGAATGGGTCACTGTGGAAATCACCTTTGCCAGGCCATCTAGTTTCACATAATCCCATGTTATCTATTTTGTTTTCATCCATAATTCGTTTGAGTTCTTCTAGTCTTCCTGTTTTTAGCATTGTTCTTGTATTCCATGTCCCTATTTTAATCCCTTCTCCAAACTGCTGAGGTTTTCGCTTGCTGACGACCTTATGGTCAATTTTATTGTACACATTAGCATAAAAATGAACACAACGAAAATTATTCTAATGAATTGCATATAATTATGTGGCTGGAAAGCGTGACCTGTCTTAAAGAATATAATGGGTAGGAAGCGCATTGGGACATACGAGGTTTTAGAAGGAAGCCATTGATTTGCTTACAATCTGTGGGTTTTTGGAGTTTTCTAGAGACCAGCATTCCTTGAGTTTTATTTATGTTGAATGATTGTTTTATTTTGGCATTCTAAATGCTTGACATGATCCATCCGTTTCAATATTGTATTTCCTACCTGACATTCAGTTCTCGTAGGTTTCTTCCATATCGACATCACATTACCCTCGGAAATGTTGGTTTTCATATACTCGCAAAACATTATTTCATGTTCCAAGATATTAGATCGCTGGCTTTTAGCAGAGTCTGATATTAAAAGGAAGTCGTCGGCATAGATCCAACTGCTTACAATATTTCCACTCAGTTAAATACCTCCCTGTCATTTTATTCCTTTACTGAACCTAAAAAAATGTACATTACACTTTTACTTACCTTAATGACCTAGTTTACTTATCTGGCTTCTTGCTGAACGGTCAGAATATTGGTCTTCGTTTCAGAGGGCCCCGGATTCGATTTTCGACTGGACCGTCTGCATACTTCCTCTGGTTCAGGGACAACGTGTTTGTTTGAATATACGTCGTCATTTACAAACAACACATCACACTATCAACCCCTACAGATACACGCAAAACATCCCTCCACGTAGGGTTGGCGTCAGGAGAGGCATCCAGCCGTGTAACTGGGCTCATTCCATATTTAGTGTCTATCTTAAGTAAATGGTAACTGGTCAGTTCTTCTTTTTTGTTGAATTAAAAACGTTGTCCAAAATGAGTCAGCTCTCTTCAGGTTCGTCTAAAGGAGAAGTAAGCTGCGTATCCTTCTTTCAAACATACCTCCTCTTCTCTCTACTATTCTTTAATCTCTGACAAGGCTAAGAATCGAAGCTGTACCTCGGAGGACGGCTGCTAATTGCACTATCCATTACATTGTGAAGTTGGACGTTACTGATGTGATACATGAAATATCAGGGTTCTGCCACTCTGAGAATGGATATAGAACATCAACACGTCTTCATTATTAAATACAATGACTCAGTTCTGTCTTCCGGCCTGGCTGAGTGGCTCAGACAGTGGAGCGCTGGCCTTCTGAACTCAAGTATGCCGGTTTCATCCCGGCTCAGTCCTGTGGTGTTCACAGGTGCACAAATGAGCAAGCCATTTATCGGTGGATTTACTGGTTCGTAAAATAACTCCTGAAGGAACAATTCCGACTCCTCGGCGTCTCCATTAATCGCAAAAATGGTTAATGGGACGTAAAACTAATAACATAACTGTTTATTATAGAGTAATAAATAAGTACAAGATTGTGAGCGATAACAAAAACACTTCCACAATGTTATGAGATGGACAGCAGACAATGGCATATACCGAGCTCGATAGCTGCAGTCGCTTAAGTGCGGCCAGTATCCAGTATTCGGGAGATGGTGTGCTCGAACCCCACTGTCGGCAACCCTGACGATGGTTTTCAGTGGTTTCCCATTTTCACACCAGCAAAATACTGGGGATGTATTATAATTAAGGTCACGACTGCTTCCTTCCCACTCAGTGCCCTTTCCTGCACCATCGTCACCATAAGACCTACAGTATCTGCGCTGGTGCGAAGCAAAGCAACTAGAAAAAAAAAAGGAAAACGGGGTGAATAGTCAGGTTGTGCGTTTCACCAAGAGGATAAATCCTGTGAAAGTACCTCATGGGGTTCACTGGAAGTAAGTAGTATAATACAGGGATTCTGCGGCCACCACCTCCTCCGGTTCCCAGAGGCCACCTCCACCACCACCACAGCCAGAGGCCTCCCAGAGGCCACCTCCACCACCACCACAGCCAGAGGCCTCCTAGATGCCTCCTCCACCACCACCACAGCCAGAGGCCTCCTAGAGATCTCCTCCACCACCCGCGGGAAATTTGAATTTGTAAACAAAGCCACGTGCTTTTTGACAGCTGTCATCGACAACAACGCATCGCTAACCTCAGTACTGCCATCTTGACGGGCCTAAACCTCAGTAGTGCCAACTTAACCTAACTAGCGCAAGGTAAACAAAGCCACGTGTTTTTGACAGCCACGTGCTTTTTGACAGACAACAACGCATCGCTAACCTCAGTACTGCCATCTTGACGGGTCTAAACCTCAGTAGTACCAACTTAACCTAACTAGCGCGTGGTAAACAAAGCCACGTGCTTTTTGACAGCCACGTGCTTTTTTGACAGCTGTCATCCGCCATCTTTAAACCACAGAGCACTGTGCTGCCCTCTTTATCGTAGTAGCTGAAAATTCGTCACCTGTCATCCGCAGTGCTGCCATCTTAACGGGCCTAAACCTTAGTGCTACCAACTTAACCTCACTAGCGCGAGATAAACAAATCCACGTGCTTTCTTGACAGCTGTCATCCGCCATCTTTAATCTATAGAGCATAGTGCTGCCCTCTTTAGCTACTTACCTTTGAAATGTGGTGGCGGATAATTTGAAAAATGCTTTTTGACAGCAGCCATCTTTGAGCACCGTGCTGCCCTCTTTAGCTAGATACCTTTGAAATGTGGTGGCAGACAATTCCACATGACAGCAGCCATCTTTAATCAAGAGAGCACCGTGCTGCCCTCTATGTGGTGGCGGCAATTTGAAAAATTCTACATGCTCTTGTTTGGAAACAAACTCACGCGCTTTTTTGACAGCCGTCATCCGCCATCTTTAATCAACAGAGCACAGTGCTGCACTCTTTAGCTAGATACCTTTGAAATGTGGTGGCGGCGATTTGAAAAATTCTATGTGCTCTTGTTTGGAAACAAAGCCACGTGCTTTTTTGACAGCTGTCATCCGCCATTTTTAATCAATAGAGCACTGTGCTGCTATCATGCGGGCAATTTCGTCAGCTGTCATCCGCCATCTTTAATCCACAGAACACCGTGCTGCCCTCCTTATGACATGTAGTAGCGGGCAATTTGAAAAGTTCTGTTAGCTGTCATCCGTCATCTTTAATCAAGAGCGCACCGTGCTGCCATCTTTAGCTAGATACTTTTGAAATGTGGTGGCGGCGAATTGAAAAATTCCACGTGCTCCTGTTTAGTAAACAAACTCACGCGCTTTTTTTGTCAGCTGTCATCCGCCATCTTACATCGCAAACCTCAGTGCTACACTCTTTAGGTACATACCTTTGAAATATGGTGGCGGATAATTTAAAAAGAAAAATTCTACAGCAGCCATCTCTCGACGCTAATTGCACAAGATGGTGGCTATACATGACTCCTTAAAGGTGCTTATGCAAGATGGCCGCTATACATAGGTTCTTATGAGACACCCTTGGGATGCTTGCGCAAGATGGCGGTTATACATGGCTCCTTATGAGATGCCCTAGGGATGCTTGCGCAAGATGGCGGTTGCTCTTATGAGGGGGCTTAAGGGTCCTTGCACGAGATGGCTAGAGACGCCCTAAGGATGCTTGCGCAAGATGGCGGACACAAGATGGCGGCTATACACGTCTCCTTATGAGACGCCTTAAGGGTGCTTGCGCAAGATGGCTGCTGCTCTTATGAAGAAAGCTAGCTTAGAGCCTAACGCGTCGTGCTAGTTCGATTCATTAAATTTGGGGCTTAAATTCAAAATGTTAAATATCTCGAAAGCGGTGCATCGCAGAGCAAAACGGACAAAAATTTTTCTGCCCAGTACCTCGGTTCGCAGTACGAGGAACAAGAAAAACATAGTCTAATGATGAGATCAACGGTTCGGTTCCTACTTAGGCCCTTTGGCATTCGCTCTGTTTTAGCTTGTATTGAAGCAAGTCTTCGTAACATGATCAGGTTTAGTTATGGTAGAGAGTATAACGTGCCGTGCAGGTTCGATTCATTAAATTTGGGGCTTAAATGCAAAATGTTTAATATCTCGAAAACGGTGCATCGTAGAGCAAAACCTGATACCTAGGTTTGCAGTATCAGGAACATGATAGCATAAGAAAAACATAGTCTAATGATGAGATCGACGGTTCGATCCCTACTTAGGCCCTTTGGCATTGGCAGCTATCTAATTCTACAAGATGGGGGCTATACATAGCTTCTTATGAGGCAGCTTAAGAGCGCTTGCACAAGATGGCTGCTGCTCTTATGAGACGCCCTAGGGATGCTTGCGCAAGGTATCAGCGACAAGACGGTGACTATACACAGCTCCTTATGATACGGTCTAGAGGTGCTCACACAAGATGGTGGCTTCTCTGATCAAGAAAGCTAGCTTTGCATCGTGCAGGTATCTTTACAGCACTAAACCTCATACCTTTGAAATGTGGTGGCGGGTAATTTGAAAAATTCTACGTGCTTTTTTCTTAACAGCAGCTATCTTTAAACAATAGCGGCTATACATAAGCTGTTAAGGCCTCCTCTTATGTCAAGGCATAGCTCTATCGAACAAGTTTAAACCTGCATGGGGATAGCTAGAGTAAGCACGTGCTGCAGTGATGATGTCATCATGCATGTTTAGACTTGCAAATCACTAAAGAAACATAACAAGACTAGAATCGAACACTGCACTCTATGCCGTTAACTTTATCATGTGATCGGAACATTGATTGAAGTGTTTAGAACACTAAATAAGTGATCAAGACTATAATAGAACACTGTACTCGATACAACATGTGTTTAGAACATGTCAGGGGATACCTTTGTTCTAAGAAGATTAGATTAAGGCACATTCCTTGTAGGGCTAATAGGCTAAAGGGCTAATGGGCTAAAGGGTTAATGGGCTAAAGGGCTAAAGGGCTAATGGGCTAAAGGGCTAATGGGCTAAAGGGCTAGGGTGCCTCTCCTCTCTTTATCCGGGCTTGAGACCGGCTCTACAACTAGAGGCGGAGTTAACACCCTGAGGAAGGGAGGATGTTGGGAAATAATCTATACGAATATAGCTACACGATCGACTATATACTACAGATGGATGACTTAGGTGAGGGTAAGCGCTTACTTAATAATACCTACACGACGTAATTCATACTCTATTTCAAAAATATCTTCTTTGTACTGTGTGTAACCAGCATCATGATAGGCTCTTAGCAGTTGTAAACGTTTTACGAGTACGTTGGGGTCTTTACAGTAGCTTATATCTACATAGGGTAACAGAGGCTTGTTGTGAACTTTGAGTCTATATGCAGACAGTTGATGTGCAGGGACTTGTTTTGATGTAATACGTGCTTCAGCAGTAGCGTTTCTAGGTACAAACTTAACTTGTTTCGATAGCGATGAAGCGTTGACATTTCCTTCTTCTTTACCTTGCATCTCTTCTTGAGATGTTTGCACTGCGACAGAACGTGGAGTAGGCTTAGGAAATGAAGTAAAATCATCAAGCTGTAATGGCAATGAATTTTCTTCTTCTACTTTCCCTTTACTACTGTTTTGATCAACATCATTATCCTTATTATCATAATCATGATCTTGCCTCTCTTTATCTTGAAGTTTGTGCTTAGTAACAGAACTTGCAGCAGGCCTAGACAACAAGGGAGAATTAAAAATCTCTCGCAGAGGTGTACTTTTTAAACATAAATCAGTGTTCGCTGGAATATGGTTGAGCTCTTTGTATTTTGTTCCCGATGAAGCTACATTACACGCGGCTTCATGACGTTGAGCGTTGTATGCGTTCTTGAACTCTCTTCTACAATGTTTGCATTGAAAAATTGTCCTTCATGATATCTCATGACGTCTCCTGTGATAGCTTCGGGAAAATGCTTTTCCACACTCTTCGCAAATATACCTAGAAATAGGTTTTTCCATGACGGACTTTTATCTTCTGCTAACAGATTCTTCTTTAAATCTACTCGACATTTGTTACTCTCTACTTCGATGATGCGAACAGCTTAGCGATTAACAGTAAACTAACACAAAAGCGTATAACCAAGGTAGCGACAGTAAGGTTTAAGCCCATCAAGATGGCAAGAGTGAGGTTAGCGACGTTCTGCTGTTGGATTTTAAATTCCGCGCTATAACATGCATAAGGTGGCAGCCTTGAGGTTTACTGCCGTAAAGATGGCAGCAGTGAGGTTAGCGACGCTCTATTGTCCTTCAAAGTGAGGTTAGGGTTCGTCAAGAAGACAGCTGTCAAAAAAGCACGTGGCTATGTTTACCAAACAAGAGCACGTGGTCGTGACGTCACGGTCACATAATCAATCCTTAGCTCTACGTCGTTAAGAGCAGCATTAGGATTAGCTATGTTTAAAAATCTTAGGAACAGCAGTAGAGCAGCAGTATGAATAGCCATGTTTCAAAGCGTGTACACATTACCTATCGATTTTGCATGCATCGACTCTCGTACTAAACGTCTTCCGCTAGATTGTGCTGCTATCTTAGCATTACCTATACGCATGACCTTAAAGTACAAAGAATAGCTATGTTTCAAAGCGTGCACACATCACCTATCGATTTTGCATGCATCGACTATCATACTAAACTTCTTCCGCTAGATTGTGCTGCTATCTTAGCATAATTTATACACATGAACTTAAGGTACAGAGAATAGCCATGTTTCAAAGCGTGTACACATTATCTATCGATTTTGCATGCATCAAATATCACACTAAACTTCTTCCGCTATCTTAGCATAACCTATACGCATGAACTTAAAGTACGTAGAATAGTCATGTTTCACAGCGTGTACACATCACCTATCGATTTTGCATACATCAACTATCACCCTAAACTTCTTCTACTAGATTGTGCTGCTATCTTAGCATAACCTATACGCACGAACTTAAAGTACAAAGAATAGCCATGTTTCACAGCGTGTACATATCATCTATCGATTTTGCATGCATCAGCTATCGTACTAAAATTCTTCCTCTAGATTGTGCTGCTACCTTAGCATAACCTATACGCACGAACTTAAAGTACAAAGAATAGCCGTGTTTCAAAGCGTGTACATATTACTTATCGATTTTGCAAGCATCGACTCTCGTACTAAACTTCTTCCTCTAGATTGTGCTGCTATCTTAGCATAACCTATGTGCATGAACTTAAAGTACAAAGAATAACCATGTTTCAAAGCGTGTACACATCACCCTGAACTTCTTCCGCTAGATTGTACTCCTATCTTAGCATAGCCTATACGCACGAACTTAAAGCACAAAAAATAACGATGTTTAACAGCGTGTACACATCACCTATTGATTTTGTATGCATCGACTATTTTTTACCGCCAGAGTGTACAACGATCGTATATGTGTATTGCTAACGTATGTGTATAAACTTAAAGCACAAAGAATAGCTATGCTCCAAAGCGTGTACACATCACCTATCGATTTTGCATGCATCGACTATCGTACTAAACTTCTACCGCTAGAGTGTACAACGTTCGCAATTGTGTGCTGCTACCTATGTGCGTGAACTTAAAGCACAAAGAATAGCGTGTACACAACACCTGTCAATTTTGCACGCATTAACTCTTGTACTAAACTTCTTCTACTAGAGCGTGCGATCATTGCTTGTACATGCTGCAATCTTGACATAACCTATGTGCACGAACTTAAAGCACAAAGAATAGCCAAGTTCAAAGCGTGTACACATCACCTATCGATTTTGCATGCATCGTCTTTCTTACTAAACTTTTTCCACTAGAGCGTGCAACAACCTTATAAGTATGCTGCTAACTTAGTATAACTTATACACATGAACTTAAAGCATAAAGAATAGCGATGTATAAAAATCTTGTGAACATAGCAGCAGCAGCAGTAAGAATAGCAATGTTTTAAAAGCGTGTACGCATTGCCTATCGATTATACATGCATCAACTAGAGTACAAAACTTCCCCCGCTAGAGTGTGCTGCTATCTTAGCATAACCTGTGTGCACGGATTTAAAGCACGAGGAATAGTTAAGTTTCAAAGTGTGTACACAACACATATCGATTTTGCATGCATCGACTATCGTACTAAACACATCCCGCCAGAATGTACAATGTTCACATGTGTTTGCTCTGCTACTTTAGCATGACCTATGAGAACGAACTTAAAGCGTAAAGAATAGCGATCTTTGAAAATCTTGCGAACATAGTAGCAGTAAGAATAGCAAGGTTTAAAAGCGTGTACATATCACCTTTTGATAATGCATACATCAACTAACGTACTAAAGAACTTCTACGCAAGCGTGCGACCATCGCTTGTACGTGTGCTGCTATCTTAACATAACCTATGTGCACGAACTTAAAGCATAAAGAATAACTATGTGAAAATTTTTTTGTGAACATAGCAGAGTGTTAACTACGTAGGTGTAGACATTGAATTTTCCTTGTTTGCTGAAGCAGCATACAACGTGACCGTGACGTCACGACTACGTGCTCTTGTTTGGTAAACATAGCCACGTGCTTATTGACAGCTGTCTTCTTGACGAACCCTAACCTCACTTTGAAGGACAATAGAGCGTCGCTAACCTCACTGCTGCCATCTTTACGGCAGTAAACCTCAAGGCTGCCACCTTATGCATGTTATAGCGCGGAATTTAAAATCCAACAGCAGAACGTCGCTAACCTCACTCATGCCATCTTGATGGGCTTAAACCTTACTGTCGCTACCTTGGTTATACGCTTTTGTGTTAGTTTACTGTTAATCGCTAAGCTGTTCGCATCATCGAAGTAGAGAGTAACAAATGTCGAGTAGATTTAAAGAAGAATCTGTTAGCAGAAGATAAAAGTCCGTCTTGGAAAAACCTATTTCTAGGTATATTTGCGAAGAGTGTGGAAAAGCATTTTCCCGAAGCTATCACAGGAGACGTCATGAGATATCATGTAGGACAATTTTTCAATGCAAACATTGTAGAAGAGAGTTCAAGAACGCATACAACGCTCAACGTCATGAAGCCGCGTGTAATGTAGCTTCATCGGGAACAAAATACAAAGAGCTCAACCATATTCCAGCGAACACTGATTTATGTTTAAAAAGTACACCTCTGCGAGAGATTTTTAATTCTCCCTTGTTGTCTAGGCCTGCTGCAAGTTCTGTTACTAAGCACAAACTTCAAGATAAAGAGAGGCAAGATCATGATTATGATAATAAGGATAATGATGTTGATCAAAACAGTAGTAAAGGGAAAGTAGAAGAAGAAGAAAATTCATTGCCATTACAGCTTGATGATTTTACTTCATTTCCTAAGCCTACTCCACGTTCTGTCGCAGTGCAAACATCTCAAGAAGAGATGCAAGGTAAAGAAGAAGGAAATGTCAACGCTTCATCGCTATCGAAACAAGTTAAGTTTGTACCTAGAAACGCTACTGCTGAAGCACGTATTACATCAAAACAAGTCCCTGCACATCAACTGTCTGCATATAGACTCAAAGTTCACAACAAGCCTCTGTTACCCTATGTAGATATAAGCTACTGTAAAGACCCCAACGTACTCGTAAAACGTTTACAACTGCTAAGAGCCTATCATGATGCTGGTTACACACGGTACAAAGAAGATATTTTTGAAATAGAGTATGAATTACGTCGTGTAGGTATTATTAAGTAAGCGCTTACCCTCACCTAAGTCATCCATCTGTAGTATATAGTCGATCGAGTAGCTATATTCGTATAGATTATTTCCCAACATTCTCCCTTCCTTAGGGTGTTAACTCCGCCTCTAGTTGTAGAGCCGGTCTCAAGCCCGGATAAAGAGAGGAGAGGCACCCTAGCCCTTTAGCCCATTAGCCCTTTAGCCCATTAGCCCTTTAGCCCTTTAGCCCATTAACCCTTTAGCCCATTAGCCCTTTAGCCTATTAGCCCTACAAGGAATGTGCCTTAATCTAATCTTCTTAGAACAAAGGTATCCCCTGACATGTTCTAAACACATGTTGTATCGAGTACAGTGTTCTATTATAGTCTTGATCACTTATTTAGTGTTCTAAACACTTCAATCAATGTTCCGATCACATGATAAAGTTAACGGCATAGAGTGCAGTGTTCGATTCTAGTCTTGTTATGTTTCTTTAGTGATTTGCAAGTCTAAACATGCATGATGACGTCATCACTGCAGCACGTGCTTACTCTAGCTATCCCCATGCAGGTTTAAACTTGTTCGATAGAGCTATGCCTTGACATAAGAGGAGGCCTTAACAGCTTATGTATAGCCGCTATTGTTTAAAAATAGCTGCTGTTAAGAAAAAGCACGTAGAATTTTTCAAATTACCCGCCACCACATTTCAAAGGTATGAGGTTTAATGCTGTAAAGATACCTGCACGATGCAAAGCTAGCTTTCTTCATCAGAGAAGCCACCATCTTGTGTGAGCACCTCTAGACCGTATCATAAGGAGCTGTGTATAGTCACCGTCTTGTCGCTGCTACCTTGCGCAAGCACCCCTAGGGAGTCTCATAAGAGCAGCAGCCATCTTGTGCAAGCGTTCTTAAGCTGCCTCATAAGAAGCTATGTATAGCCCCATCTTGTAGAATTAGATAGCTGCCAATGCCAAAGGGCCTAAGTAGGGATCGAACCGTCGATCTCATCATTAGACTATGTTTTTCTTATGCTATCATGTTCCTGATACTGCAAACCTAGATATCAGGTTTTGCTCTACGATGCACTGTTTTCGAGATATTTAACATTTTGCATTTAAGCCCCAAATTTAATGAATCGAACCTGCACGGCACGTTATACTCTCTACCATAGCTAAACCTGATCATGTTACGAAGACTTGCTTCAATACAAGCTAAAACAGAGCGAATGCCAAAGGGCCTAAGTAGGAACCGAACCGTTGATCTCATCATTAGACTATGTTTTTCTTGTTCCTCGTACTGCGAACCGAGGTACTGGGCAGAACATTTTTTGTCCGTTTTGCTTTACGATGCACCGCTTTCGAGATATTTAACATTTTGCATTTAAGCCCCAAATTTAATGAATCGAACTAGCACGACGCGTTAGCCTCTAAGCTAGCTTTCTTCATAAGAGCAGCAGCCATCTTGCGCAAGCACCCTTAAGGCGTCTCATAAGGAGACGTGTATAGCCGCCATCTTGTGTCCGCCATCTTGCGCAAGCATCCTTAGGGCGTCTCTAGCCATCTCGTGCAAGGACCCTTAAGCCCCCTCATAAGAGCAACCGCCATCTTGCGCAAGCATCCCTAGGGCATCTCATAAGGAGCCATGTATAACCTCCATCTTGCGCAAGCATCCCAAGGGCGTCTCATAAGAACCTATGTATAGCGGCCATCTTGCATAAGCACCTTTAAGGAGTCATGTATAGCCACCATCTTGTGCAATTAGCGTCGAGAGATGGCTGCTGTAGAATTTTTCTTTTTAAATTATCCGCCACCATATTTCAAAGGTATGTACCTAAAGAGTGTAGCACTGAGGTTTGCGATGTAAGATGGCGGATGACAGCTGACAAAAATGCGCGTGAGTTTGTTTACTAAACAGGAGCACGTGGAATTTTTCAATTTGCCGCCACCACATTTCAAAGGTATCTAGCTAAAGATGGCAGCACGGTGCGCTCTTGATTAAAGATGACGGATGACAGCTAACAGAACTTTTCAAATTGCCCGCTACTACATGTCATAAAGAGGGCAGCACGGTGTTCTGTGGATTAAAGATGGCGGATGACAGCTGACGAAATTGCCCGCATGATAGCAGCACAGTGCTCTATTGATTAAAGATGGCGGATGACAGCTGTCAAAAAAGCACGTGGCTTTGTTTCCAAACAAGAGCACATAGAATTTTTCAAATTGCCGCCACCACATTTCAAAGGTATCTAGCTAAAGAGTGCAGCACTGTGCTCTGTTGATTAAAGATGGCGGATGACGGCTGTCAAAAAAGCGCGTGAGTTTGTTTCCAAACAAGAGCATGTAGAATTTTTCAAATTGCCGCCACCACATAGAGGGCAGCACGGTGCTCTCTTGATTAAAGATGGCTGCTGTCATGTGGAATTGCCTGCCACCACATTTCAAAGGTATCTAGCTAAAGAGGGCAGCACGGTGCTCAAAGATGGCTCCTGTCAAAAAGCATTTTTCAAATTATCCGCCACCACATTTCAAAGGTAAGTAGCTAAAGAGGGCAGCACTATGCTCTATAGATTAAAGATGGCGGATGACAGCTGTCAAAAAAGCACGTGGATTTGTTTATCTCGCGCTAGTGAGGTTAAGTTGGTAGCACTAAGGTTTAGGCCCGTTAAGATGGCAGCACTGCGGATGACAGGTGACGAATTTTCAGCTACTACGATAAAGAGGGCAGCACAGTGCTCTGTGGTTTAAAGATGGCGGATGACAGCTGTCAAGAAAGCACGTGGCTGTCAAAAAGCACGTGGCTTTGTTTACCACGCGCTAGTTAGGTTAAGTTGGTACTACTGAGGTTTAGACCCGTCAAGATGGCAGTACTGAGGTTAGCGATGCGTTGTTGTCTGTCAAAAAGCACGTGGCTGTCAAAAACACGTGGCTTTGTTTACCTTGCGCTAGTTAGGTTAAGTTGGCACTACTGAGGTTTAGGCCCGTCAAGATGGCAGTACTGAGGTTAGCGATGCGTTGTTGTCGATGACAGCTGTCAAAAAGCACGTGGCTTTGTTTACAAATTCAAATTTCCCGCGGGTGGTGGAGGAGACCTCTGGGAGGCCTCTGGCTGTGGTGGTGGTGGAGGAGGCATCTAGGAGGCCTCTGGCTGTGGTGGTGGTGGTGGAGGTGGCCTCTGGGAGGCCTTTGGCTGTGGTGGTGGTGGAGGTGGCCTCTGGGAGCCGGAGGAGGTGGTGGCCGCAGTATCCCTGTATTATACTACTGAAGTACCTGAGTGTTAATATAATGAAAGACCTTCATTGGAGGAATCACACAAGCTGAGTTGTAAATAAAGGTTACAGATCCCTTGATATGGTTATGAAGTTATTTACAGGTTATGATAAGGATGTAAAGAAGAGGGCATTTAAGTCACTGGTAAGACTCCAATTAGAGTATGGTTCCAGTGTATAGGACCCTCACGATGATTACCTGATTCAAGACATGGGCAAAATCCAAAGAAAGGAAACAGGTTTGTTGCGGGTGATTTACGATAAAATAGCAGTGTTGCGAAAATGTTTCATATATTGGGCTCGGAAGGCTTCGGAATAAGGGGACAAACTGCTAGACTAAGCGGTATGTTCCGAACTGTTAGTGAATATCTTGCGTGGAATGAAATTTATATACGAATAAATTCGAGTGTTTATTTTAAATAGGAGAGAAGAATATGAAGCTAAAGTTGGATTTTAAGACGATTCAAATATTCGTTTGTAGGAAGAGGAGTTCGATAAATTTCCAACTTTTTTGAAATTATTTAAGTAAACAATTCATACGGAATTTGCCACCCGGGCAACTTTTCTAAATGCGGATCTATGGTGATTAAAAAATGCTCAATTCTGGCTCACTATACCTCGCAGTTCACTTGACCAAGAAGCCATGGTACAAATGTTAAAATAGTTCAATACGTTCTCACAGAGGAACGTATTATTAGCAAAAATGATAACGGATATGATCATAACAGTATAACTGTACACAGTTTTAATTAGAACTAAAATTTTTTCGCGAATTAATTCATGTGCATTTCCTGTGAGTGGAAACACGTTCAGTATCGTGGTTCATTGAGAATTTTGCCTCTTCCACGGCATATATTTAACTTCCGTTCCACATTTTTTCTTCAAAGAAAACAGGAGCGACTACTTTACACTCACTTATTCAGTTCTGACGCCAACTGGAAGAGCTTTAGGTAGCAGTTATGAGTAGGCTTTAAAGTAACCACTATGATTAACACTTCATATTTCAAATGTCTTGTTTCATTCGGCTTCAGCTCCTGGTTATAATTAGTTGAGGTGTGATTCCTTTAAGAAGTCATTACGAGCCAATCGGATGAGGTGCATCAGTTCCAGAATACATGTACGTGAGCTCCGAGTTAGGAACCTGTGATTTAAACAAGTGGGTGTAAAAAATAAATAGATAGAAACCGACTGTGATTATGTGGCTGAAATTTAAATCAGCACAACAAAAGTACGAATATTCCAGAGAGAGTAATTGTAATGTACGGCCGAATTCAAGCCCCATTATAGAGGAGATACCCCACCCGGGCTTAAGAAAAATTGGAATGTAGAATATCTTCAGTGTTAGTCAAGTTTAAGTCCATGTTATCCTGAAGCATCTGCATCTGGAATTTTTTAATTTTTAATGATGCTTTTGGCGTTTCTGGTCATTTCAGTTTACCAGAATTGAGGAATTTTGAGTAATAAGGGCCCATTGAACTACTGGCCCATTTTTCCAGAATGTTTTAGTTTGATTTTCTTCATTCATATGCGCACCAATGTTCTGTTCAGTAGGTTGTCTTTAAAGAGCAGTAGGCCTATATCACTTTCCTTGATTATCTGTTTATGCTCTTTAAAGAAAGTGTGCGAAACTCTATTATTTTGAAGCTCTTTATGACGAAAAAATCATACGGAATTGGGAAAATCAATGCAATTATATTTTCTAAACGCACCTGAAGGAAAGTATGCATTTAGGATTCAAAGCTACGCCATAATTAAGTATAAGTCTGAAGGGTTGGTTCTGTGATCCACTTCATAATGTGTCTACTTTAGACTATAGATCCCTTTCGTATTTGGAATCGAAACTTCGCAAAGCAAGATATTGGGGATATAAGGAACAACACGAATAGTGTCGCTTTAAATCCTGTGACCCCATTAAAAGCCTGGGATTTGAAAGATCTCTTCCATAATCTGTCTGAAATTCCCCTAGATTTCATAACAACGTTGTTTATAGAAAGTGGAACTTAAAGCAGCACCGATTATTGAAGATGAGACGGAATAAAATGGAACGCTATTTAAAAGATTAATAAGGTCAGGAGTAGAAGTTGATGCGAGTACGAAACCAGAAGAAAGGAAGACCGAGGAAGAGAAACAAACTGAACTTATCAAGTGAATGATGAGCTGAAAAACATTGGCAAAGACATGTAAATGGTTATTTCATTTATTATATTCTCATTCATGTCTATAATTGATCAACTAGGTCGATTTAGCAATTGATGTGATTGTTTTTTTCAGCATAATTCTGTAGGAAATGGGTTCATAATGATTATGGTTGAAACGTACGTTGAAATTTGAGTTTAAAATAAATCTGAGACTCTTCTACCATTATACTCATTGAACATGTGGAGTATTGTACCACAGTTGACCTCCCGAGACTGAGTAGACCACGTTCCAGCCCACGTACCACTTTTCAAATTTTTGGTGACAGAGCCAGGAATCGAACCTGGACCTCCGGGGGTGGCAGCTGATCACACTAACCACACCGCAGAGGCGGTCATTATTGAATATGTTGGTGAAAAGAGTTGCTGTAAGGAAAAGACCTGAAAACCGATTCATTCAACATGTCTCATATGTAAGCATCTGTGCCGATAGCTCCGGCGAGCAGGAAGGATACGAGAATTGAATGTGCTACAGTTGTGCCAGCATGTCTATCGAGTCCCTCCGAAAATAGCGCAATCGACCTGGTGAGCATTTTAACTTTTAACTATTAACGACACACCTACATGAATTTTTAAAATACTTGGATATTTTAAATGTAATGTAATCACAGATGATGTAATTTAAATCCTGAAAACCGGCCTTGAATGTTAAATGTTGTGTGTTGATAATAGACTGTTGATTTAACAACATTGTAGTTATATCAAACCATCAACACCGTTGAAAAATGGCTTTATAATTTTATAGTCGGACTCTTTGGCTGAATGGTCAGCGTAACCACCTTCCGTTCAGAGGTCCTCGGGTTAGACCCCCGGCTGGATCGAATAGATTCAACTTAAATGGTTATTTTTCCTGGCTCGGGGACTGGGCGTTTGTATTGTCGCCAACATCCCTGCCACTCACACACAACACTACCCTCCACTACAAAAACACGCAGTTCCCACACACGGCAGATTCAACCCATCCTTGCTGGAGGGTCTGCCTTACAAGGGATGCACCAGGCTAAGAATAGCCTCAGGAAATTAGTGTTATAATAATAATAATAATAATAATAATAATAATAATAATAATAATAATAATAATAATAATAATTGTACCGGGGGTATACGTCCTCCGTCCCGTTGAACTGCGCGCCTTCTAGAAGTCCACCTGTGCTAGGAATCTCGAACTAATGTAACTCATGATACTTGGACCTTGAATCATTGGATATCTCTACCATCGGACAATGTGTTCCCTCTGGTGGGAGTATGGAAAATTAATTCTGAAGGGAATTTCAATTTTTTGAAGGTGGTAAACCTAAAGTTTTCTAGATTGTTTTTTAATGTATTAATTTTGTCAAAACTCCTACGGCTTACTTCTTCCGTAAGTTAATAACCAATCAGGAATTTTGGGTACATTTTTCTAGCCAATTAAAATTAGGGGGTGTGTACAGGCATTCTGCCTATCTCAAGAAAGTTCTGGAATCTTCTCCTCTGAGATGCTCTAAAACTCGGTCGCTTTAGGGCCGTATTGTCATCTTCATAGCTCCGGTCTCGTAATAAGGAGGCAGGGGCTGCCTGCTGTCGTTCGGAAGGCTCAACTATTCAAGGCAATGGCAGAAATTTCTAACATGTGAGAGCTCCAGGCAGATAACTTGAGCGGAAGGTTTCAAACTTCTTTTCTTAATGTAAAGTTCTAAAGTCATTGTTTAAATGTAAAATTTCGGTAAGTCTGAGGACTCTGCTCAAATCTCTGATGGAAAACATGTAAATTAAGGGAAAAAAGAGTTTTCACGCTCTGTTGATTCCCATTCAACTTGGTATATATGTATGTATGTTCAGTCCGTCAGCGATTCCGCTGGTGGGATCCTCAACAGCTCTGCCATCAGCTGTCATAGATGGTAGTGGGGTGACTAAAATTTTCTAAACCTATACATTCTTCACTCACCTTCGGCATTTAATATTTTTCGTTTAGTCACCCCTCTGTAGTACAGGCTTAGCCTCTGTAACTTCGGGCCATAAGCCCATTTAGGTTTTTAAGTGTTTTTCTAAAAGCAGTCCAAGTGTTTCGCCTCCTAGCCCTTTGTTCATGGCCGATCGTCTTAAACCTTTTAATTTTACTTGAAGTCCTTTTAGTATGGGCACTCATTGCCCCGGTTTAAAGTGTAATTGTTGATAAACGAGTGTGTTACAGACTGTTGAACAGAACTGACTGAAAACACTGTTTTTGAAAGTTGTAACACATAATTTTGAAAGAAGCTTGTGTTTCATAGAGGCTGGACTACAGAAACCATTCGGAGCCCAGTCTCCTCGAATGTGAGTGGAGCAAACATGCTCTTGTAAAAAAGTGTACCTATTTAGAGCTATATCGCTCATCCCTTGTAAATTATTGTTTCGATAATTTTTCTATTGTACCTGACCTTTGCCTTTAAGTTATTGTTGTTTTTCATCCAGATTATCTATCAAATTTTAAAATTAAAATAAAAGAGGAAAAAGGAAATAAATAAAATTTCAAGCTTTAGTGTTTTAACTTAAACTCCGGTCATTTCCCTGTCCACCCATTCACTCCAGCACCTTCTTAGACCTCTTCATTCCATGAAATTTCCGGAACAATAATAATAATAATAATAATAGTTCATGACGTGGACACTATCTAGGATGTGCACAGACAAATAGAGAAAGTGTGTTTCAGTAGCTATAAAATATATGTGGTCTTCGAAAGGGTCGTCGTGTTTTTTATTACTTACCTTATTATGATAATTGAGGGTAGATTAAGAGGGCAACTAAGACTAAGGACCCTGAAATGACTACTGGTGCTATTCAAAGAATCAGTATATGCCCTGACCGTCAACGCAACTCAATAGCTACGAAACTGTCTAAGTCAGAATGATTTGACAGCTGAATTTTAAAAGGTTCGCGTAAAGACCCACACACAGAGAGAGAGACCGTCAGAACTGCATACCTCTTTATAATTACGCACCTCAATTATTATGAGGCAGGCTCATCCTGAAGTTTCGCACCATATTCCATGATACGATTCTTAAAACCCAGGGATGACAAAGAGCTGCGCAAATAACCGTAATCATCGGGCGAGTTGGCCGAACGGTTAGGGGCGTGCAGCTGTGAGCTTGCATCCGGGAGATAGTGGGTCCCTCACTGTCGGTAGCCCTGAAGATGGATTTCCGTGATTTTCCATTTTCACACCAGAAAAATACTGGGACTGTACCTTAATTAAGGTCACGGCCGCTTCCTTCCTACTCCTAGCACTTTAATATCCCACCGTCGCCATAAGACCAATCTGTGTCGGTGCGACGTAAAGCAACTAGCAAAAAAACAAACAAACAAACAAACAAACAAACAAACAAACAAACAAACAAACAAACAAACAAACAAACAAACAAACAAACAAACAAACAAACAAACAACGTAATTGTCGGTAACTTCTGGGCTAGTACAACTGCCATGTCATATTTTCAATTTTCTCAGTTATTATTTTCTACGTTCATTGTCCGGCCCCTTGGCCGAAATGCCAGCGTACTGGCCTTCCGTTCAGAGGGCCCCGGGTTCCATTACCGTGCGGGTTGAGGATTTTAACTCCCTACAGTTAATTCCTTTAGTTAGGGGGCTACGTTTTTGTCCTTTTCTAAACGCACACCTGCACACAACACATCACACTCAGTAATAACTACATCAAGTACCTCATGGGGATTACTGTAAGTATCGGGGTGTTAATATAAGGAAATCAACTGAACGGGATTTTAAATAAAAATTACATATTTCCTCATATGGTTATGCGTGTTTTTAGGGGTTGCAGTGAGGATGTAAAGGAGAAGGCTTATACGTCACTGGTAAGACCCCAATTAGAATATGGTTCCAATGTATGGGTCCCTCACCAGGATTACTGAATCGGGAACTGGAAGAAATTCAAAGGAATGCGGCACGATCTATTCTGGATGATTTCTGACAAAGTAGTAGTGTTAAGAAAATTTTGCAAAACTTGGTCTGGGAAGGCTTGGGAGTAAGAAAACGTGGTGCTCGACTAAGCGGCGTGTTTCAAGCTGTCAATGGAAAGGTGGCATTCAATGACATTAGTAGACGAATAACTTTGAATGAATGTTTTGAAAGTAGGAAGTAACATGATATAAAGGTAAAGTTGGAATGAAAGAGGCCAAATTGGGGAAAATACTCGTTTTGAATAAGAATAAGGACTGAAATCATTTATTTACAAATGGCGATATTCGATGAATTTCCAACTACATTAAAATCATTTAAGGTATTAATAGATAAACAACTTATACGGACACATTTCCACCTGGGCTACAAAGCTAAATGCAGAGCAGTGGTGAATAATGATGATAATGATGATGGTGATGATGATGATGAATATATCATTAGGATCATTCAAAAAATAAAACATCCAAAAATTCCGGAAATAACTTTCACTCCGCAGGTATACTTACAATGGCTGTTGTAATTAGGGCCACGGCGGAGTACATGCACGCACTTTACTCCTGCTTATAACGTTGTCAATGTGTCTCTTCTGACCAAGTGGGTACTGCTAAAAACGTATTCCATGATTAAATTTAGATGAATTGCTTCTTGGCCATTCCACACTGGAAACGAGTACCACGTTAATTCCTGAGGTACGATCTACCTACTCTATCCTACTTAGTTACGGAGAGTGGAATTTTTTAACAACCATTCCGCCTTCATGGACGGTATGCAGATAAACTAATAAGTAACTGGTTACCGGAAAGAAAGCAAACTGGGAAATTGTGCTACAAACGTTATACATAGTTAATACTTTGCGCGGATCATTCTGGACCATTGTGTAACATCATGTTTACTGACACACCTTCTTGTAACATCTCGTGACGTCTGTTTTGATAGATTGGCTCTCTTCCCTTGTATTGATCGCGTACGTGAGCCAGAAACAGGTGTATATCATGTTTGGAGTATCTAACACAAAAACACGTTTGCTGCTATCTCCCCTCGCACTTTTTGTCTGGTATTGTGAAATCGAGCCAGCGGATTGTCTTCCCAGGTTCACCTGGATAGCCCAAACTAATCAATTAATACCTCGCCAGACCAGTTTGTGGGCCGCACCCCCTCCCGTTCCTCTGGCTTTCTCCACGCACATTACACCCAGTGCTGAAAACAGAGCGATGTATCGATAGTTTTGTCTGAGAACTCACTTCTTTTCTACACAATACCGTCGGTCGCAGCTGCGAACCCACTGTATTAGCTACATTGCACCTTGATTGTTTCACTTAGTACACCATCAGCCTGGGAGAACACACGTCTTAAACACTTCAGATGACCTACATACTCCAGCTTTATATTCTGGACCTTGCAATAATAGTAATGTTATTCCTTTTACGTTCCACTACCTACTTTTACGGTTTCCGGAAACGCCGAGGTACCGGAATTTAGCCCCGCGGGAGTTCTTTTATGTGCCAATAAATCTACCGACACGACGCTGACGTATTTAAAAACAAACCAAACCCCATGGCACTACAGCCCTTGAAGGGCTTTGGCCTACCAAGCGACCGCTGCTCAGCCCGAAGGCCTGCAGATTACGAGGTGACATGTGGTCAGCACGACGAATCCTCTCGGCCGTTATTCTTGGCTTTCCAAAACGGGGGCCGCTATCTCACCGTCAGATAGCTCCTCAATTCTAATCACGTAGGCTGAGTGGACCTCGAACCAGCCCTCAGGTCCAGGTAAAAATCCCTGACCTGGCCGGGAATCGAACCCGGGGCCTCCGGGTAAGAGGCAGGGACGCTACCCCTACACCACCGGGGCCGGTCTGACGTATTTAAGCACCTTCAAATATCACCGGACTGAGCTAGGATCGAACCTGCCAAGTTGGGGTTAGAAGGCCAGCGCCTCAACCGCCTGAGCCAGTCAGCCTGGCACTCGACCTGACAGTCAATCTTCTTAAGTCTTTTCTGCTAGCATCACTTTAGTCTTGGAAATTTTCATATCTTACTGCACCTTTCCTCAAGTTCTAAGGCAGCTGAGTGACACGCTTTCAGTGAAGTCTGCCATTAAGACCAAGTTGCCTGCATAAGTCAAACTACTTCCTACGTTTCTAGAAAACTGAACCTTCCCTGACATTTTATATCTTTCCGTAAAAATCCATGTAAACTGTGAACAACATTGTTGAAAGATTACAGTCTTGTGTAACGAATTTAACTACTCATAAATAACATACATACCTTTTCTTCTTCTTCTTAATCTGATTATCCTCCAGGGTCGGTTTTTCCCTCGGACTCAGCGAGGGATCCCACGTCTACCGCTTCAAGGGCAGTGTCCTGGAGCTTCAGACTCTGGGTCGGGGGATACAGCTGGGGAGGATGACCAGTACCTCACCCAGGCGGCCTCACCTGCTATGCTGAACAGGGGCCTTGTGGAGGGATGGGAAGAGTGGATGGGACAGGCAAGGACGAAGGAAGGAAGCGGCCGTGGCCTTAAGTTAGGTACCATCCCGGCATTTGCCTGGAGGAGAAGTGGGAAACCACGGAAAACCACTTCGAGGATGACTGAGGTGGGAATCGAACCCACCTCTACTCAGTTGACGTCCCGAGGCTGAGTGGACCCCGTTCCAGCCCTCGTACCACTTTTCAAATTTCGTGGTAGAGCCGGGAATCGAACCCGGACCTCCGGGGGTGGCAGCTAATCACGCTAACCACTACACCACAGAGGCGGACTACATACCTTTTATTGCCTCTAATAAGCGAAGTTGTCGACGAGAATCTTAAAGGTTTATTTCCTTTTCAACTGTTATGGATTTTTGTTTCGCTCTGGTGAACTTCCCTTCTGTACTGTTTTCATTTTACGCTAATTGCTTATATAGAAAGGAAAGTGCAAGAAGAAAAGGAGGATACCTCGATGCTTTAAAATGACACTGCTTCCTATGTGTTTATTGAGAAACTCAACGACTTTCCAGAAATTCTGGATTGCCACAAGCCCGGACGAGTTGGTAGTGCGGTTAGGGTCGCGCAGCTATGAGCTTGCATCCGCAAGATAGTGGGTTTGAGCCTCTCTGTTGGCAGCCCTGAAGATGGTTTTCCGTGCTTTCCCATTTTCACTCCAGGCAAACGCTGGGGGCTGTACCTAAATTAAGACCACGGCCGCTTCTTTCCCACTCCTAGACTTTTCCTCTCCCATCGTCGTCGTAAGACCTTTCTGTGTCGGTGCGACTTAAAGCCGTTCCTGCGTCCAGGTAAAGACGCACAAGATCCAGGCTAGCTCAAATTATGATAATAATTGTCATTTCGTCTTTTACGGGCTATGAGTTCCGACTGAGAGGAAAGAACACCAATTTATACTCGTGGAAATATCTAACTCACGCAGAAGGACGTCTCCTGCTCGTTTTCTTAGCTAGAATTCCCTATACCTTATCAGATCGCCAAAAATATAAGTGCCTACAGCTAAGGAACTACTTTAAAAATCATTAAAAGAAGGGTTGATTTTTGACATTTCATTTATTATGAACTAAGTTCAATCAGTAGTAAGAACATCATAGTCTCTTTTTGGAATAAAAGGTAACGAGTGTCGAACTACGCATTTATCTTAGAGTTCATTTCTGGTAACATTAAGTTAAAGTCTTTAAAAAGAATTGAAATATCTAATTAGGATGCTCGAAAAACAAATGATCATGACCTTAAAAGATCTTAATTGAAGAATTATTTGTCTGGAAAATATCTAGTTGAAAAGGAAAGAAATAAGTTAAATAAAGGTATCAGATAATAAAAGTATTGGATAATAACAGTATCAGATAATTAGAATATTAGATGCATCTAATGAAAGAAAATGAAAATTTACATCACAACATACTATGTACAGTATTGTAGATTGAGGATTGTCCTAGAAAAATGTAGGACGCAGTTTCATATTTGGTAATAAATCTATTAAAAAAATTGGAATCACATCTTTCCTAACTGAAATCTCAAAAACATTAAATTCAAATGTTCTGTTTCCCTCGTCTCATTTACGTTAATTTATGGACATGCGTTAACTTCTCCTGATCCACATTCTTTGTGTCCGGATACACAACCAAATTAACCTGGGAAAAATATCCTCATAACATTCATAATATTTGACAGATGTCGTATTTTCAAGTTATGCTCATGTTTCTTGACGCTTCATCTTGCATCAGCATCGATAACCCCTCTTTAAGCCAATGTATACTCTTAAAAAGATCATGATCAAACATTACATCTAGAAAATTAGGCAAATTATACTCTTAACTTGAGATCATTCATAAATTCAAGTGCGTATCCGTGCTATGACACTGTATTATCAAATGTATGTAATCATAATTCCATCAAAATATACGATAATTATGTGGTCTACCTTGTGAAAAGACTCTACTTCAAATTAATGACTCTTATTTGTGCGGTTAAGTCACCAGTGATATTGGGTACAGCCTTGGAATAAATTTCAAAGTCTGCCTAACACGTGAGAAAAATCTTATAATTAAAAGATATACACGGATATCAGCTAATTTAATTTCATCCTCCTCATTATGAATCATTTGGTGATCTTTAACATAAATGTCAACATACGGACGGCATTTAGATCGCATTCTATTCTACTCATGGCTTACTCAGGGATAAATAGTCGACTGAAGACGGAATAAATTCACTAATTACTTCAAAAATACATAACTTGGAACATTATTTCCATAACAACACACATTAATGACCATATCTCATATCATTACTCACATTAAATAACCCTCATTTCAGATTTCAAATACATATCACATTTCACTTTACAATATATGCATTATCACATTCTAACTCGACGTATTTCTTACCGTCATCATGGTTCGTGAACTTATCTACTCTGTCATAGTTTTAATCCATTCATAATTCCAAAAGATATTACCACATCCTTATATATAGTAAGCACTTCCTACATACGATCTCCTTTCTACGATCATTCGGTAACATAAGTTCTCACGTATGCCTAACTTATATCTCAACGTCGTATGAAATTCACCAATAAATTAAAAATTAACCTTCTCTCACATTACACTGACAGCGTTACGAACGAAGGCTTTATTATCACTGGATGACTGTACCCTACATGTGGATTAGACGTCTAGGCTTGATGAATACCTAACATCCTTTAACCTAACTTTCGTAATCATCTACTCGTATATAATTATCGCACTGACACTAAGTAGAATAGCACTTCAATAAAAAGAGAATGAATAAATTCTTACTTGTACATTGGACTTAAAGTGAACTTATCTTTGCACTGCAACTCCCATAGTCGTCCCATGTCCGGGTGGCTGGACATGCGGACATAGCTCCTTGCATTTCCCTTAGGTGTTTGGGAACATTCGGGACCGTCTCATCTGGTTACTGGTCATCATGGGGCAGCAACGTCATCCTGCGCTGCTTTCATCTGGTTACTGGTCATCATGGGCCGGCAACGTCATCCTGCGCTGCTTTCATCTGGGCAGTCTCGCCTTCATCTTCTTAGTGCATCGTGGTAGTAGCTTGAGCAATTGGAACAGAATAATACATCGTTTCAGTCAATGTCGTCATCTTATGGCTATTTTCTGTTACTATTTGCCTATGATAAATAAACGTCGTTCTTGGAAGAGTTGATATCAAAAATATTTTAACAGTCTGGGATAGGCAAAGGTAATTATTCCACTCAAAATGTGAAGATTGCTTCTTGATATATATATATATTTCCTTTTCTCAATGTTATTGCCGATTATACAATCCTTTAGCTGTTCTAAATTGGTGATATCCGCCAATACGTCGTCTAAGGAGTGTAGTGTGACGTATCACGGTGGAATCTTTTATATTTTCCAGAGCAATTTAATTTCGCGGAGTGAAATAATTTATACCGCTAATACTGTAGAGAAGAGCCGTGAACAAATATTTCTTTCGGTCTTGGGGATAGAATTCCTATGTGCTGATATTTTCTCCTTCTTGTAGTCGACTGTGACGTTCTTCTTATAAGCAAGTTGAGTGAATGTTAAAATTTTTCTATAATAATAACTCGTAACAATCTTCATACGTCATTCATTTTATCACAGCCTTCTATGTTCCGTTCTTTCGCCGAGCGCTTGACAAAAATGTTACTACCTCAGTTTGTAATAGTGTCACACGTTTAAAAAAATCGTCGTTTTGATAATTTAGACTCCATTTTTGTTCCGGTTGTATCTTTTGGAGAACAGTGAAATGGCACAATATATATATATAGATCCTTTTCCGTTCTTTCGTCCACTTGGTACCTGCTCTATATTTTTTTTGTTACTTTTATAGTAAATACTTGTCATATTTATTGATTTTTGTAACTTGGCACTTCATTCTCTGGAGTAACTTCCCACTTGTCAATTTTCTTTCTATATATATTTCGATTCAAAATGTCTTCAGGTTGAATTTGTGTGTTCTTCATGTCCACTTTGGTTTGTTGTATCCAAGGGAAATTCTTCAGTCTATCAACTCTTTCAAGATTTTGGTGGGTTAGTCTATTTTCTGGAAGCCTCTTAACATGTCCATCAAATTTCAGCCTTCTTTTCCTGAGGTCTGCTGCAATATTAGATAATTTTTCTGTGGATTTCCGGGTTTGGAGGCGGTATCCTTCTCCCGTGTGTCTTGGTCCTAAAATTTTCCTCATGATTTTTCGCTCTTCTTTTAGGATATTTTCCAGCTCGCCCTTTCTATGAAGCGTTAGATTTTCCCCTGCATATAAACCTCAGGTTTGATTACAATATTGTAATGTTTAATCTTAACGTGGAGAGACATACATTTTTTGTTGTAGATTTCTCTTGTTCTCCCATAAGCTCTTCTGAGTTTTTGGACACGGTTGTTTTGGGATATTTTTTCTTGTCCGGTTGGTTCGAGAATTTCTCCCAGGTATTTGAAGTGAGGGACTCTGTTGATTTTTCCGTATTTTGTATTGAGACTATGGATGTCTAGTTTTGCACAGAAAAATTCAGTTTTTGGCACATTCTTGGAGAATTTCAACTTGCTTTGTTTCTGTGACTTTATCGCTGGACAAAAGGGCCAAGTCATCCGCGAAGGCTAAGCATGGAATTTCAAGCTTGTTTTTTCGTGTCCCGATGTTTACTGGGTTCCAGCTATTTTGTGCTTTCAGTTCTTTTTCCCATTCCCTCATCACCTTATCTAGGACGAGGTTGAAGAGGAGGGGAGACAGTCCATCTCCTTGCCGGACACCAGTTTTTATCAGGAATTCGTCTGAGATTTCTCCCATGAATTTCACTCTTGACTTCGTGTCAGTGAGGGTCTGTTTGGTCAAGTTCAGCGTTTTGGAGTCTAGTCCCTGTTCTTTCAGGATGTTGAACAGAGATTGACGATCAATTGAATCATAAGCCTTCTTGAAATCTACGAAGGTACAGATGATTGGAAGGTTTCTGAGAGCCCTGAATTTTAGAGCGGTTTTGAGGTTGAAGATCTGTTCAGTGCATGATCTGTGAGGGCGGAACCCAGCTTGATATTCACCAATCTTATGCTCTAGTTGTTCTTGTATTCTTTTCAACAGGCATGCAGAGAAAATTTTGTAGCCAACTTCAAGGAAGTAGATTCCCCTATAGTTGTTCACATCAGTTTTGTCTCCTTTTTTGTGACGTGGGTGAATTAAAGCACATTTCCAGTCTTCTGGGAGTTTTTCGTTTTTCCAGATTTTCTGTATGATTTCTGTAAGTTCTTTGAGTGAATTTGGACCAAGATTCTTAAGGAATTCTGCAACAATCCCGTCTCTTCCTGAGGTTCTGTTGTTCTTTAGTCGTTTAATGTGGCTCTGGAATTTCTTCCTGGTTTGGTGGAGGTGATTCTGGGTGAGTGAAACTGGATGCTTCTTCAAGAAATCTTTCAGCGGGTTCGGGGCAGTTAAGAAGTTCTGAGAAGTACCGTGCAAGTTCTTGGTAGTTTTCTTTATTAGTAAGCACCAATTTTTCATCTTGTTTCCTGAAACATAAGTTCTGTGGAATGTACCCTCGGATTTTTTCTGTGGATGTTCTGTAGAAATCCCTTGTGTTGTGGTTTCTAAAGTTTTCTTCAATTGACTCCAGTTGTTCTTTCAGGTGCTTTCTTTTCTCTTGCCTGATGGTTTTGGATACTTGTTTTCTGGTCTCATAAAATTCTCGTTGAGTTTTCTGGGATTTTCTACTGTTGTATTTGTGAAACGCAGATTTTCTTATCTCTAGGGCTTGGTTCCATGTTGAGTTCCACCAGAGGTGTTTTGTATTCCTTTTTAAGGGTACCATTTCTCGTGCCTTCTGTATGATTTTGGTGTGGAATTCTTCCCATGTTTTCGCTGGCTGATTTTCCCATGCTTCTTTTAGATCCGTAACAGGAATCCGTTTTATGTCAAATTTCTGTTGTTGGATTTTCTTGGGGTGGTATTTTCTTGGAGTAAATTTTAGTTTAACTCTTGTGAGATAGTGATCCGAGTCGATGTTTGCTCCTCTTCTCACTTGTACATCATGTACCTCTTTCTGTAGCTGATACGAGATAGCTACATGATCAATCTGAAATTCACCAATGGATTCAATGGGGGACCTCCAGGTTTTTTGTTTCATGGGATGCTTCCTGAGGGATGTGGACATGATTTTAAGGTTGCACTGTTGACATAGTTCAATGAGTTCAATGAGCTAAAAATACAAAATTTTACTACATAAAAAGTAACAAAATTAAATTTAAACATTAACATTATGTCTAAAACGTTAATGCTTACTAACACAATATAGGCCTATAGTCTAGAGCATTAAATATTTTCGTGGAATGAGATTGAAACAATTTCAGAGTGACACAAACCAATAGCCATATATTGCATGTGTTTTGTCTGTACACATGCCACTTTCGAGTTCCCAAGCATATACGGGGTGTTGTAAATTGTCTATTTCATAGTTGTTTGTATAAATTTTGGGCTCCCCTCCCCGTCATCCCCCGCCACCGCCAGCTACCGTTCGCTGCGTCAAGAGTTCAGGGTAGTTGAGAAATGTAATCCCTTATCCCGGGGTCATTACCTTTCTAAGCTGAAAGTTTCTTCGAAAATGTCGTCGGCAACTCAGCAACTGTCCCTTGTTAGTGTGTGAAAAGTCCTAAAGTAAGGATACAGCTGTAAATTCTTCTGACTAGTTTCTGAAATGCATTTGCAGTCCTATCCATCACCGGTTGATATTTTCAGTGTCCCGCACTCGCTGGCTTTTAATGGTCTGTGTCATAAACAATGATAATGCAGCATATACATTGATATAGATCAGTTATCATATATAGCGTTGAATATGAGAAGTTCTCCATTAAAAACATCATATGGAATATGAGGCAATAACTTCACTGAAAGAAATCAAACCTCATGATGCTACAGTCCTGATGGGTTTTGACCTATCGAGCTACCGCTGCTCAGCCCATAATCCTACAGATTGTGAGTGAAGTGAGCTCAGCGTGACGAATCTCCTCGTCTTTTATTATTGGTTTTCAAGAACTAGGCCGCAATCTCACCGTCAGATAGCTCCCAAGTTCATCTGACGTAGACTGAGAGGACTTGGAACCAATCCTCAGAACAAGAAAAAGTCTCTGATCTAGTCGGAAATCGAACCTGGATCCTCTGGGTTAAGATACATGCCCGCTATCTATAGACCAGGCGGCCGGCTTTGGGCTTTAACGTTGAGAAAATATGTTATTTTAGGCCACTATACTGAAAGTAGTGCAGTTGTCCTTCAATATGTCATCGTTAATTTTTAATTTGTTTTAATTATTTTTAAATTGGAGAACTCGTTATGCAGTGCTATAGATGATAATTGATCTATATCAATGTATATGTTGTATCATCTTATAAATAAAATTCTAGGGGTCCGTTGTCTTTAATGCCATTTATTTCGCCAAACCTTGATAGATTTATCCGTTTCAGGTCAATTGAAGATCGTATTAGTAGTTTTTAGCTTTCGTGTCTATTTGTTTGTTTGTTTGTTTGTTTGTTTGTTTGTTCCATCATCACGAGTAAAAGGCTGAATAGATCTCGACCAAACTTCATATTTAGAGTCTACTCATCCAAGCGGAGGTTTCAATATGCGTATATTTTAAAAAATCATTGAATAGACTGTGGGTTTATACAAAAGTCATAGTTTAGACTGGGGGTTTACACGAAGACCAGAAGAGTATTTTTCCATGTTCTCTTACACTACTGGTTATATATCGACCAAACTTCATATTTAGAATCTACTCATCCAGGAGCGAGTTTCGATATGCATGAAAATCAACAGCCTGTTTCCAGTCATTTGATAGGGTCAGGAATGGAATGAATGAGGCCCCCTTCTAGCGGCGAGGATGGGAATTGCGCCGGCTGCCGAAGCCTGTCCCACTCCTCTGGGGCAATGATTAGTGAATGATTAATGAAATGAAATGATATTGGAGAGTGTTGCTGGAGTGAAAGATGACAGGAAAAACTGAAGTGCCCGGAGAAAAACCTGTCCCGCCTCCGCTTTGTCCAGCACAAATCTCACATGGAGTGACCGGGATTTTAACCACGGAACCCAGCGGTGAGAGGCCGGCGCACTGCCGCCTGAGCCACGGAGACTCTTTTGATATGCATATTATTTAAAATCACTGAATATACTGGGGGTTTATAGGAAGACCAAAATAGGTGTTTTTTTTTTTCAATTTTCATTTTGCACTATTAATTACTGTATCTCTCGACCAAACTTCATATTTAGAGTCTACTCATCCAAGCGCAGGTATCGATATGCGAATATTTTAAAAATCATTGAATAGACTGGGGCTTTGTTACGAAGACCAGAAGAGTATTTTTCCATCTTCTCTTATACTATTGATTATATCTCCACCAAACTTCATATTTAGAGTCTACTCATCCAGGAACAGGTTTCGATATGCATATCATTTAAAAATCACTGAATAGACTGGGGGTTTAAATGAAGACCAGAAGAGTTCTTTTAACTGATTATATGTGAGATCTGTAGACTGTATGTGAAACGCCCCTTCATTTTTAATAACTTGCTTTATGTAGAAAATTTCGCTTACTTTTCAAATGACGAAGAAAATTACTATTTCATGCAGGGTCCATGCTCCGCAGTCAGTGCGGGACACACTCGCAGACGTGAAGAGAAGGAGGAGAAAGGAATTTTAAGACCCACTAATTCCTTCTTTTTCTTTAATCTTCCTTAAGAAGTAGGTGTAGATAAGGAATAAGAAAAGTAAGAGAGGAGGAGGAAGGAGATTTTAGGACTCTCCTGTACAGCATTCTCTTCTTGTTCTTCAGTATTCCTTAAGGAGAAAAAAAGATAACGAAGGAATAGAAGGAAGGAAAGAAGAAGAAGAAGAAGGATGCATAACGGGAGAATATCAGAAGAAGCGTCATATTTTCTCGGCATTAGAATTAACTCCACCTAATGTATCTGTACACAGAGGTAACATGAGGTAGAACTTTTCCATTGGTGTCTGTCTCTGTCTGGTTATCTATCTGTTTGTATGTTCCTAAAAGTGGAAAACTGCTGGACTTAATTCAACCAAACTACGTATTTGGATTCTACTCACTCAAGATTGTGTTATCAGGTGCGCATAATGTCATGGGAATCACGTGGAGATGGTGTTTTTAAGAAGATTATTTCTCAAATATTTTCTGAAATATTAGGTCTATCAAAAGACTGTATATAACAAACGTTTAAGAATTTGTTATTTCCGGTCTTTTATGGCATGCACGTATTTAACGTACGACGGATAATAACGCAGATGATCACGAAAAATTGGATTTTTAGTCGAAGTCCCGTGGGACAGGTCGTGAATGTCACTTCAAGTGGGCAACGGGAAAAGCTAAAGAGCCATTTTACTATTTTTGGTAGGACAGATATTAAGGGAAGTATCCGATAGTGCTTGACAGTAATTTACTAGCAAATGACAAAAGTTAAATTTTTTCCAAAGAAGCCATTTTGTGCCCAAGAAACGAACAAGTCAGCGTCATCAACTAACAGGTCCTGAATAGTTCTACAGGTGATTAAATAACGTACATTGGCATCTTCTACGTAGAGTGCCAGGCTGTTAATGAAGTTAACAGGCTAGTTTGTGCAATGGAACGAGACTGGCTGTGCTGAAGCTAGACGAAGATATCGTTCGTGCAGACATTCTGACGCACTCAGCTTCAGGAAGAAAATGTTTCATTCCAAGAATAGATTTAGCACCTGTCAATCCCGATATACCATTCATGGAGGCGATTTCAACAAAATTTAGCCTTCTTTGTCACAATGAATAAATCATCAGGATAAAATTTACAGCTGGGAGAAATCTCTCCACTCAGGCGTTTTGGAAAGCTGTATGTAACTTTCTCAAGAGTACGCAGATCCATAGACGTCAAAGTAAAAATCCAGTCTATGCGTATCGCTTTGCTTGGGTCATGTCCTGCCTACTGTCTCATCTTTTGGCTATTATCTTTTTTAATGAGAAAGGAATGTTTAGTTCAACTTTATTGATTAATTAATCATTGATGCAATGTAATGTTCTTACAGATAATCGATACTAATACATATTATTGAAGTAGATGTTTTTCGCCTTGTTTAAAGGCCACTTCAGTGAAGAGTTCTTTTGAACGGCAACTTATATACATGCATAGTTCAATAATACATAAAATGAAACAGTGTACATACTTAGTAAACATCATTAAATGAAGTGAAATTGAAATGAAATTTAAGGTGAGGGGTTATCCTAAGTAGAAGTCACCAAATTAAGATGACAATTAGATTAAATTTAAATAAAAATACAAAAATAAATCGCTGTCCATTCTAAGTAAACTAATTAAATCAAATGAAACTCAAATTAAATTTAAATTGAAAGGCTATTCTTATTACACATTATTAAATTAAGGTAATAATCGAAATTAAATTTAAATAAAAATGGAAAACTGAACGAGTATAACTTATTCTATGCTCTTTAGCTTTCCGGGTCGAAAACTTCATATCATATTCCTTCTGCGTATATATACTGAAACAGAATACTTCCCACAGTTTTGTCCAAATGTATAATTGTGAATTAATAGCTGATGGTATTATATTGACACCACTCATCAACATTGCTGAAGAATTATGTAGGCCTGGAGGTAATTGTTTTGTAAAATTATTATACATTTACCTCCAGGCCTACATAATATTCTGTTTTGGATTTGTGACAATGTATGTGCCCACCATCATTACTAACATTTCAACGTTACACGTTGTTCGACAACAAGCAGCATCAGAACTTCATTTTTAAACAGAGCAACTTCAAATTCCATTGTGAAATAATTGATGAATTACTAACAGCATGATGAGTCTTGATGAGTTGTTGCAATATAATACCATATAATACCATATAAGCCCCATAATAGTATAGGAAGTATTCCCTTTCAGTACGTATAGTCCTATGTAGAAAACGTATGATATGAAATTTTGGACCGAGAAGCGTAAGGGTATACTACATAATAATAATAATAGTTATTCGTTTTTCCATTGCTGATTTAGAGTTGATTTTACTTGGTATCTTTATTTAATAATGTCTAGTTAGATTGGCCTCTCACCTTCAATTTAATGTCAATTTCATTTGAATTAATGAGTTCATTTAAAATATCCAGCGTTTCCTTTTTACATGTTGATTTATATTTATTTCTAATGCGATCTTGATTTGGTAACTTCTAATTAGAGTAGCCTTCCACCTTAAATTTAATTTCCTTCTTTCTTTCTTTCTTTCTTTCTTTCTTTCTTTCTTTCTTTCTTTCTTTAATTCGTTTACTCTCCTGGGTTGGTTTTCTCTTGGACTCATCGAGGGATCCCATCTGTACCGCCTCAAAGGCAGTGTCCTGGAGCACGAGACTTTGGGTAGAGGTATACAACTGGAGAGGAGGGCCAATACCTCGCCCAAGTGGCCTCACCTGCCATGCTGAACAGGGGCCTTGTGTGTGTGTGGGGGGGGGTTGATGGGAAGATTGGAAGGGATAGACAAGGAAGAGAGAAGGGAGCGGTCATGGCCTTAAGTTAGGCACCGTCCCGGTATTTGCCTAGAAGAGAAGTGGGAAACCACGGCAAATCACTTCGAAGATGTGTGAGGTGGGAATCGAACCCTATTTACTCAGTTGACCTCCCGAGGCTGAGTGGATCCCGTTCCAGTCCTCGTACCACTTTCAAAGGTTTTGGCAGAGCCGGGAATCGAACCCTGGCCTCCGGGGTTGGCAGCTAATCACACTAACCGCTACACCACAGAGGTGGACATGTTTCGTTTCATTTAATGATTTTACTTAGAATATAAAGTGTTTCATTTCATGCTTGATTGAACTGTGCTGATATATAAGTTATTGATCGAAAAGAACGATGCACTGAAGAAGGCAAGGTGAAACATATCTTCCTGGATAAATAAGACGTATTTAATAGTATTGAAGTATTTAATAGTATTGATTGGCTGTAGGAACATTATCTTTTGTCTGTACACTTACTATTTTTCTGACCTCCCTGTGCATAGCGGCACGAGTATTTTTCCAAAGGGGAGTTCGTAGCTCACGAGGTACATGCGATGCGGTTGATGTCACATCAGTAATAGTGATTATCTAATTCACTTACTGTAATTACTTCAAGAAGAACCGAGCTCGATAGCTGCAGTTGCTTAAGTGCGGCCAGTATCCAGTATTCGGGAGATAGTAGGTTCGAACCCCACTGTCGGCAGCCCTGAACATGGTTTTCCGTGGTTTCCCATTTTCACACCAGGCGAATGCTGGGGCCGTGCCTTAATTAAGGCCACGGCCGCTTCCTTCCCACTCCCAGCCCTTCCTTGTCCCATCGTCGCCATAAGACCTATCTGTTTCGGTGCGACGTAAAATAACTAGCAAAAAAAAAAAAAAAGAACTTGAAGAAGAGAACTATTGTAAACAAGTTATTAACACAAGAACACAACGTACTGGCTTGGCAAGCAAGACAAACACTGAAAATCATTGAGAAAAGCACGAAATCGGTCAAAATTCATTCCACAATGAATACAGTATATTGTTGCTAGTTCCGCATATGAAGTTGACCGAAACTTACCAAGCAAGGGCTAGTTAGCCAACACCCAAGAAAATTTGCACCTATAGTACACAAAAGACACACCCCTACCAACTACCACAGAAGCAAGCAATAGTGAATACTACTCTCCATATAGGATTGGCGTAAAAGATGACATCTAGCCGTAAAACGGGACCTACGGTAGTAACTGGGAAAAGGTCAAGGGTAAGTAGGAAAGATACTGTGCTGAATTCGAGTAGCTCACCACTTAGTTCGCTGATATGATGTGAATTAATTCGTTCTACTGAGCCTCGTGATTTTCTCATTAAGTCCTGTATATTTCAACATAATAGTTATGATCCGCAGGACTCCTCCGGAGGGTAGCAGTGCTCAGATGTAATTACGTCTATGTTATGTTTAGTCAGGCTGGTAGCCCCGTTATTTGCCTAAATGTATAATTGAACCCACCTTTATAAATTCTTCTCAACTATCCGTTCTGAAGGAAAGGAATTCTTGATAAAGATAGCTTACGTGTAACTTCATTATCTTAAATCGAGAAATATTTATAAAATCTATAGCTAATAAATAATGGACTTATCAGAACCGGGATTTATTTCGGGGAGGGATGCTGGGGTTGAAGTGAGCCTACATGCCGCCAGATGGTGGGGCGGTAGCTGGCACGCCACGCACAAGGGGGTCTTTACGAGCACGCAATCAATGCTAGCCATCTTTTTTCTACAAGCTCCGTTCAGAAACTACTACATAATTTAAAACTCTAAACTTAATGCATGAAATAGGAAGCAAGTTTCGCCCGCGGTGTTGTAAATGTGTAAACACACGGGCCTGAGGCTGCATAGCGTGGCGTGCAGGTCCTTCACCAGCCATGTGGTGCATGGCCTTTGATGTACCGCAGACCGAGCTACATTTCTACTTATTCATTCAAGAATTACACTGTATTTCAGTTTAATCCAAAAACTTCCCTATTATTTCGTGTAGGCAAATTGAAAACTTTTCAGACAAATTGAAAGCAGTGTCTCAGGCATGTTAATTAATTCACTGCGAAGAATTTGCCATTCGACTCAAATTTCTTAACAACCGCTGTAGAATTTGCATGTGGGTAGAGAAAATAGAGAGAAAGTGATTCAAAGGCTACTCTACCCTAGCCCAGCCATATGGCATCCATGCTAAAATCATTCATTAGTTGATAATTAGGGCCCGGATTCATATGCACTAAAAACTCCGAAAAAATACACGCACAAATGCGCTAAAAATGTTGAAAATATGCGCGGAAATATGCAGTAAAAATGAAACAAAACACAGTTATCAAAATCATTATTTAATTTTAACTCAGTGTTAAATTGATAAACAAGTTTCATTCCTTAGAAAATTATGCATGGCAGTAGGTTTCAACGGTTTTTCAATGTTTTCAGGAGTCAAGGACTTTCTGTTGTCGGACAGAAGTAATTTATACGCTGAAAATGATCGTTCTACGTCGACGGACGAAACTGGGCAATACTTGTACACCGGCACTGACTGCTCAGAACATTCTTCTGGCAAAGACATTAGGCATTTTTACAATTTAATCTGGTAAAGCACTGCAATATACGAAGAGCAAGTTAACAGATGAACGTACTTGTTTAAGCAAACATTGGGAGGTTACTGCAAGAAGAAGGAGAAAGGAATGTCAGAAAGTAGGAAATTGCTGTTGTGAAAAACGTCATTATCCATCTACCTACTTGTATTCCGACACCGAAAGCACTTTCCTTGATCAGAGAAAGTTTCTCATGTTGCCAAGTGATGTACAACATACAGAGGTCATTAAATTTTCCATTTCGTTCAGAGATCTTAGATAATCGATCATACATAAGAGAAAAATATGTCTGTATAAGCACTAACGTTCAAAATATGCATTTGCATATGCGCATATGCATTTTTAAAAAGTCCGGGCCCTATTGATAAGTTAGGGCAGCCGTGGCGAAATAGTAACTCGTGATAACATTTTGACTCGATAGGCAGATCACTTGATTTCTAACCCTCCAATCTTCACCCCCACTTTGATTGGCAGTTGAACTCGTTTCCATGTATTTTACGTGCTGTTAGTGGTCAGAATATTGCACCACTTCCTCCAACTAGACAGGTGTTATGCACCTTGATACACAGTGACTTGGTGCAGGAGCAACTTCAGGGCTGTTTTTGGGCTACTATATGCCTGGATGCCATCCGCAACAACGTTACGATAATCAGCAGCGAAAAGTGTCCTGGAAAAGGAAAGTAAAGACTGACAGAAAAACGAGTCACAACAAACATGATATTGTACTGACAGACAAGACGTCAAGTCACACATCTTATCGAAAATGCAATTACAGCTCCTCAGAATATCCGGACGAAAGTCAAGGGAAAAGTCCTTAAGTAGGGTGTCTGAGTATGACCAATGAAATAAGATAGATTTCACATTAGGAGATTATCATCTTTCCAGTAATTGTGCGAGCAATAGGACAAATCCCCCCCCCCCTTTCAATAGCCATAGATTAACGAGAACATGTACATTGATCTGTAGAAGTTGGTGGCTCTAGAAACAAGTAGTATTATGAGGAAAGTGCTGAATATAGATATGTTTATTTATCCGTGTCCTAAACACTGAACAGCATCGGGGAGACAGTGGGTTCGAATCCCACTGTTGGCAACCCTGAAGATGGTTTTCCGTGATTTCCCATTTTCACATCAGGCAAATGCTGGGGCTGAAACTTAATTAAGGCCACGGCCGCTTCCTTCCCACTCCCAGCCTTTCCTATCCCATCGTCGCCATAAGACCTATCTGTGTCGGTGCGAAGTAGAGCCACTAGCAAGAAAACACTGAACATTTATTAAATAAATAAATAAATGAAATAAATAATGCATATTAGCTCCCTCTGTGGGTCAGTGGTAGATCTCCACACGGCCAGTTCAAATCCGGCAGAGGTAGTCGGATTTTTTAAGGGCGGAAAAGGGTTCATTCGACATTCCATGTCGTGCAATGTCGGCGTGAAAAAGATCTCTGGTGACACATTTAGTACTCACCCGACAAAATTAATTAAAACTCAGCTTTAGAAGTCCAAGAGAGATTCGATTTTATCTGCCTTCTAGTAGGCCTAGAGTAAAACGGAACGTCAAAATAGACGAGTATGCAACCAGATAGCGTCAAAGTAAAATGCTTGCACGGTAGCTGAAGCCATATTATTATTATTATTATTGTTATTATTATTATTATTATTATTATTATTATTATTATTATTATTATCGAGCGAATAACCGACGCGGTTAGGGGTGCACAGCTGTGAGATTGCGTTCGGAAGATAGTGGGTTCGAACCCCACTGTCAGCAGCCTTGAAGATGGTTTTCCGATGTTTCACTTTTTCACACCAGGCAAATGCTGGGATTGTACCATAATTGAGACCATGACCGCTTCTTTCCCACTCTTAGCCCTTTCCTATACCATCGTTACCAAAAGACCTATTTGTGTCGGTGCGACGTAAACCAAATATTAAATAATAATAATAATAATAATAATAATAATAATAATAATAATAATAATAATAATAATAATAATAATAATAATAATAATAATAATAATAATAATAATAATAATAATAATAATAATAATAATAATAATAATATGGCTTCAGCATAATTTACTATGCCTATGCAGTGATTTGCAGCCTTAATTGCCCTGCCACTTTCGCTGAATTTTAATCATTTTCACTGTATGGTTCACTCAGGTGGTCACAGATCAGTTTATTGGATAATCCTGTACTGAATCCTGCCTCTTGTCGCAATCACATTCATATTCTTTATCACCATTGTAACCTCATACGCGAAAGATGCCTCCTTCAAAATTGTGACTTACAATTGGGTGTACTCTCGGCAAGGTTTAAAAACTTCAGTGGCTTAATATTCCACAACCTAAACCATAACGGGGATATGAGGTAATCATAACCAAAGAAAATAAGAATATCAGTAGAACTTCACTAGGTTTTGATAGTAATCCCGCCTAAAGAGTCTGAAAACCGGGAAGACCAGAGAAAATGCCGATGTCAATAATAATAATAATAATAATAATAATAATAATAATAATAATAATAATAATAATAATAATAATAATAATAATAAATCTATTGATCCATTTTCTGATCGATTTTACTGTACAAGAATGAAGACTGTGCAGACACAGCATTTCTCATTTAAAATATGTTAATAATAGACCTAAAAATAGAAAATATTTGCTGCTACGTTCATAACTGTGGGAACGGTGTTTGGAGGGAAATCACAGTTCACAGATAACGGGTAGTTTATAAATTAACTCTATGAAATTGTAAGTGGCTTCGACGACAGGGTCATGTGAAGAGGATGGAGGAGGACAGGTTAACTACGTTAATAATGCTCTCGGCTTTAGAGGAAATCAGGGGTAGATGGTCTAAGGCTAATGGACAACGTAAAATAAAAATAGAACAATCTCAGTAAGCCTGTAGACTAAATTAAATACAGGCTAGGTTAAACAACATGAACTGACTTCAAATAGATTATAAAGGAAATATGAGTGCAATATATAGGACTTACTGAAAGTATTCGAAGATTTTCCACAATATGTCCATTTCTTCAATATTTTCTTCTTCGTTGTTGTACTTTTTACTTCTGACATGTGTTAAAACTTGACGACCTTTGAGTGACGGTTCGGGAAGTAATGTAAAAGAAATCGGGGATCTGCTGCCTAAATCGGGAGAGTTGGCAGGTATAATGATGATGCTGGTGATGATGATGCTATTTGTCTGGTCAAAGCTCTTCTAATGAAAAGCAGGTGCCTCATGGTCTTAGCACAGATGACCTCAGTGGAGAGAACAATTTGCATTTAACTGGGAGAAAATTCTAACCCGGCCGGGAAAGTTATAGCGGAGTGGTGTAGTCACTGGTAAGGCGAATCTCGGCGAATGCTCAGGGGATTTATGAAATGAAAATTCATGTCCCAGTGGTTCCGAATCCACGTAAGAGAGGAGTTTCCGTTGCTATGATCACGATATCAGCAGTCACGATGAACTAAAAGTACGCTTGTATGCTCCATTGTAATCGGGAGATAGTGGGTTCGAACCCCACTGTCGGCAGCCCAGAAGATGGTTTTCCGTGGTTTCCCATTTTCACACCAAAAAGAATGTCCGACTCGTTGGCTGAATGGTCAGCGTACTGGCCTTCGGTTCAGAGGGTCCCGGGTTCGATTCCAGGTCGGGTCGGGGATTTTAACCTTCATTGGTTAATTCCTATAGCTCGGGGCTGGGTGTTTGTGCTGTCTCCAACATCCCTGCAACTCACACACCACACATAACACTATCCTCCACCACAATAACACGCAGTCACCTACACTTGGCAGACGCCGCCCACCCTCATCGGAGGGTCTGCCTTACAAGGGCTGCACTCGGCTAGAAATAGCCACACGAAATTATTATTACACCAGAAAATGCTGGGGCTGCACCTTAATTAAGGCCACGGCCGCTTCCTTCCCATTCCTAGGCCTTTCCTATCCCATCGTCGCCGAAAGACCTATCTGTGTCGGTGTGACGTAAAGCAAATAGCAAGCACTGCTCCATTGTGAGCAGTTCACTGCTAATTTCTTCGGCGATCTCTTCTCGAAACCGGACAAGAATTCTCCAAATGCTCGGATAATTTAATATAATGTCATTTGCCTTACGTCTCACTAACTACTCTTAAGGTTTCGGAGTTGGATAACCTAAATCACTGGGCTAGATAGTGAACTCGACCCTATCTAAAATGAATGTTATATTTTTTACATCAGCTAGCCATTAACTTCATCTAGAACTTGAGAACTTATGAACATCTCTGTATCTTATTTTGTAAAACTCTTCTCTGAACAGACTCATTAGGATTATTGTAAAATATGTCTGAGGAAGTTGTTGGGTCTTCTAATCTGTTCTTCTGTTCATAATGGAGGAAACAGCTCTGGGTATCACCGGTATGCTACACTATCCTGACACTACGACTGTTTGAAGAAAGATGCACTCTAACAGGAAGGTACCGGAACCCAATTTTGGTGCTTCCGTGAGAAAATAAGCTGACGATAAGGGACAATTTACAGGCGGTCGCAGGAAGAAAAACAACACCGCCAGCAAATTGTTGAGGCTCGCGGTAAAGAATCTCCTTAGAGGAAGCTGAAAACTAATTAACAGTGAAAAAGGTGCCCAAAATGATATTAAAATCTCCCGCTGCACTGTATGCAGAGTCGAGTGAGCGAACGTCAGTCAGTCGAGTCGGTTGCGGGTGATTTTCGAGACGGTTACGAGTCCGAGACGAATCATTCGGGAGTGCGACAGCAGTGAGAAAGATGGCCTTGATTATGCGCAGTGCGGCGACCTGAGTAGTGAACTACTCTGTAAAGGAGGCTGCACTGTGAGAGGCCGTGTTGGAGAGCAGAAGTTCGGCGCGCCAAAATACTGTGTGTTCGATTACTATTGAGAGTACAACATGTTACGAATGAAAAAACTCAACGCGATAAATAACTGTAAACAGTAGTTTAATAATTTTACTCGATACTATAAACACGCTATCTCTCTGAGTGGTAACTTTATTTTTAAGGGCCTGATAACCCATCAAAGTATGCAAAAAGAAAGCATTGGATGGTTAATGTTTCATTAACCTCTTCACACCTAAGGTTGAATGAAGTGAAATGACATTATTTTATATGCCTTATTTACACATTATCGTCCAAAATAACCAAGATGTACCGTTTAAATGGGCATTCACTTCGCAGAACCGATTTGAGAGGTTTTGCAGGTTTGTGTACTCCTATATTTGAGTTGAATTACGATATTTCAGGATGTGTTATTAAAATATATGTGCAATGAATGTGAGAGGAAGATGTTAGAACATATCTGAAGGTCACTACTACCATAAAACACTGAAATATAAACTAACCCCCATAAACCCCTTGTCTATCCGAAATGTCAATCTTCGTGAATGTTGACTTCTGTCATGGTTTTTCTCTGGCTCAAATTGCCACTGTGGTAGATATCATAAATTCATTGTTATGTTAAAGTGTTCCTATAGCTACAATAACACCTAACGTAGTCAGCCTCTGACCAAATAATTAAGAAGTGGAGGTGCGCGTATATGTCGGAAGAACCTTTAAAAGAGGGCGGCCACATTCTGCTGCAATGTTTACGGACAAATTGAGTGAATTGTTACCTGTCCATTGCTCGTAATAACATTTCTTCTAGAAAACGGAATCTCCATATCAACTAAACACTTTAGTAGTTTACAGAAAGTATTGTGGTTTGTGTGGAACGTAGCCTCCATTGTCTAACCACAAAAGATGTTAACTTAACCAAAGGAAATAGTCTGGAGACTAAAATATGTAATCTCTAACGTTACTAAACAGGTTTTATTGTACAAAAAACAAACATGTAGTACATTAATTTAACGTAGTAAAACAAACTTAATGGATCATAAAACTGAAGGAAAGGAGAAAGCTTTTGCACGTAGCCGGCCTGGTACATGAGGAAAGAACTGTTAACGAATGAGAGATTCCCTGATTTTTGAATATGCCACAAAACTATACGTGGAAAAACTATAGCAAATTGTAGGATCGGTATGTAGTATTTGGAACTATTGTTCCATTATTGATATAGGACTAAATTTATTCGTGATATTTATTTAACTATGGAGAGACCAATACGCTGTTGATCTGTGACAATTCATCTAAAGTTCACATATGCTATTTTCACTTCTCTCCCTTAATCCAAAAATATAATACATATATGTTTCTGTGTCAAAAGTGTAGTTTAAATGGATATTTAAGAATGAAGCACCACTGCCACATTGGCCTCAGCTGTCAGATTTACGTCAGTGACATATTTTAATGTTTAGGTACACTTTTATCAGGAACCATAAGTGCTACATCAATCTATGTCAGGTCAATTCTTTAGTTTCCTAAAATGGAGCGAAATTTAACAGGGTAAAATGTTTTTTGATGCACTTGTAAGTTTATATCTGGTACTTGTATTGTTAACTCTCACAGAAGTCATTTCATTTGCAAAAGAGAAAATGCGCACCTGTGATCCATCACAGGATCACCGAAGTAAGTACGGGCACAGGACATGACAGCATAAGGAAAATATCGAACTATTGTACGACACAAGCATTTCTTGCAGGATACACTTAGTACGATATCGAAACATCCGTAGAACGAATACGGGTGACGATACGGTTGAGGATGGAGGTAAACAGACGTCGGATGTTTTCCTGAGGAAGATCGAGTCACAGGTGTCACAACTGACCGTACAAGTTTGCCGTAGTTGCCACTGACCTAAGTTTCCATCCAATGTGGTCCCAAGCATTGTCGATGGGTGAGAAGTCTGGAGACTTCGCTTACGAAGGAAGCACGTTGACTGACGAACGCAGCCCAGGGATACCCGTGCTGCATGAGGCCGAGCATTATCCTGGGGTTATCGAGGTGCAGACGAAAGGTAAGTACACACGATCACATAATTTCTTGGACGTATCGCGGTGTCGCCAGAGAACCTACATCCAACACCAGTGAGGAGGGGAATCGTAGAAATTGGTACCCCGCTCTATAACACTTCTGCCACTGTACAGTGAAGCGAGGAACACTTCGCTGACCAGGACGTATCCAGACTCGATTTCAGCGATCGTATGTATTCAGAAATAACCGTGATTCATCGCTGAACACCAGTCGTCGCCAATCCGCAAACTGCCGTGCTGTCCATTTCTGACAGTAATTATACATCCTCAACAATGCTCAAGTTGCAATGGTAGACGTCGTAAAATCCTGCTCTGCTAACCGTCTGGATATGGTACTGGTTGTGGCAGGCGCATCACAACCACGATACGTTGTACTTACGCTAGAGTTTATGATGCGCGATCCTATTTGCAATGTTTGTATAATTCACAAAATAATATATTCAGTAAAAATTGTAACAGAAGTTGTGGCATAAATTTGAATTTTAAACATATTTTATTGCCACTTAAATACCTGTTAGTGAATTAAAAAGATACATATTTCATATTACGCATATATTTTTTCCTAGTTGATTTTAAAAGATGAATACAATTTTTTAAATTTTGGAACAAACCGTTTGTTAGACCTGAACCTGCAAAGTGGACTGTAAATCACATAGGTTTCACGTCCAGATGCCTTTAAGGTTAGTTGGAATTGTCAAAGAGAAACTTTTAATGTTTCTGGAAGTTCAGCCACAAATAATTTCCAATTTCCTGATTAAATCGGTGTATGGTTTATTCAGAAAGACATTGGATTACCATTAGGGGTCATTTGAATCCGTTTTATGCAATACAAAGTTTCCTGCACTGATCTCGCATCAATGTACTTCTCTGTGCGATCATTTATTTATTAATGAATGTGATGCTAATATTGATGTTACAAATATTGCCTAAGATGCACATGACCACAGTTTACTGACTACGAACATTAGTACCTCAAATGTAAGTAAAGAAAATGTATATACGGTACTAAAAGTAATTACTTGGAAATATAACATATACATAACATATACATTTTGATAAACTAAACAAAATAGAAGACATCAAAGATATGTTGTTGGATGACTGAATATTTACAGAAATTAATAATAATAAGGGAGGTACATTTTTCACAGGAAAGAAATATTCTGACAATATAGCTGTTAATTAAAATTTGTTGGTGTTATAAACCTAGTAACTATTGAAAAACGAAAACTCAATGTCTTGTTATGAAAACGAAATAAAATTTTTTACGACTGCAAAGACATTTTTATGTACGGTACTGCTAACGAGATACTAAGGAACACTGATGGGAGGAAGGGTCAATAACTTAAAACTTAATAATAGCGTCGTTCTTACCGATGGCATCCTTTTTTTTAAATTATGATTTAGTTAATCTTGGCCCAATGTTTGCTTCCAAAATATCCTCGGAAGATATAAATTTGTGTTCCAACGAACTGATTTCTATCCACCCCAGGGCGTAATCTTTCTCTTTTATCAAGTAACTATTAATGAAATCACTCATGTGATCCAGACACTCAGTGAGAAGTAAAACATAAAAAACGATGGTCTCATAAGTGATATATTTACGAAACGTAGAAGCACCATAAATGGAATATTAATTGATTTCATCAATTCTTCTTTTTCATTAGGAACTTTTCCTAAACTATGCAAACTGACTAGGGTAATCTCAGTACTTACGGATAGTAATAAATCAGATCCATGTAACTATCGACAAATTTCTATTACGATATAACGTGTACTGTAAAAAATATTGAAATTAATGTAAGAAATGCGACTAGATGTGTACTTCGCATAAGTAAATTTCTGCTGTTGCTACGAATGTGGATTTAGACGGAACTCATTGACAATTAATGCTGTAGTTGACATTGCAACTGTTCCGCAACAAGCTTACGATGAAAATAAAATAACTAGCCTATTGGTTGATCTTCAGAAAGTATCCCATGCAGTAAATCATGTATTATTATTGGTATACTTATACATTGCATTAGACTGGTTTCGCAGGCATTTGCGGAACACAACACAATATGATTCTCTAAATTAATTTGAAAGTACGGAACTTAATACAGGTACTGCTGTCCCCAAAGTTCAGCCTCAAGCCCATTTTTATTTCTTGTCAACATAAATTACACCTCCCTTTTACAAATTAAAGCAAGATCAATTATTTTTATTGATGATATATCTCGCAATACAATCAACATGCAATAAATTACTGCTAATATGCAATATGATGTTCATCTCATTTAAAAATGGTTATGCATATATAATCTATCTTTAAATATAGCAAAATGGATTTTAATGTATGTATGTCTACTTACTTAGTCCCGTTTACAAGAATCGGTTTTCATCATCTCTAAAAACCATTACTCCAAAAGTGGGCTCTCTGATAGTATTTCAGTTAATATTTTTATACATAGTGTTACGTTCACAAGATTTCAAGGACTGATTATAAAACATAATTAATAATGGAATGAATATAATCATTCTGCCTGTAAATAAAAGCTGCCGGAATAATTAGAACATTGTGTAGACTAAGAGGCACTTTATCGTTAAATACTTTAAAGTCAGTTTATCACAGAATTATCAAATCTCATTTGTACTACATGTATTTAATTTGAACTTGTAACTATAAATATTGTTTAAAGTCATTGAAGACATTCGTATTATTAATGCAATATACAAATTATCAAAAATTTTCCGTGTGGATTTGTCATAAAATATCCTTTAGATATGTAGCCTACTGTAAAGGGTATTAAATAATTGAAATCGTAGTCATATCAGTGAAAATTTTTACGAATAGGTTCATAAATATGATACCCGACAAAGATATATGTTACGTTATTCACAACCCAAATCCACTAAGTCTGGTACAAAGAGTGTCACATACAGTATATAGTATTTACAGTAAATTACAATCCTCAATATGTCAAACTCACCAAACGTACGACTGCCTTTAAAGCAAAAACAAAACAATCTTTTCCGGATTCCTACTTTACATATAAATAATATTTATGATCTATTATGTAAATTGTATTACGATCATTATCAGTGCGTTATCTCATATTTAGTTTGTATTCTATAACTGTGAAATTTGAAAAACACAAAATGATCTTTACTGCGAATTTTAGCCCGTTGTGGTGATAAATAAATAAATAAATAAATAAATAAATAAATAAATAAATAAATAAATAAATAAATAAATAAATAAATCTACATAAATAAAATCGTAATTATCGCCTGCCTGTACATTGAATACTTCGACGAAATTTTCGTACAGTTATCTGTTTCAGGTCTAATAATTACCATCTGCATATTGTTTAGCTTTGATGTCTGTTGTAGGTTTATCTGTTTGTTTGAGTTCTTATAACAAGGAAACTATTGGAAATATTTTCATCGAACGGTATAATTAGAATCTAACTGTTCTTGGGTAGGTTTAACGGCCAGATTTATTTTTAAATCCTTGAATACACTGGGGTTTATAAGGGATAAATATAGTGAATTTACACTTCCACAAATTATACATGACTAAACTTAATATACTGTATATTTGTTAAATTAGGTCTAACAAAAGACGGTATATAATAAAGGTTTAAGTATGTTATTTTAATTAATTTATGTCGTATAGGTAGACTATTTATTGTGTGACTGTAAATAACAGAGATGCTTTCGAAAAATCAGAGTATTAGTCATAGTCCTGTGGAATACTTGGTGCATGTTACTTCAAGGTGGGTTAACGGGAAGAACTAACTAGACACTTTACTTGTTTCGTTGGACCTGATAATATGGGAGGTTATCATTTACGATAGGTTCCATTAGTCTTGAGCCACAGCGCTACTCCTGTGATCAGAGAAACAGCAATATGTAACCGAGTATTTTGCACGACTTCGGACCAGGAACTGTACTGTACAGTGCATTAAACTCTCTAACCGTTCTCGTTCTGTCTCCACTTCGTTCATCTTTATCGTACTTCACGTTACTGCCACGAGCATTCGTAGAAAATTTCAGTTTAACATGGCGTTTGAATAAGAACATGTAACTTCCCGTACATTCATGAAGGAAACACGTAATCCATTGCAAATTCCCGTGCGAAGAACAAGTACACCTGCTAGTACTGCTACATATTTTATAAATATTATATATTTAATTAGATATTTCACTGATGGATAAACTATTCATGATGTTGAAAGAACTGGGTGTCAAGTACAAGGACGGGAGGACAATTTGGAAATTGTATGAAGACGAGATAGCTGGTATACGATGTGGAGATTCCACAACAGAGGCCAACATTACGGAAGGAGTTCGGCAATGTCGTTCGCTCTCACCAATTCATTTTCATGCATATGTCCAAAAAGCAGTAGATGAAGTAAATGATAATTTGCCAATGACTGGAGGTCTCAAGATTCAAGGAGAAAGACTTACCATGCTTCGCTTTGAAGATGATATCTCAGTCCTGGCATAAAACGAAGATGATCTGAATAATACATTAGCAGAAATGGAATCCACCTTCAACAAATATAACATGAAGATCAACAAAATGAAAAACAAAGTCCTTCTCTGTAGCCCGCGGTATGAACCTCCCAGTTGTACTTTAAATGGAGAATAGTTGACAAGGGTACAGGAGTTCACTTATCTTGGTAGCAAAATAACAACATATGGAAGAAGTAGAAGAAAAATAGTCATCCACATTAATCAAGCCAAAATAGCGTTCAACAAATAGGAAAGCACTTTACATACAAAAACATCAGTGTGAGCCTCAGGAAACGTCTTGTGAAGATATATATGTGGCGTGTACTGTTGTATGGAATACAACCTGCACCCTGAGCTTGGCTGAAAAGAAACGTATTGTGCCCTACTGGACTCTAAAGTTCCGGCCAGGCGAAAGCCGGTCTCGAACCCAGAGTACAGTAGTGAAAGAACTCTCACAGACGTGAGCTGGTGCACATAGTCTTACCTGAACACAGTCCTCTTCACTCAGCCGGATAAGCGCTCTTCTCAGGGATAACATGGGGATAACGGGGCAACATAAAGATAAAACACTAGGACATGTGCCTACTCAGGTAAGAATTCGCTAAATCAAAATAAAATAAATTATCTAACAGAAAACATCGCTGCATTCAAAGTTTAACAAATAGGGATTTATTACACAAAATTGAATTATTTACAAATGAAAGAGCTTTTCAATATGATAGGGTAAAATAACGCTGAGCCGATGGCAACCAGTTCACTGCCTTCACGAAAACCGCTGTTCTGTAACAAGCATGTTACAATAGTGTAAGTAACGAACTCTAGCAAAACGGATATCTGCAGAAATACACAGAATTGAATGACTCCCATAAAATTTACTATGCCTCGTATCGTCGAACCCCGGTGCAAACAAAAATCACCACAAAATGTACAATGACCTGACTCGGTCACGAACCCTAGTCCCATGACGAGTAAGGCGTCAAAGATACCTATGCAAACAATATAAAAAGGACACAATCAACATATACACGGGTGTCAGTATCAAACGGGCCAGTGTAAAAATTTACGTAAAACAAATAGGACATGAAAAAGATCTCTTCCTGCTTTCAAACATAACGGTCCTCCTCCCCTTCGCACTCTTGACAAGCTGCAGACGACAAAAACCAATTCTCAAGCCTGTGACGTCAAGCTCAACGACCTTCACCCTCACCACATCACTCGCGGCAGTCCCCCTAATTTATGAGCTCATCTGGGGCGGCAGGCTAAAAATCTCGCCTTTCAAAAGAAACACCTCACGTAGTCTGCTGCTAAAAGCCCTCTTTTAAATACACCTGGGCTATCTGCCCTCGTCTCAATATCACCAGCAGCATCGCAAATCTTACTGTCGCCTCTCATGGGCTCAACCTTGGTGCTACAAAAACGCTAATCATTAAGCGATAGTCACATGGCCATACTAGGCATCTCCAATACATACTCTCAACTGCGCTGGGCTCTCTCATATCAATCGCAAATCTTACTTCTGCCTCTCATGGGCTCATATCTCTCAAATATTCGGACTCGCTCGCTCTATTAGTGAATCTGGGTGAATTACTGGTTACGTCTTGGTCACAACTATACACATCTACGTCTGCAGAAACAAATGCCTAAATGCGATACAATAAAAAGTACCTGTCTGTAAGACTAACCTCCTATGACCAAAAGGAGTTCGATCAGACCCATAAAATCACACATACGTAAAATAATACCATCGAAATAAAATACACACGCTAACAAGGAATCTACAAATATCATCTACCTTAACGTACGGGGTTCGAGCTTGAGGCCTAGCTCTAAATTACAAGGAAAATTTTCCTACCATAACTAATCTGTTGACTGACGGCCCCCATATTCCTATCTAAATTTAAATGACATGCTTGAAACAGAATTGGAAAGCTCTGACCTTATGTTATCGATGACATTACGGAGCGGCCCTCCCTGTGGACCACTGAATCTACCACATCATGATAGACTGCGGCGCTGGCATCAGATACTGTTGACCACTTGGAGACATTCTCTCTTGTGTGGCGTCTTCGTACAGCTCCCTCTGTAGTTGGAAGGTGTCCCCTTCGACGTCGCACTGATCAGGTGCTCCCAATGTTCCTGGATCGATGCCCGTTGTCGTGTTGGCTTCAGCTCCTGGTCGTGGCTTCCTTGCAATGATGATGTCAAACACTCGTTCTGACTTGATGCTGGGGTAACTGAAAATAAATTCATATATTACAGACTGTCCAAACCCGATGCCTGTTTCCACTACTATCGTGTCTCACACGTCACATTGACCAAGTCTCGTTCAGAGTTTTAAACCTGGTACACAGTTTCTTCACTACATTAGGTCACTGTTATTTCATCCCTTCATTCGGACAACATGTCGTTTCTGAATTCCTATCCTGAGCCAATCTTAATTCTAGCAGTTCGTCAGTCATAACTTGACCTCACAGAAATATGAAGCTACTAGTTCATTAGTCTCTTACAAGCAGTACCTCATCTCCCCATAGCATATCCTCACAGGTAAAATCTTAAATTCAGCTGAATATTCAAGTAGATTACTTACTTCCTCGCAGATATAGCAGTACCAGTCGTCTGTGCAGCTCGAAGACAAAGCGTTGTTCTCAGTACCAACACGCAGTATGACGACTCGTTCAAGCGGCCTTCTGGTCCAAGAATGAGACTGATATGCCAGGCTGCCTTATTTTATAATCCCGTATAGCGTCATCACGCCGCTTGATCGCGTGCAATCTGCGCGCGCCCGCGAAGTTTTTCCCGCATTAAGTATATCATGAGCTCTAATTAACGAATGCATTTATGAATGCAGCCCTAATGCATATCAAAATAAAGCAGAAATTATACAGGTTGCAATTCTTGTCTCAAATCCAATGCAACTCTTCCGTACCCAAAGATATTAATTTAATTCTTTCTTCCCTCCTAATATAAGTTTTGCCGGGATCTGGGAAGCGTCCCCAATCTTCATCAAGAGGCTTGGCTTGGGACATAACTCCCTTTAATGAGTTTCTGGAGATTTCTCATAATGACGCTCGCGCTCACTTCACACAAGAACGCTTCTTCTGGACTCCTTTATGACATATACTGTAAGACACTGGCTTCGTGGGTGGCCTTGTGTGATACTAATATCCAATACTAAAATTAATACAATTGTCCCAATGAACAGGATGGTTCAGTATAGTAGCCTTTGAAATATGGTGCTCCAGGAAAATACTGAAAATTCCATGGGTGGACAAAATCGATAATGAAGAAACGCTGAAAAGGATTGGAAGGAAGCCATATTTATGGAATATGCTTACTCACCGAAGAGACAATTGAATTTGACATATCTTGAGACGCGAAAGTCCTCTGCAGTGCAGGACAGTGTGGAAGAAAATAACTGTAGAGGTAGACCACGGCTAGGATAATTAAAACAAATCATTCACGACAAGGGTGGTGATAATTACTTGGACTTGAAGAGATTAACCACAGACCAGAGTTCATGGAAAGCCATTACAAACCAATCTTCGGATTGAGCACCACAGAAGAGGATTTCACTGATATTTACTACATGTTTATGTATTTCGCACATTGAGATTACATAAAATCTGGGGCGCTGATGATGACAATACCTAGGTAGTAATTTTGTTTGGCTAGTGCTAAGACTCCAAAGATGGTGGGCAATTTCTGCCTTCTGTACAAGGTAGCTTTAAATAAATTGGCGATAGGCTGTCACTATTGTAACAGCCGCAGGGTTTCATAGACTCATTTATTAGAAATACAAGACAAACAATATGTGGATAATAAATATTTTTCAATAGAGCGTGGTACACTTGGAATATGGGTAATTAAACTAAGACCAATATGTGAATTACAAAATGTGCTGGGATAGTTGCTCGGCACAACATTCAAATTAAAGTGACGGTTGAGAAAATCAAACACCTTTTCATTTCTTAGGATGTCTATATTAAAATCGGCCATCATGATGACTGGCACATCAGTATCAATATCAATTTCGTCGTCAATCATTAAACTCTATTCAGAGTGCACTAAAGAGAAAGATTTTCAAATCACCAGAATTGATGGAATGATGAATATGTACGGAGGCTAAGTTGAGAACGCGGGTTCCTTCACTGAAATTTTCACAGGCCTCTACTCCTGATTCAATACCTTCATTATATTCTAGGCGATATCTGCCTTTCTTTGCACTTTTATTGCACTCTTACCCGAATTGTCTTTTTTTCCCCGCTCAAATAAAAGTCTTATTCTCAACGTCAACTCACACTCCTCTGGCGGCCAAAATATACCTGAAAACGCGCTCTTGCATAGTGATAAAAGAAACCTACACTGCTTCGAATATTCTTGTCCCTCACATCATTAAGGGAGCATAGTCTCGGTAATGAAGAAGCTACCTCCTGATTTTACATCTAAAACACACTTATCGGAATACCCCGAGATAAACACAAATAAAACACACTCCTATCTATACCTAATCATATCCCTTTTCCCAATACTAAACTAATACAGAAAAATAAGGGCACTAGCATGCATTAGCCCTGGGTTACCATTTTCGTAACCTAAAATAAAGCATAGCTCAGCACTTGCGAGCTGACATTTAACATTAACACAAAGTCTACATAGGATGAAAGTAAGCTGACTCCTTCTGTCTAAGAACATGCTTATAATGGCATACCACTTAACTTTGTCGATCTCTGCTTCAACAGCAGTCACATGACTGCTGCGTCTGTAGATTTACTCTGCCATCATAACACACCGGATGTTGTCACAATACACTGGATTAACACTGGATGATGCCATCATAGTTCTTGTAGATAACACTCCTAGAATAAATGGATAGTTAATAACTCTTCACTTAATAACTCTGAGTACACCCGTACTTTTTATACGAAAATATCACTCAATACAAATAATTGAAAATGAAAATCTACAGCCCGTTTCCAGTCATTCAACTAGGTCAGGAATGGAATGATTGAAGCCCCATATAGCGGCGAGGACAGGAATTGTGCCGGCTGTCTAAGCCTGTCACACTCCTCTGGGGCAATGATTAATGAATGACAGATGAAATGAAATGGTATTGGAGAGAGTTGCTGGAATGAAATATGACAGGAAAAACCGGAGTACCCGGAGAAAAACCTGTCCCGCCTCCGCTTTGTCCAGCACAAATCTCACATGGAGTGACCGGGATTTGAACCACGGAACCCAGCGGTGAAAGGCAGGCACGCTGCTTCCTGAGCCACGGAGGTTACTTAATACAAATAATTAAACCAATAAAATATTGAGCTTCGTTCAGAGTTAATGTTTAATGGAATAGATTCCGGACCAGTTCGTATGTTAGAGCAATAATCGGATGGAGCGTACACGCTGCTTCCGCGATCACGATACGCGACCCGATAAATGTTTGCATAATTATAACAACTGTTGAATCAGTTCGCGAGAGTCATATAGGTTTATTCATTTACCGTCTCTCAAATTTCCAACATACACTGTGCCTCGCGCACTTGGCATTACTGTGTTTCGTCACACGGGCAGAGGTAACTGCCACAAAAACGGACTGTTCACTCCCTGATTTATCTGACTTAATTAGCATCAGAATGGTGCATTTTAACACAGTTCCCAAAAGTAGATTCACTGTTCATTACATTCAGTTTCCAAAGTTATTAAGTACTAGCATCACTGTGGAAATATATGACAGACAAAGAACAAGGCAGTCACGACTGACGTGGACCCTGCCGACCGACTGAGAAACGAATGACGAAGCTTTATAGATTCATTTGCCTTATTCAAAAGAGGGGGTTCCCCAGGGGACTATAGCTTGAGGGCTCAACCGCACGTGAACACAAAATGTACGACCTTTGTAAAACAGTAATTCAGTACATTGATTGAAAGTAGCCGAAATATGAACAATTATGTGTCTGTAAATTCAACCACAACGCAGTATTCATATCAAAACCGTGCACCATAGGTTAAATAACACATTTCTCCCGTAAGATAATAGTAAGTCAGCACTGCAATGGATGAAGTTGGTAGTCTGGAAAAATTTGTCTTGGGGTTCACCATGACCGTAAACCACGCCTTCAAGCTCGCGATTGGCTTACTCTGAAGACGCCACGCATCAGGCGAAACTGAGACACTCCCTGTAGACTCGTTCAAACTTTCAAATTAGTCACGATTTCAAGCTTGGTACTGACTGTTCTCTAACTCCGCGTGGTCCAGAATGAAACCGTTGGCTAACCGCCTCTCACACAAAGCTTTTCAATATAACGAACCCACAGTGTTGCTCAATATTCAAATAAATATTCATGGAGCATATATGATATGTCTCAGTATGGTCTAGAACTTTAACAGTGGCAGCGATACAACTCTACATTCTAAACTTTTAGTCCTTTCCAAAGGACTCATATAGAGCATTCGAACACTTAAACATTTTGTGTGGCTTACTTATATACACAAGTGTCATACGCTGGTCATTAGCAGTTTATACCGTGTGCTATGGAACAGTCAATAGAACTTATAACTTAGTGAGAAGTTCGTGAGAAGTTTATGGAAGTAACCAACTAGTTAGGACTTTGTCTATTAAAGTTACGTGCATATTAGTTCACGCAAAATGGAAATAGACTGTGAAATGTAATATTAACACTTCTTGGTGCTAGATTAACAGTAGACTGTTTTCTTAAAATGTACGTAAGGAAACATAGACTGAATCTCACAACATCATCATGTATGAAGTAGAAAGCATAGACTTTGCATAAACTTTTCGAATTACATTACAATTTACAGTCGGAATATAGTGCATTCAGTGTATCGTGAAGCTTCGATCACCTTGTTCATTTGAGCCTTGGTTCAAAATCACTCCAATCATTAGACTTGCTAATTAGGAACAGACAGTGCTATATCATTTAAAGTGGCATATGAAATTTGACGACGCATTCATAATTCAACCACCCGTATCATCGTGTGAACTTCCTTCGATGGAGACGTGATTGCTTCGGGGGATGCTTGGTGATGGTGTTCCAGTAAAGTTGTTCCTAATAGCCGGTGGACATGGTGCTACGGACCTGTGAAGACACAGGCAAACGGAACCAGCCCTTCAAAACTATGATATACATCTGTGTTGTTAAAGAACAGTATGAACTGCGACTTTAATCGTCCAAGCAACTTTTTCTGATAGTGACTTTCAATATGACTTTCGAACTCATAAGTAATTTCCATTTTATCAAATAACTTACAATTGTATAAAGCCAGTAGTGTAGTGTTAAGTCATACCAACGAACTTACTAATAAGTGTGGACTTCAAAGAACATTATAGCACGTTTGAGAATTAGCCACTCCATAAAATAACTTTCCAGTGAATTATAACTTTATTTAATTTCACAGTACGTCAACCAATTAGTTGTTTCAAGAGTGAGCCTTGATAAGTTTCGATAATTTTGAGTTAGGCACTTCAAGATTGAACTTTGGTTGTTTTATAGTCGATCAAACTGACTAATTCTTTCAAGAAGAAGCTTAGTTTATTTTATTACTTATTTCGTTTGAACTGAGCATGTGAAACTTCAAGAATAAACTTTACTTATCTAAAATTAAACTTTCTTTTGCTAGGGGCTTTACGTCACACCGACACAGATAGGTCTTATGGCGACGATGGGATAGGAAAGGCCTAGGAGTTGGAAGGAAGCGGCCGTGGCCTTAATTAAGGTACAGCCCCAGCATTTGCCTGGTGTGAAAATGGGAAACCACGGAAAACCATTTTCAGGGCTGCCGATAGTGGGATTCGAACCTACTATCTCCCGGATGCAAGCTCACAGCCGCGCGCCTCTACGCGCACGGCCAACTCGCCCGGTAAATTAAACTTTTATCACTAGTGAAATTTAACATCAAGAATGAACTTCATCTGCTTCTTAAACAACACATTTTGATGCTAGTTCAATTTGACAATGATTTAAAGCTACAGGGAACCAATAAATTTGCTAACATTAATAATGTTTATGTGGTCCGTATATGCAATGTTTATTCCCTCTCTGTACACCCTCCTGATCTAAGACCGCACACGCCCTGCGTACGTCTCATGCTCCATTACACGCGTAAATGAGTGCGTTTCAGTTACGGGTACCAAATATATATATTTTCCCCGTACAAGGTCAGCAGCGAACAAGAGGCACCTCAGGGGTGCTCAGTAAGGATTGGCATGAAATAACTATAGTAGCAGCAAATGACAGGGAAAAACAACGATAGGTTGGGCAATGAAAATGGCGACACAAAATAGAAAATTTATACATGATTTATTCAGAATAAGAACTGAAAATTTCCATCCTGGCTAACTAAGATAATGTGAACGATCGTACGATAATTTGAATTTTAATTAAGCTCTTGAGGTAACATAAAAATAGTTCAAACCAATGGGATGGTACAGGCAATATTCATCCTAACCATTCTAACTGGATTGAATGGTGACAATAATTTCATTCTTGCAGAGTCCGAATAATTAAATAAGTTAATTATTTCTTGAGAAACTAAGCTGTCGAGGTTGATTCTCGAACATATCTGAAAAATACATCCAATAATCGTAAGACAATTGAAATATTTAAAAAATATTATAGAAAAATGCAAACATTCAAAGTACTTAATTTTCTTGAAATGAAAATTTGACTTTAAATTTCATCGTGGGAATTTACAAATTAAATTGGATGAACAATATAGCATATTTAAATATGCTTTCAAAGTAGTCCACGTAGGCACGTAGTTACCACGATTGGAGAATTGGACAATAGAACAAGTTCTTTTCTCTGACGAATACCACCTTGAAGTGCAGGGACAGAGGGTCCAATTTGTGTGCCGAGCGAGGATTAACCGACAAATTCAGCACACTAACAACGATCCGTAAAGCACCCCATTAAGAAGCTGTCACGCCAGTATTTCGTGCATGAATGTTCAAGTCCCTTTTGATGGCATGTCTAAAACTGACCAGTTCATCGCCATGCTGACGTTCAACTTGTTGGATTCCATCAAGATGTAGCAGATATTTTAGAATCAGGAGATCAGATGGACTGTATTGATCTATACAAGGTGTTTGATAGTGTAGTTTACGGGAGACTACGGAAAAAATAGTGCAATTGGACTAGACAATGGAACTAAGAGAATTAGAGTAGGTGAAGAAGGTAATCCTGTAATCATTAAGATGGGGACTCCTCAGGGATGTATTATTGAACATTTATGTTTTCTTACATATAGATGATGTGCGTAATGAACAGGAATCATAGATAAGGCTTTTTTTGCGGATGATGTTATACAATATACACGAGGATTGTATGCGACTGCAAAAAGACTTCGACAGAGTTGTGAGGTGGACAGCAGGCAATGCCGTAATGGAAAACGGAGTAAATATCAGTCAAGGATCCTTCATCTCCGTGGTTTTTACACATCAGTAAGTCATATTGTTACCTAGACAGTTTTAAATTTCAAGATATTATTTTGTTTGTTAGAGTGAAGATGTAGCATAAGATATAAAATGTTGAAAAATTTGGGCTGGGATGACTGGGGAGAAAGCAGACGAGCTGTTCGACTAAGTGGTATGTTTTGAACTGTCAGTGGAGAGACGACGTGGAATGACATTGGTAGAGGAATTAGTTTGAGAGATATATATTTTTAAAGTAAGAAAGTCCACTCAGTTTTAATCACTGCTTTGATGGAGTGAAAGTTCCTCATGGGGTTTACTGTAAATACCTATGAGTTATATAAGAAAATGCCTTCATTGGGGATATCACATAAATGGAACTGTAAATCAAGGTCACACATTTCTTCTTATGGTTATGGGGTTATTTAGGGGTTGCGGTAAGAGTGTAAAGGAGATGGCATACAAGTCTCTGATAAGACCACAATTTGAGTATGGTTCCAGTGTATGAGACCCTCACCAGGATTACTCCATTAGAGAACTGGAAACAAATCCAAATAAAAGCAGCCCGATTACGTTCTGGGTGATTTCCGTCTAAAGAACAGCGTTACTAACATGTTGAAAAATATAGGCTGGGAAGACTTGGCAGAAAGCAGACGAGCTGCTCGACTAAGTGGCATGTTCCGAGCTGTTAGTGGAAAGATAACGTGGAATGACATTGGTAGGGGAATAAATTTGAGATACTTTTTAAAAGTAGGGAATGCCACAATATGAAGATAAATTTGGAATGAAAGAGGACAATTTTGGGCAAATATTCGTTTATAGGAAGAGGAGTTAGGGATTGGAATAATTTAGCAAGAGAGATGTTTGATAAATTTCCAAATTCTTTGAAGTTATTTAAGAAAAGTCTAGATAAACAACAGGTAGAGAATCTATCACCCGAGCGACAGCCCTAAATGTAGATGAATGGTGACTGATTGATTGTTTGAATCATATAATGATCGATTGATTGCTTGCTTGATTGATTGTTTGATTGATTGACAGTTCTTTGTAAGCTGCAGAAACGTTGTCCAGATGATTCAGACATTTTTCAGCAAGACTTGGCCACACTTCAAAGGAAATAAATAAATTATTCATTAAACGAATGGCCAGTATCTCCCCTAACATTAATCTCAGAGAACACATATGTGCTGTTTGTAAAAAATTACTTAAGAAACATGGCATTTCCATAAAAACTTGCACAACAGTTGTTCTAAATTGGTGTGCAATATGGTGGTGATAAGCTTAGTAATATGTGCTCAAAGCTTATGGAATCTACATAAATCGTGTAACGCAACTGTGAAACAGATGGAAGGCATATTAGTTATTAAGAAGGTTACAGGTGATACATAACTAAGTGCAAGAAAACATTCAATGCGCATGTTATTGTCGTGTTCCGATTGATTCGTACGAAACTGTAAGAATGCCAGAATTGTACGCTAGGAATAGGTCCCTAAGGTGCTCGTTCGAACCCCACTGTCGGTATCCCTGAAGATGGTTTTTCCCATTTTCACACTAGGCTGTACGTTAAGTATGGCCAGGTCGCTTCCTGTCCATATTTCCTAGCCCTTTCCTATCCCATAGTCACCTAAAGACCTTTCTGTGTCGGCGCGACGTAAAGCAAATTGAAAAAAATGCTCATAGTTACCTTACTTGCATTTAACTACTCTTGAATGTCAGCCGACAACGCTGGGGTTCTATTGAAATTATGGAGCGTAGGAGACGAAAATATAGCATCGCTGGCGGTGAACCATATGTAGGTGTGCCTTTCTCAGGGTTATTCTACGCTTTCCGTTGGAAAATAGAGGAATAGCCCTACATCCCTACTTATGTACATTTAGACACGAGTTCATGCAATGTCTTAAAATATTACAATGTCACATGAGTATGGATAATAAAAAATGTACACAATTAGAGGTGACCTGAACGCGTATCCTATGACACCCCCCACACTGCGATCCCAGGAATTGTGCTTGACTTTCCACAATATGGGCAGGACCTGCCCTCTGCTCTCGACGCCACCAAACCTGCACACGATGGTTAACGGAGGTTATGGAGAAGCGGGATTCATCACTGCACATGATGCGATGAGAGTCGTCCTCTCGGGCAAGGCACCACTTCAAACACAGGCGTTGGTGTTCTGGTGTCAATGACAACCGACTCATGGGGCGGTAGGACCCCAATCCGGCGGATGCGAGTCGTCGGGAACTCGCAGGAAGTTGTAGAGGCTCCAGTACATGTCCGCCGATAGTGGGTGCCGAAGTTACGAGATCTCGCAATGCTTGGTGCACCATACGACGGCCCTCCTCGGGGTGGTGTTTCCTTGGTCGACCCGAATCTTCCTGACGTGATTGGGTGCCCTCATATACCCGTTGGGTCGAACATCGGGCCACTGTGACATTTGAATGGCCCACATGCCTGACAAGTGCACGATACGACCAATCAGCCTCATGCAGTCCCACAATACGGCCACTGTTAAATGCTGTCAGTTGGTGGATAGGCTGTCTAACGTGTCTATGAGGCATCACGGGTGCTTCGTACTGTACATAGTTCTCTCTGCACGTCTTGATCAACTTCCTGACTCACAGCAGCTGACTGGTAACAACTTATAAACAACAGGATGAAGCCATCACGAATACACACCGGTGGGCGTTTTACACATTACAGATCCTTGTATATCTAATCATTTACTCACACATCAATGGTACAAATATGCATGTATACCAAAATGGGATAATATTGGACCACTCCTTCTGGGCGTTTAACTTTTTTGTCAGGCGGTGTATGGACAGCGTCCATACTTTTCAGGGTTTCCACATTAATATATTTTAGACGATCAAATGCATTTTATAATGAAAAGTAGAAGGTTTTCAGCCGTGGGAATAACAATAAGAGGTATATAAAAGAAAGTGAGAAGTGTGCCCCGTGCTTTAAAGAAGCACAGAGGCACCGACACCAAGTTTTTTCCGAGTGTTACTGTCGGGGTTGAAGTGAAAATGAAGAGTTGACCAAGGGAGGTCGGATACAAAAGATGAAAGTGAGGACTGTGGTACACAAGGTACAAAGGCTAAAAGAGTATTGACAATGTGTCGATAGATGCATTGATACGGCCTATATAATGTACTCCCTGATGTCATATGTCAAAAATCCACTCAATTATATGCCATTTTATGCAGAGGCTGTGAGTTTATCTCTCTTTCTCTCACCCCTTTAGATTTATATACTGTATATTTTTTCGATATTTTCCGCCAGCTCTATTTTATACTTGTTCTCTCATCATCCTTATCTACAGTAGTTTCTATTTTGTCCTCTCTTCATTATTGCTTTAGGTTTCATTTTTCCTGAATATCCCCCCTTATTCTACTAGTCACATGTCCTTATGATATTATATTTCCCTTGTTGAGAAAACATCAAACATACAGAAAAGTGGTTGCACAACTCCTTATCGTAATACAGCTGCGCTTAACGGGTCATCTGGGGAAGAAATACTCTACTGCTTCACCAATAGAACAACGGCCTATCCAACTCAAACCTTTAGTCATTGTTAGAACAGTCGCTGTCAGTCCAGATTCACTTCTGATTATGCGAAATGTGTAGTTTCCCTGCTGTTTAGCTCTTTCATGCGGTATAAACCAAACATATATGTCTATTTTTGTAAATGGAATGACATATATCATTCAATTAATAGGCTGTATTTAGATTCCCAAGCCACATCAAATAGAACACAAGAGCTTAGGGATCGTGAGCTTGTAGCTGTTCTGGACTAGGTTATTCCAAGCTAAAAACTAACGGCGATCTACAAATAAAATGTGTACTAGAGTTCGTTCGTTCGTTCGTAATCTGTTTACCCTCCAGGGTCGGTTTTTCCCTCGGACTCAGCGAGGGATCCCACCTCTACCGCCTCAAGGGCAGTGTCCTGGAGATTCAGACATTGGGTCAGGGATACAACTGGGGAGAATGACCAGTACCTCGCCCAGGCGGCCTCACCTGCTATGATGAACAGGGGCCTTGTGGAGGGATGGGAAGATTGGAGGAAGAGGGAAGGAAGCGGCCGTGGCCTTAAGTTAGGTATCATCCCGGCATTTGCCTGGAGGAGAAGTGGGAAACCACGGAAAACCACTTCCAGGATGGCTGAAGTGGAAATCGAACCCACCTATACTCAGTTGACCTCCCGAGGCTGAGTGGACCCCGTTCCAGCCCTCGCACCACTTTTCAAATTTCGTGGCAGAGCCGGGAATCGAACCACTACACCACTACACCACAGAGGCGGCTGTACTAGAGTTATTTGTTGTATAAAGGTTTCCTTCATTTGCTATTCTATGTTAATTCGCATCTACGCACCTGTCACGACTGTACACTATATATTTCAATAGGGTAATGCAGTCTCTAATCGGAGAGATTCAAGGAGAATTTTGGAGGGTAATGGTTTTAAATCACGTGCACCAGACTTGAAGCCAGTTTTCTCTTTAAAAACCATTGGGACCTATGACTGGGATATTTTCGCAATGAAGAATTCAGGCTACGTTCGGAATGCAAACGATGGACTAAGTCGAACGAATGGTTCATTTCAGATGGTGAGATCAAGTGGGACGAAGTTCGAAAATTAGGTCACCTAGGAGATCACTGAACTCGGTCATACGAAAAGAAGTAGAGGGACTAAATAATAGGCTACGGCGCTCAGTTGTTTCGAGAGGCTTAAGGAACCGCTTAGCTTATTGAATGACGAGCTGCCTCTGTGGATCAGCGGTAGAGTGTCGGCCTCCGGATCCCAAGATAGCAGGTTCAAACCCCGCGGAGGTAGTCGGATATTTGAAGGGCGGAAAAAAGTCCATTCGACACTCCATGTCATACGTTGTCGGCATGTGAAAGATCTCTGGTGACATATTTTGTGTGAACCCGACAAAATTCATTAAATCTCAGCCATAGACGCCCAAGAGAGTTTCGCTTTACTCGGTCTGCCTCGGGGGCCTGGAGTAAAACGGAACGTTGAAATTGACAAGCAGACAGCCAGATTGCGTCAAACTGAAATGTCTGCACACGGTAGCTGAGACCATACGTTTATTATTATTATTATTATTATTGAATGACGGAAGCCATAACAGTCTAAAATGAAAATGTGTTAATGAAAATTGTGTATAAGTATAGATTTTTATGTGTATGTACAACGGTGCATCAAGAAATAAGGTAAGTAAGTCGCGAACAGGCACCCAGTGACTTCCTTCTCTTCGGGCCACTGAAGAAGCACCTGGGTGGTAAGTGATTCAGGGAAGATACGGAACTTTAACATACGTTCATGACGTGGCTTCAGGGAATAGACGCAGATTTCTTCTATGTTGGCATTGACACCTTGGTGCACTGTTGGAAGAAGAATGGTGACTATGTTGAATAGTACTGCGTATCCTTACATCTACCTGTAACATAAATTTTATCCGCGCGAGCTCTTTTATCTTGTGTGTATGTATGTATGTATGTATGTATGTATGTATGTATGTATGTATTCCACTTTTTCCACACGTCGCTGATATCGCAGGTGCTATGACTGTAACGTAGGAGGCGTGGCCAAGTTTTACGGTTAAATGTCATTCCTGACGACAACCCTGTGTGGTGGGAGGCATTCACTTTTGGGGGTATGTATGGTGGTTGGTAGCGTGGGTTGCTGTGTGTGTGAATGAAGAGGTGTGCTGTCCACCAAACACAAAAATCCAGTCCCGAGGTAAGAAAAAATAACCGGACAAGGGTAGATTCTCCGACTTGGTTTGAATTCGAACATGAGTCTCTGTGAACCGGAAGCAACGGTTCAGCCAAGGAACCGGACATTCAATTATAAGGTAAAATAAAATTTTCTTTTGCTTGGGCCCATGGATTGGTTTCATGAAGCTCTTAATGTCATCTTATTCTGCGTTAATCTTTCGATTTCTACGTAACTGTCAGGCCTACATCCGAGATCTACTCTAATCTGTTAGTCATACTTCCCTAATAACAAGAGAAGTTTAGCGTGTCTCAGGATGAGACCTATGATCCTATCTCTTCCTCTGATTAAATTTCGTCAAATACCTGTCCTTTCACCAGCTCTATCTACTCATCTCATCTTCAGTATTATTCTGTAACACCACATTTCAAGGGCATTTGTTCTCTTTCTTTGTTTATTGATTATGTTCCATGTGATTCATACAATCCCACCTTCGACACAGAAGTATTCATAAACATCTTTCCAATATGCATATCAATGTATGATGTGAGAAAAATTATGTTCTTGAGAAAGTTTTTCATTGCTCGTTTTAATTTTAGTCTTATATCGTCCTCACTTCTGCCATCACTAGTTATTCTACAAACTAAGTAACGATATTCATCTACTTATGAATGTACCCATGGCGTAAAGCATATTTTACCAGCTACGTTAGTGGACAGTGTATTCGCGTGTGTGAGTCAGTATTTTTGACATGCGAGGCTCCACTTGATTGGTACCCCTGATCACGTTGTAATAGCCCCACCCCACACTAATGACAAGCACGTAGCACAACTGGCGCACTCTAAATCATGGTCCCCTGTGCGAGACGTGGGCGGCGAGTCTTGGCCCCCAGTTAACACGGACATGCATCATCATCTGAACATTCGACAAGTCTTTTTGCTCAATCGATAATGACTGGCGACTAGATTCGCTTCTGGCTACTTCAAGTACAACCAACGGCATAAGAATATTACCATAATTTCTTCTTCGTTCACTCCACATCAATCAGAACTGTCACCATTTCGCTATTTATATGTTTTTCAAGTAAAGGATTAGGAACAGCATTTTAAGTTTACGATTTCTTAAAAATATTACACTTCTAGAATTTGAGAATATTAAGGAAGAACTATGAAGTTGAGAAGGGGAGACTTCAAAAACCAGTGAACAAGTTCCCCGTGCGGCTGGGTTCACGCAGCTGTCAGCTTGTATGCGGAGGTAGTGGGTTTGTACCCTAGTGCCCACAACACTGACGATGGTTTTTCTCTAACAGACGACACCCGTTATCTCTTCCAGTTGATACCCTAATTTTATCTTGGATTCTCCCTTAATTTACTTTCTCTGTACTTAATGATATTAAATTGCTGAGAAGGTTTCTTCTCCCTCTCCTCTTTCCGTCACATTGAACATCTTTCCTCAATATTCCAATCTCTCATTTACTGCATCAGGCTGACCTTGAAGTCATCTCACATTCTTACCTCAAATACCAGTTTCATTATCAAACAGTAAAGTGTCCAATCTTGTACAGTGCGAGCCTCAGTAGAGTTGTCAGTTATTCCGTGTACCGTGTCTGGGCGAGTGGATGATACATATATCTCACCCAGTGATGACATAGTCTCAGTTCGTCTGCGATAAGCTGCCGTACAGGGTGCTTGCTTCTTAAAACAGCATGTCATGGCTGCTGTATTAAGCACGGAATAGTTTATTTCCGTGTGCTGTGCATTTTTAAAGAGCGAATCTGCTGCGAGAATGGAAAGGGAATCCCGCGATCAATTTCTTCGAGTGCCAACGCGTAACGGAATTAAGAATATTGAGAAAAATTCAAAACTGTAGATTCAGTGTTAACAAACGTCAAGTTAAACAACCGATTGTCTAATATGACAAAAAATTCAGGATATTTGTGGAATAGCACCCCGGAAAAACCTTTAAAGAAAGTAGGCCATTAAAGTGAGGTTTCATTTCTTCTGCATGGCGGTTATCAAGAAAACTAAAATTTAAAACTTATAAAGCCACAGAAGTGCAACGTTTAAGCCCAAGAAACCCAGCTGCAAATAATATTATTACAATTGCTTTTATCAGTATGTCAACAGTGGTGAATAAAATCCCGAATCCCACCGTCGGTAGCTCTGACGAGGGTTTACCGTGGTTCCCCATTTTCACACCAGGCAAATGCTGGGGTGGGGTGTTGTACCTGAATTAAGGCCACGGTGACTACTTTTCCAATCATAACCTTCTCCCATCCTTGCGTTGCCGAAGACCTTTGATGTGTTAGACTTTAAACCACTAGCAATAAATAAATAAATAAATAAATAAATAAATAAATAAATAAATAAATAAATAAATAAATAAATAAATAAATAAATAAATAAATAAAAATCCTCCATTAGTGTTGTTTGCCGACAAAGCGTGGTTTCATTTGTATGAACGCGTAAATTCGCATAATAACCGGTATTGGCCACGTGAGCATCCAAGAATATTTCATAAAACCCCCCCTCATTACCTTAAAATAGGTGTTTGGTGCGTTATTAGTGCTAAAGGAATTTTGAGCGATACATAGAATTAATAGTGAACGAGCTTCTTCCTCAACTAACTGAAGAGAAAAGGGTGCTCGGATATTTCCTGCAACCACCACATACCACCCGAAATTCAATTAATGCAGTGCATGATGTTCTGGATGACGAAATAATTAGTGAACTTAAATGTCCAGCTCTCTTTCCCGATTTAACGCCTCGCGACTTGTATTTATGGAGTAATTTGAAAGATAGAGGGTGTATACAAGTACCGCCCGCACCATAGAAAAACTGAAAAATGCAACTCACACAAAAAATTTGAAGATTCATTAAATGCAGAGAATGAACCGGAATATCAGCACAGTTACAACGCTCGTCTATGCACTGAGTGAGAGCAAAACTTACCGTAACGAAGTAAGTTTTATTGTACTTATTATTTGTTTTTCAATCTGATTTTCCATTCCTTGAAGTTGATTGGTTTTCTACGGACGTACTGGAACTATGTGATGAAGACCGCTACCTGGTTTACCGACAAGTGTCATGGAGGAAGGACGGCAACCCTTGGAGAGCTCGCCCTGTATCTTCATAAATGCCTTTCGCTGCCTTTTATGATATCATGATTTACAGTCAAAAACAGTAAAGGTGGCCGTACGTGAAAATAAATGTCCAAATATTAGCTTCAAAACAATCTAATAATTTTCAGACCATAGAATTAAATTAATTTGATCATATATACCTACAAATTTCAACTACCTTTCTAAGTAGTATACTTTATCCATCCCTAAACAGTAGTATACTAATGCCTGGTTTCTGGAATCGTGAGATATCTGTCCGATAGCTATTGATCTGTTGCAGCAGGCGACTCGAAAAATCTTCGCTGCGTTCCACAGCGGAATAGCAGCCAACTTTTCAAACTTTTAACAATTGGCTCGCTGACCGAGTTTCATTAACACACACTAGATGCCATATCTCGCATTGCTTTTTTTTTTGCATTAGTGAACCCATAATTATATCTTGCTAAATATTGCAACAACAAGATGCAACTACGAGTGCAACTGTACTTCTTTATTGCAAGTTCGTCTCACGTCCCGTGGCGTGACAATTCATAGTGGGGAGCGAGTCGCTAAACATTCGAACGAGGTCGGAACATTTCGGCAGACCTCGGGTAGTTAATAATTAAATTATAGATGATAACCCTCATTGCGAGAGATTTCAGCACTATCATTATCAAAGAAATAAGTAATTAAGAATTTTGGGAAATATTTGATGAAGCTAAAGTCCACAGGGTGGAAATGTATTTAATTAGGCCTAGAGAGAAGTTGGCATCTACGTTGGCTGTGAGGGAAAAACGTGTCAAGGACATAAAGTAAAAATGCGCGGCAAACCTAATGCCCGAAATTAATCAATTTCGCCCGTTAAAGTGACGGGATAAATCAGCAAACAACAACATTATGACTGGAAAATTAGGTGGAATTTTTGGGGCGAGTCTCGAAGAAATCGGTCCAGTGGTCATCAAATAGTATGATTGCACTACAATACATCACGCCAAGCAAAGCGCCCCTAGAAAGGCTTTAAATACCCTCTCCTCAGACAGCAGCTTAACTTACTATTCCGTGGTCCGAGTGTATGGATTTGCGCAAGGCAACATCAAGAAGAGGGCTTCAAGTGGGCAAGAATGGACTTGTAAAATTTCTTAAGTTAGTTGGCTTAAGATAGAATATTTTTACCAATTGGTAAATGGTGAATGAAGACTACATTAGCTATTGATGCAGTGTAGTTACGACATCTATCATGGTTACCAAAGAAAGTCATTAGTTGAATTATTATAGGGTTCCTGAACTTCTCAAATGGAAACAGCGAACTCATAGATAGCTTTCGTGAATTACTACGGGCGGTTTTTTTTTGTAATCGGTAAAGGTATTGTTCGTAGACTGGCAGAGATAAGCTTCGGGTTTCACGGTCAGTCATATCTTTAAAAACACCTGGCAAAGGCGGAGTTGGAGATTTCCACAAACTGTGAAAGTTGAGTTCTCGGCAAGAAGCGAAGCGGTTTTCACTGTTATATGTATCGAAAATGATTTATTATTTACGTGTGATGAATCAAGTCAATTTCAGAATCTGTGTAATTATAAGTAATGTTTAAGAGAAGAATGTGCTCTGAAATTGGGGGACTAAATACGACATTGCTGGCGTAAAAATGAGGTCAAGGTAACGCCATGCCCCCGACGCAGTTACAGGTCTGTCTAATTTAAATATAATGTGTTGTAGTTAGAAATGTGCATGCTTGTCCCGTTAAATTAATATGTGGCGTATGTAAAAATTAAGTGTATTGCAATTTTGAGGAGGACTGTCTATTATTTATGTCAGTGCGCAAGGCTTTAAAATGTGTTTAAATTTCTTTAGAAAAATGTAAAAGGTGAAGTCTTAAATATTGTAATGAAAATCAGTGAAATAATGCTCAGACCGGTAAAAGTTACAAATAATGATAATGATAAAATAACCGTTACGAGTGTGATAAATTCGAATATCAAATTATCCAATAATATAATATTCACGTCAGGATGAATTTGAGATGATAATTTATGTGTTCAGCAGTAATGTCATGCAAAATTCACTATTTATATCGAAATCCAGTGAAGTATGATAAAGTTGGCATTTATTCTGAGAGACTTAAATTTTGTGACACCGTGTATTTGTGATGCAGAAAATCACGGTATTCTATTTTTCTCTTGAGGTCAGGAAACTTTAGGGAAGTTAATTGTGAGATCATTATAAAGTTGTTTGGTCATGAGATTGATTGTATTTGAAAAAGTTTCAAACAAGAAGAAATGGATTGTAATGGAAATGAAATATTGTGAAAATAACTAGGAAGATGTTAGAGGCAGAGTAAGCCTGTATTTTATGAGTGACGTAGAATAAGCAGGATACCGAGGATAAGAGGCCCTGCATTTCGATGGAGAGGAATTTTTGTGACATGGTGTATGTTAAGATGTAATATTTCTGAGACAAGCTGTGTAAGATGAACGATGTCCTGTATCAGTCCACAACGGTTGATGCATTTAAAGGTTGTGAAAACCAAGTGAGGGCGTTATAACACCTATTTTAAGTACAAGTCAGTATTCTCCCTTGATTACTATTTTATATGAGACCGTAGGCCACGGAAGTTAAGTCTAAGTGACGGTTCTATTTGATACCAGCGTAGTGCATTTTGTGATAGCCGACCGCACGAACAAAACACATTCTGACGCACGGTCAAGGTAATACTTGATTATTGTAAATTTAATTCTATTCGGTATCCATATGAGACGAAATTATCGCTGACTAGAAACATTGCGGGTGTGAAAAATGAATTTTATTAGAATGATAGTTTAGCTTGAGTAGACTGATGAAAAGTTACTTCACTGGACAGTTCACGGTGATACATATTTGGAATGTTGAGATGAAAGGCCAGTCGGAGCCTGACACTCAGGTTATGCCGTGATATCGTGATGGTAGTGATTATTGTGTTCAGTGTTATTACGTAATATTAAACGAGAGTTTATTTTTGTTTAGCGAACTCCATTGCATGTGTTGAGATTGTATTGAGGAATAGATTAAAATTCGGACACGTATTAAATTTCGATTTCACGCTTTATTGAAGCAAATAGTTGTATTTCCAGGTTCGAGTTCATTTTGTAGCGAATTTCACTTCATGTGTTAGAGTTTCAACGAGGATCGGATTTAAATATCCGGGACTGTGTTTATAGTTTCGATTTCGCCTGACAGTATAAATGACGTGTAGATACCATGAGGTTGGCTCAACGATAGAATGTCCGACTCGTTGGCTGAATGGTCAGCGTTCTGGCCTTCGATTCAGAGGGTCCCGGGTTCGATTCCCGGCCGGCTGGGGAATTTAACCTTAATTGGTTAATTCCAATGGCCCGGAGGCTGGGTGTTTGTGGTATCCCCAACATCCCTGCAACTCACACACCACACATAACACTATCCTCCACCACAATGACACGCAGTTACCTACACATGGCAGATACGGCCCACCCTCATCGGAGGGTCTGCCTTACAAGGGGTGCACTCGGCTAGAAATAGCCACACGAAATTATTATTAACGATAGATTTAGGATTCCGCGAGTATTATATAACTTAAGGACGTGTAGACACTGTAAATTTGGCTTGGCTCAACGACAGGATTTGGGCGTCGTCTCTGCATAGTCAAGTCACAGATTAGTCATTTTTGCGAATGGACTTGAACGATGTTCGTGTTTGCAGCAGTGGATAGGAATGTGAAAGGTATTAGCAGGCACTATTTAGGCCATGTTTCGGCAAAATTCTTACTAGCCAGAAGGTGCTCCCATAATAGCGTTGCATCAGTAGTGGCATGAATGTAAGGGTTGTTCCGCGTGGAAACCTAGCTAATGGAGACTGATCATTACTGCTCAGCCGCGCGTGTTCAAGCTCGATGAACTTTCGTTTTCTATTTACTTTATCTCTACTTTTAGATTTATAGTTCGGATGTCCGGTGTATTATGATAATGCCGTGTGCTGACGCTTAGTTGATTTATGTAGGATTTACACTACGAATGCGGGTTCGATTCGTCAGCTGTTAATATATAATTTATTTTCATTTTTCGTTATTCACTTTATTTTATGTGAGCCGTTGTGATCTACCGATCACTTGTAGTTTAGTTTAATGGGACAAGTGCAGGTAGACAGATTTGTAATTGTAGTCGCAGATATAGAATATCGGAAAGATTTCTTTTTATTTGTGTTATATTGTGGAATTGTAATTCAACCAACTTAACGACGTAATTGTTCTATAACCCGAAAGCGGGTTTAGAAAGAACATTTTTAAGCGATTTATCACTTTTCTTTAACAGTGTTTGGCATCATGAATTAACGATTTCCTGCATTTCGCAGGTTTGTTCCTTCAGGACGACTAACGTAAGATCCTATGGGATCAGGTGTTGTTGGCTCCTTCTGAACATCTGTTTGGGGTTTTACATATTTCAGATATCATTCGATACCGCTATGGGTTCGATATCTCACGTTCCAGAAACCGGACATAAGTTTCCTTTTAGCTTAAGTTATGGCTTTCAGTGCTGGGAGTGTCCGAGCACATATTTTGCTCGGCTTTTTTATATAGCTGCTTTTCATATTACACTACTTTTCTCACTACTAAAACGTTTTCATTCCTCCCCTGAAGCGGGAGGTGGGCCTCCTAGATGCTGACGCCATTTCTTAGGCCAGGAGATTTGTTACGGTGAAGGAGATGAGCGGAGAAGGTGAGAGGGTTAGCGGCCGTGGCCTATACTAGGAACTGTCCCGGCATTCGGTTTAATGCAGGAGAATGGAAAACCACGGAAACCATTCTCAGGGCAGCCTGCGGTGGGGACAAGCCCCTCTCCGTTTCCCGAGTGCAGAGGCGTAGAGCCACGCAGTGCCGCGACCACCCCTCCTCTGCTCGGTTGGTCGGTCGGAGTGCAGAGCCGTCGGACCAGCCGAAGCCCTCTCTGCAACCGCCGACCCCGTACTTCTCATGGGGGTAAGCTACATGTACTGCTGTGTTGTCTGTGGGTGTACGTGTACTTCTTTGGGTGGGAAGGAAGCGGCCGTGGTCTTGAGGAAGGTGTAATCCCGTCATTTTTCTGGAGTTGAAAACGGGAAACCTCAGGATACCATTTCTAGGATAGCCGACGGGATACTCGGACCCTCCTGTCTTCCGAGTACAGAACTTTCAACCATAAATGTCGGTGCTGGACCCTGCTAGGTAGTATATTAAGTGAAATTGAATTACTGTACAAAAAAGCTAATACAGTGAGTGCGCAGTTGTGATCAACAGTATTCTATAAGAAAGAAGGAACTCGGTTTACTTTGGTGTTTTCAGACCGACCTTGCTGTACGGGTGTGAAAACTGGAGAGGCTTAGAATATCTCATTCATAATATGAAAGAAAAAGACATGAAAGCGGTGAGAATGATTGTTGGTACAAACAGGTGAGAAAAATGGCAGGAGGGTACACAGAATGAAGAGATTAACGTTAGAAATTAACTGGCTGGATGAAGCTCTGCACATAAACTGGCTTCGTTGGTAAGGTATATTCTGAGGCGAATGGAGGAGAATAGATTATATAGGAAGATTATGGACCTGAAAATGGAAAAAGAGAAGACAACTCAATTTTTATGGTTTAATGCTGAAAATTGTGGAACTAAACAATAAGATCTACCTTGTCCTTAACAACTGCTTGTTAATTATCCTATTCCACTCTATTTTATTTTTTCCGGCTTACTCTATAGTTGCATAGAAATATTCCAAATTTGCAACGAATATGAGAAAAATTAAGTCGCTAAGACAATTTAATTTACTTTTAAAATAAGTTTAAATTGCTCGCATAAAAAGAGAACTTTTAGCAAAAAAAAATTGTGTTTACCATATATACCTACGTAAATAACTTTTGTGGACTCATTCTACATTAGTTCTGTATAGTTTTCTTTCGTATTTAATAATAAATTGATATTTGATTGGAACTGTTTTGTTTCTGCTTCTCGCTAGTGATCGCTCTATCAGTCGGCTCACAATGATGAAGAGCTATTATTAATTACCATGCCATTGCCAGCTCACGCTGAAATCCTTAATAAACCCCGAGGGAAAAGCAATCTTGTCTTTCTTTCTTAATAAGCTGACTGCAATCATGATTGGGCAGAGCAAATAGCTTCACTAATCGCATCACTCGCCGCTGAGGCTGTCACCACCATCGCAAGCCTTACAAAGTGATCCACACTTAATTGCGTACTATTTCATCCTCGTGGAGTTCTTCATATGACCTCTGAATACTCCACACTAGGGTCCAGTCCTCATTACAGACCCACCTTCACTCAGAGGAGAGATCAAACGCAATGAACGCTTAATGACCTTCGCTTCACGACATAACCATTATATACAGGACAGAAGATGTCAGGAGCAGGAGTTCCACTTAATCTCTAAAACTCGTAGAATTAAGAGGAGTAGGTGTGATCTATCTCATCAGATTAAATTTGTGTCTCTGAAACGCTTTCAGAAATAATTTTAAATTTACGGATCTATTTTCAGTATCGTTTGTAAGTTTACTGGCCAACGGCCGTAGCCGTGTTGAAACAGCGGATCCCGTGAGATCTCCGAAGTTAAACAACATTGGGCGTGGTCAAGATTTGGATGGTTTGATGCTTGATGATGTTTGTTGTTTTAAGGGGCCTAGCATCGAAGGTCATCGGCCCCTGGATGGGTTGCCACGCGCTGATGGGTGGGGAGGGAGGGGGGTAAAGAAATGGAGGAGCGGAAAGGAACTGGCCACCCCACCGCACGTAAACTCCGGCTCAGGCACACCTCTGCGGAGGTTCGGACCTACCTTCGGGCAGAATACACCGTTTCCTTACTTACCTTGTAAGTTTACTGCACCAAAATAAAAACCAATCTCGTGGTTTGAATAAGATTTATGAATCAAGATATCACAACAATAGAACTTTTTGAATGATTAGGCCGTGTATGTGTGCAGTGCTTCACCCACAGCGTGCCATTGGGCTCGTCAGTTGAACTAGCATGCCTTTCCAAGACCTTGCCTAGTAGTGGCAGATTGTCTACACTGTCACCCCTAGTTAGTAAATAAGGACTGTAACCTCCTAGAGGGGCAATGACTCTGCACTGATATGAAATGTCCTTTGGCTTTTAGTGCCGGGATACCCAGGACGGTTCGGCTCGCCAGGTGCAGGTCTTTCTATTTGCCTTCCGTAGGCGACCTGTGCGTCGTGATGAGGATGAAATGATGATGAAGACAACACCTACACCCAGCCTCCGTGCCATTGGAATTAACCAATTAAGGTTAAAATCTCGACCCGGCCGTGAATCGATCCCGGGACTCTCTGAACCGGAGGGCAGTACGCTGACCGTTCAGCTAACGAGTCGGACACTCTGCACTGCCAAATATATTACTCCCCATACATTTATAATAACGTCGTCATGGCTACAGATAAAAAATCACAGCATAGATTCTTTTGTATAATTAGGCCTTGTGTATGTGTGTGCGCGGCATTTCGCACACAGTCTCTGAAATTGAGGAAAAGAGAAAGATGTTACTATAAATTTGGTTCAGTTACTTTTCCTAATTGTTTTAAGAAATCAATGAAAATTTTAATATTATCGGTAACTGAAAATCACACCAATAGAACCAGATTTTGGGTTATTAGGTCATGGTCATGATGTATGTGTGCAGCTTTTCGCCTACAACGTGCCACTGTGGTCATTAGCTGGGCAGGCTTGCCTTTCCAAGACGCTGCCTAGTTGTGGTAGACTGTCTACACAGATCCGCCTAGTTAGCAAATACGGAACCGAACAGGTTATCTTCGTGTGTGTCGGCGCAGCCAGTTATGGTTGCTAACTCTTTGCTCGGGAGGCAGGTGGGTTCGGATCATCCGTCGGCCCTACTCGAAATGTTTTTCCGTGCTTTCCCATTTCAACTCCAGGTAAATGCCAGGATGGTACTTTTCTCAAGTCAGTAGTTTCCTACTTATAAGAAATCAGATAAACAAACAAACCAACAAACGGACACCAAATCTAAACAATATGCAAATGGTCATTATTAGACCTGAAACGGATAACTGCTTGAACATTTCGCTAAAATATTCAGTGTACAGTCACACAGTCAATACGATTTTATTTGTATAGATAATTTGGCACGTCACCACCCAACTCATGCACGACCAACGCAAGCGTTATAACAGTACAAGAACAAATCTTAAAACATGGAGGGAAGTTCAGAAAGCCAGTAATCTTTTTTAACCTATCAGAGAAGTTGTTGGTAATCGAACCGGAGTCCAGCGAATCAGAGACATTTTAAAATGAAAGTGTAGGGAAAGTAACTGAAGCCCAGATGTCACTTCTTGTACACTTTGGAATATGGAGAGAAATAACTTTCGTCATAGTATGGAATACAATTACACACATGCGTTTCTTTCGTAACTCTAAACATTTGGCGGAAAAGTGCAAGAAACTGATGGCAACATTCGTGGAATAAGGAGAAGAGGTGAGACGGCTAGATCACCGTCCTTCTTGCGCGGTGACGAATGTGAAGATTGCACAAGGGTTACCCACTACAACAAGGTCCCAACTTCCTTGAATTTCTTTGAATCCGGTTGGAGGACTGTTGTGTGTGTCGTTTCGGCCCAGTACACTCATACTGACAAGCTTCAAATTCTGTCATATGGGGCGGTGAAGAACTGCCGTTGTCTCACGAGAAGGCAGGCGGGAGTTACTATTGGCTGAAATTCATATCATACTGGACAAAATTTCATGCATGCGAAACAGCGGGTAAACGCTATAGCTGTGTAAAAACATTGGGGCTGGTACGGCGGGAAGACGTGCTTGATCCTCAAGAATAACGTTGGTTCACTTCTTTACCAGGAAGTTAAGGAATATAGAAACGAGACTTCCGCATTTAGAAGATAGAAAGCCCCAATGAAATCTCAGCCTACAACAGAAATGAGTAACGAACGCGGCCGAACATATAATTAACCACATGTAAAGTCTATGTTACCATTCCTTCAAGGAAACTTCGCTGTCCGTACAGAAATACTCTTATTGCAATTTGTTTGGGTATAGGATATTCACATACATCACACAGTTGAGATTGATATAGGATAAGCATATTGAGGCAGACGAGTTGTGATGACGATACAATGATTGAATGATTAGAAGGTGAATTTGCGTGACAGTTGTGATCACTGTGGAGTGCTAGAGGGGACAATTGTTCTAAGTTTAATCCAATAAGTCTGAATTATCTTCTTCCGTAATGAAACAATCGTTCTGTTGACGTTTTTGAATGTAAGTATTGGCTTATTTCTTCTCGTACACTCATGTGCTTTTGCTATACAGGCGGACCTTACTTTATTTTATTATCATGAGTGATTGTTCAACGTTTATGCATCATTGAAAAACAAAGAACAACGCAGAGAATTGATGGCATAGCATAGAAGGTAAGCACCAAACCGAGCTTCACAAGCAACCAACTTTGAAAAGGTTAAACGGCCACTTGTTTTATATCTGTAGTTATCGAAAATCGAACTTAGAAAATAAAAGTTAAGCATGTACAGTATGTGCAGTTTACAAATGAACTGTCACCAAACGTAAGACGTTGTCTAGCTCTCTACGCGTGAATGATTTCAATGTTCAGGTACTTCTCAAAAGGGTGAGTTCAATTTTGCCGAGTGGAGAAAGCTGATCTAACGATCGTTCGTAGACCGACATGTACAAAGTGGAAAGGATGATATTGACATATTCGGTTAACTTGGCCTCGCTTCAGCCTACAGTATGAGGAATTCAAGACTAACCGTTAACCCAGAGAGATACAAGGTATAAACAATGTAACAAGTGCTGTTGAAGAGTTGAAGAATAGATTACCGATTTATCGAATTCTGTCGGTGTTCTGTCAGCAGGTGTGGTCACCCCTGACTATGCACCTTGCCCTGCCTAAGGGTGTTAACTTTGTTTTCTCCTCTCGAGCGCTCCCAGGAAAAGATTATATTATATATGTGTTGGGCGAGCAGCCGTGGCGGCATGCTACTAGCGAGGCTACCGGCCGGAACGCACGCGCACTCTTTATCACCTGCTGCCCCTCATCGAACTGTCACAAGTCCAACCGAAATCAATACGCTTCTTTGAAGCCAGATATCTACTTCTTTAGGAAAACTTTCTCAAGGAAAGAATACGGGGCTTGTAGCGGATATTTAAAAGAGAATAATCAGGAAACCATTACATTGGACGTCCCAGACGGTAAAAGTACTGTACTTCTGAGCCCAAATAGGTAGGTTCGATCCTAGCGCAGTGCAGTGGTATTTCAAGGTGTTGTAATATGTCATCCTCATTTCGGTAGATTTATCAGCTCATAAAAGAACTCACGCAGGACAAAATATTCAGCACATCGGCGTCTCTGAAAACCGTAAAAGTAGCTAGTGGGACATAAAACCAATAAAATAATAATAATATTAATAATAATAATAATAAATTATTTTATAATATCATTATAAATTAGAGGATTCTTCTTCTTCTTCTTCGTTTAGGCATACGATGGACCACGTGGTTCTTAACACTGGTGAGCTCTTTTCTTCTTCTTAGCCCAGTATTCTTTCATTCTAGCGCTATGGATGTCTTTTCTTTCTTGAGTCCATTTAATCCCTACTCCTGGACGCAGTGATTTAGTTGTTAGTGACTGGGGAGAGTCAGATTTCTTGATTAACTTTCTGAACTTATCTCGGTTGTAAATGTCAATGTGATCAATGTTTAGGTATTGAAGGTGTTTCCGAACTAAATTTGTCCATTTGGCATTTGTTGCTTTCCCTCTAGATACAGTGTTGAAGACCCTTGAAGTGAGTCTCTGGTTGTCAATCCTGACTACGTGACCATAGAACATTAGTCTTCTCTTCCTCATAACTGTTGTAATGCTCTGTATTTTACTATACAGTTCCTTGTTGTGCCTGATTCTGTACCCATCTGCTTCTTTAATGGGACTCATAATCCTTCTGAGGATCTTTCGCTCTTTCAGTTCCAGTTTTCTGAGTTGTCCTTTTCGGGGTCATGTTTAGCATTCTGAGGCGTACAGTACAGATGGTCTTACCACGGTGTTGTAGTGTCTAAGTTTAAGATTCAAGGAGAGGCATTTAGACTTGTATATGTTCTTACAAAGATGATAACTGAGCTCGATAGCTGCAGTCGTTTAAGTGAGGCCAGTATCCAGTATTCGGGAGATAGTAGGTTCGAACCCCACTGTCGGCAGCCCTGAAAATGGTTTTCCGTGGTTTCCCATTTTCACACCAGGCAAATGCTGGGGCTGTACCTTAATTAAGGCCACGGCCACTTCCTTCCCACTCCCAGCCCTTCCCTGTCCCATCGTTGCCATAAGACCTATCTGTGTCGGCGCGACGTAAAGCAACTAGCAAAAAAAAACAACAAAAAAAAACCAAAGATGATAAGCTCTTCTAATTTAGTGCATCTACTCTTCATTGCAAGGTCCTCATTAACATTTGGGGTTATCCATTCTCCAAGATATTTGAATGAGTTGGCCTTGTGTATTTTGTCCCCCAAAGAAATGAAGTTGGGTGCTTGTCTGATGTTGGTTAGAAATTCTGTTTTGTTGACAGCGATCTTCAGCCCTACTTTAGCTGCTATGCGTTCGAGGGAGGATAGCTGGTACGTAGGTTCTTTCATACTTGAAGCTAAGAGTGTGAGGTCATCTGCGAAGGCTACTCAAGTGACTGTTAACTTGTATTTTTTGTAGCCGAATTTTAATCCAGAGTTGTCAGCTAGTGTGTTCGTCCATTCCCGAATGACCTTCACCAGCAGACAGTTAAGCAGGATGGGGGACAAGCCATCTCCTTGTCTAACACCTGTTTTAATGTCGAAGCTTTTTGATAATACCCCTCTGAATTTGACTTTGGACATGGTGTTCATTAGAGTAGGCTTCACAAGGTTCAAAGTCTTCTTATCCAGTCCCATTTCAGTCAACGTCTCAAAGAGGGACTGTCTGTCTACCGAATCATTGGCCTTCTGGAAGTCAACGAAAATTGCTACATAGGGTGAGGTGCTGAGGTTTTTGTATGTAAAGATAGTTTTGAGTTTCAGAATCTGCTCTGTGCATGACCTTGATTTCCTAAATCCAGCTTGGTACTCTCCTATGCAGGAGTCTAATTGTGCCTCCACTTTTTTAAGCAATGCTTTGGAGAAGATTTTGTAAGTTACTGATAGTCTATAGTTGTTAGGGTCTAACTTGTCTCCTTTCTTGTGCAGCGGGTGGATGATTGCTGAAGTCCAATCCCTTGGTAGTGTTACCGTTGTCTAGATGTCAGTTATGGTTCTGTGGATACTGTCAATTGGCTCTTCATCTGCATGTTTCCATAATTCTGCAATGATGCCATTTTTGCCTGCTGCTCTGTTAGATTTCAGTTCAGAGATGATCTGTTTGATTTATTCTTTGGTACGAGGAAGGGAGTCAGGGTTAATAACATTCTTGGGTTGAAATCGTAGTTTTTCCTCTGGTTCTTCTGCATTGAGGAGGTCATCAAAATATTTTGCAAGGGCTGTGGTACAATCTTCATTGTTCATTTTCAGTTCTCCATCTGGTCCTCGAAGGTGAAGTGTAGGGGCTGAGTAAGCGTTTGTCTGAGATTTTAGAGTTTTGTACAACTTACTGGTGTTGTTCCTTTGAAAGTCTTTCTCTGCTTGATCTATGATGTCGTTGTTATATTGCCTCTTAGAATTTCTGATGGTTTTGGCCGTGTTATTTCTGACTGTTAGGAAGGCTGTATGATTTTCCGCGTTTTTGTTGCAGTTCCATTTCACCCATGCCTGTCTTCTCTCCTCTATTGCTTTATCACATGTTGGTGTCCACCCTGGTTGCAAGGATGGTTTCTGTTCCTGCATCTATCAGTGCCTTCTGTAGGTTAGGACAATCCGTTTTATTCTCATTATTCCTTAGGATCTTAGTATTGTTGTTCTCTTTCCAATGGGCTGGATTAAATTTTGGGATTCTGCACCTGGTGTAATTGTTACCTTTGCACTTCTTGAGTGGAATTAAATTTGCTTTGATCAAAGATAGGTAGTGGTCTGAATCAATATTGGCATTTCTCAATACCTTGACGTTCATTATTTCCTTGCTATTCTTTCTATTGATGGCAACGTGATCTAGCTGGTACTCTCCTAGCAAGGGATTGGGACACCTCCAGGTCTTTGCTTTTCGGGGGAGGTGTCTGAATGCTGTAGATTTAAGAACAAGGTTATGATTCTTACACAGATTGATCAGCCTCTCACCATTACAATTGGTTCTCTTGAGTGCCGGGTATTCTCCGACTATGTTCTTAAACCTGTGCTCCTTACCAGTCTGGGCATTAAAGTCTCCCATCATGATGATCACGCAATGTTCTGGAATATTATCGATTGTCTCTTCCAGGTCTTCCCAAAACTATTCAACATTTTAAATGTGCATGGTAGGTGCATGGAAGTTAACAATCGTGTAGGCCTTGTTGAGACTTCTGAAGGCTATAACGAACGTTCTCCCATTTGGTGATGAGAAGAAGATAATGTTGATCATTTTGTTGTTGACTATGAAGCCTGTGCCCAGGTGAGGCATATTCTTCATCACTCTCTGACCTGGATGTCCCTTGTAGTTCCTGAAGCCTTGTGACTCAAAAGGTACTTCGTCCGTAAATCTTGTCTCCAAAAAAGCCGTTATAAGGATGTTGTGTTTTGTTAGAACGTGCAATGTATGCTTCAGTTTTTTCGTTTGTAGGAGGGTATTTATGTTTATCGTTGCCATATAGTTGATGTGTTTCTTTCTCTTACATGAAGATCCAGGCTCCCCAGAATCCGATGGCCTGCTTGCCCCACTGTGAGTGGGGGTGGATTTGTTACCACCTAGGGTAGATTTCCAATTAGTCGTTTACTCCATGTTTCCAGAGGTACGAAAAAGTTTAGTGGGGTTACTCGAAGGTAACGTGGTGTTTAACTATCAAGGTTGTAAGCCTTGAAGCCCCCCAGCACTGATCGGTTCACTGACCCAGCTTCCCGCTGGGATATAAATTACATGATATTGTTATTATTATTAATATTAATATTTTACGGTAGTCCATATTGGGTGGAGTAAGTAGCGGCAGGACCATAGGGCTAGACGAATAAAATTACCACATAAAGGCAAATATCTATTTTGTTTTCTCTTGGTTTTTTAAACAAAATAAAAATAGTGGGGAGTCGACCAGAGGATCAATCCTATCCTCGCCGCTAGATGGGATTTCATTCATTTCATTCCCGACCCGGTTGAAACTGGGAATTGGCTGCGGATTTCATTCACTGGGGGATCGATCCCTCTGATTGACAAACGGTAATAATATGTAACATTTACAAGGTTTGAAAAACTTATAACCGGTCCAGTGCCCTCAGAGCCTCGTTAATAACAAGGGATAACATAAATTCCAATTTTTTAAGGCTTACATAACTTCAGGTACCACGGTAACCACAGTCAAACACTCGTTACACTTTTGTCACTAAAGTGAAGCAACAATACTGTACGAAAGGGAGAAAATCCCGAAGTTAAATAGGAGCAAGGCTATTACTACCTATAGGCCAAGAAATATGAGTTGTTAAAGCCGTCTTCTTTTATTTAGGTATGATTTCCTTCATACCCTGTCTATCATTAAACGAAGTGACTACCACGATCGCAGCCCCTTCGCCCTCTCTGAGAAGAAGAACTAGAGAGTATCAACACACGACGCCGAGATAAAGACCGAAGATCGGTGCATTACGTACATGCATACATATATGCCTTATACATACATATTGTGCCTTTCAACATTCACTCTGCAAGCTTCTGTGAATCTACTAAATGTCCCCACAAACATGTATTTGAAACTATCTCTGTGACCTAGCTTAGTTCTATACCTCTGATCGTTAAATCATTAACTTAGTCTAACCATTGTCATATTGATGTCCCTCTGCTTCTCTTACCCTCTGGGGCCTAAACTTTATTCTAATAGGTAACCTGTCCTCCTCCATACGCCTCACATGATCCCACTACCGAATACAGTTAAAGCGCACAGCTTCATCAATCGACTTCATTCATAACTTAGCTTTTATCTCATCATTTCGGTACCATTTCCGTGGAGGTGATGAAGGCACTTAGAGAAGTAGATACTAACGGTTTCTCCTATTGGCAACGTTAGCCGTAACGAAAGTGTGATAGAGTTGTTCGGGAGATAGTGGGTTCAAACCCTACTGTCGGCAGCCCTGAGGATCTTTTCCAGTGGTTTCCCATTTTCACACCAGGCAAATGCTGGGGCTGTACCTTAATCCAGGCCACGGCCACTTTCTTCTCACTCCTGGTCATTTCCTATCCCATCGTCGCCATAACACCACCCCATGTCGTTGCGACGTAAAGTAAATTCTAAAAAAAATGTAGTTGTTGGCCTTATCCCCACTCCTTCCACACGCTGGACGAAACCTAGTGCTTAGTTCCAGTGTAGATTGAGTGAAGCTCATGGTCATCTACCTCTTCACAGGTGGAGAGTTCCCTTCTAAACCTCTAGAATTCCTGGTTGGGAATCGATCCCACGTTCTTCCGTATTAGCTGAGCACGCCTTTGCCGTCTTATTCTTCAGCATCTTTTACCAATAAGTGAAAACACCAACAAAAATATATAGAGGTACAGACTTTTACATAAAAGTCACATGTCATCAGCTTTATGTTGCTATGTAACGCATGAGTCTGACGTCCAATTTGTCCTCAATCAGTAAGAAACTTCATGCTGTTGAACAGGAACCCTAGGAAGAAAAACTGCATGTTGATCGTCACCAGGCCACTTGAGAAATTCCAGTTCATCATGATTAGAACAATGCGAGCATAATCGCCCGGAGTGTTTCTTGATAACGATCTCATTTACCACCCACCTGTCGGAATGAATGAGGCTGCTTACGCAACACGCCCACTTTCCATGTGAAACAATATGTCTTCAAGACACGATTTCTCTTGTCTTGTACTTCTCTTGCATAATGCATTATTAAGATTTATAAATTTCTCACTAATACCCTTCGGATTTTAAGAGAACATGGACAACATTTCTATAGTTTATAATGCCAATACGTAGTTATCACGGTCGTATTTAGGAATTCTTTTATGCCATTTAAATATTCATGAGTACATCTGAGATCTACGTGATAAACACAGTTCTTTTTAATCTTTTACTGCGTCTGTATCCGACGTTGATGAGTTAGCTACGAACAATTGCATCGGTACTGTTATCTAGCGGAGATGTGTGTCAGAGACAGGATATAGTTCAACTATTCAGTCAGTTTAATGATTTTATTGATTAATTTTCGAGGTCTGAAATGCGTGTCTTAACACCTAGAAGATTAATTTTCTAGAGAAACACTAGAGTTAGAAATAAAATACATGTGACATCTTCTGTTAAAAAACAGAATTTTGAGTATACGTGCTTGGCTTTAGTTCGAAATAAGACTTATTATTTTCGTTCTTAGTGGATTCAATGCACGCAAAGTTAGTAAATACTAAAATACAGTACATATAAAGTAAATAGTACAAATTAATAGCTGATACTTTGTAATAGTTCATTCGAAAGATTACAATAAGATTGAAATTGAACTGAGTATCTGAGATATATCCATGCTATAGTTCAACGCAATAGGTCCAATAATATAGGCGTGATTGAGTGAGAAAGAAATCGACGTATTTTCATGTTAAAGTATTATTACGCGATTGTTTGTAAATAATTTTGCGAATAATATATTTCAGGTTAATATTTGAAAACAAAAAACATACTGATTGTCTTTAGCAAGATCTCTCCCAGAATGTTTGTACAGAATTTGATGAAATTTCATACAGCAGTTGTACGCCGTACCGTTTCGGAATGCAGACAGACTTTATTTCATTTTTACAAGACACCATGGTGTCGTAAGACCTTTATGAAAAACGTGTTGTACTCTGTCGTACCCACGAGTCATAAAATGCTAACAAATTACAAATGTAATTGATATTGGTTATCAGAATGGGACAGTCGACTATAGAATCTTTCCTCGTTTGAACGTATTTACAGAGTGAGGATATAATGTTTCATAGTTATAACGAATTGGCTGCATGGTATGGGATAAGGTAGATGAGAATTCTACCACTGAGAACATTCCCTGTTTCCTCATTTTTACACCAGAAAAAATACCAGAAATCGAACTCTCTCTCTTGAAAATAGGTGATCAACCAGCACCCGACTGCTTCATTAAGACCAGCCGTCAACTGTTATTCAGCGATGATTTCTATTAACAAAGTTGACACATTGTGAAAATAATCATATTATCTAACTAAACACAAATAGCAACACTTTTCTATGTCCTAAACAGACCTTAGAGACTACCGGTTTAATTTCTATCTATCTATCTATCTATCTATCTATCTATCTATCTATCTATCTATCTATCTATCTATCTATCTATCTATCTATCTACATATATGTGTACTAGCAAATGTGCACGTGCTTTGCTACGGTTTTCCACATTGTATACGTTTATCGAAGTAAATTACTATACACGCAATGAATAAGATTTTTATGCATGTCTCTTAGCGTTATCCGAGAAACAGCAGGGGGAGATTTCAATACGTTGTTTCCAATGTAAAGTGGGAGTTGCGGAATTATTGTGGTGATAACGGCAGGCTCACTTGCCTACAGCTATTCACAATCGACTTCGGAAGTTTTCATTATAATATAAGGTCCCTTGTCTACTGTGCAGTCAGAATCGTTTTGGGGAGTTTTCGCTACAATGGCAGGCTCTTCCTACTTCATCACTTTCTGATTCTTATAAAACTCTTATAATCGTCTATCATTCCAGTCTATGCCAATATCTTTCAGAATCTTCATCAGAATACACCAGTTTAATCTGTCAAACGCTTTTTCCCAATCAATGAAACATAAGTATATATTTTCGTGTTCACTTCAAAGATACTTTCTGGAATCATCCTTAAGCATCCAGTTGCATCTCTGGCTCGTCTTTCCTTTCTAAAAACAAAATGGTCATCTCAAATATCCTCTTTCTATTCTTCTCAGCACTATTCTGGTCACGGTCTTAGTAACGTGACATATAAAACTAACTATACTATAGTCTCTACGTTATTAAGTATTACATTTCTTCGGCAAGGGGATCAGAATGGTTTTAAGAAGATTTTCTGGCCAATTGCCTGTGTCGTATATTGTGTTCACGAGATTGGTCAGTCTATCTATTCCTCCATTCCGTAAGGCCCTTAATGCTTCAGATAGTGTCTGGTCATAGCCCATCACTTTCCTTTCCTTTAGGTCCTGGATTGCCTTCTCTAATTCCAGTATTTCTATCCTCGGTCCTTTGAACACTTCGTCAAAATCTTGCTCATTCTCCAATATCATTGTTCCATGATCAGCTTGAAAATCATGTCAATAATCTAAACCTCCGTACTATGTTCTAAACATGATGTCATCTTTCTTTGTTTGTTCATTATAGGAGATAGGCCTATGCTAACTGTATGTGCTGACCGAAATGACACAGACATTCTTCTATGGGAGATCTCCATTTCCTGTAATACGCTCTGATGGCAAGGGCTCGCTGCACACCACTGCACTACTCCGTGATTACTAAATAGTAAGATATTGTGAGGATCGTTTTGTATGTCATTCAATGCTACCACCCTTCCAAAGTTGAGACAAGACGTTTCAAAATGTTACAAATTAAATGCCCAACACTGCAACTAGTTTTATAAAGCGGAAATTGAGAAGAAAATCTGCTCCATTTCTGTCTTTTTTTGGCTTAAATTTCACTGTTTCTGGTCGAAAAATGAAGTAATTTGCTTCAATTTGCTTTCTACTAATTATTGTATTCCAAGCAACGACCAGGATTGTTACAAATGGATTAAATATATTACAACGCAATGTTGTCCGCCTCTGTAGCGTAACGGTTAGTGTTATTATCTGCCGTTCTCGGGGGCCCGGGTTTGATTCGCGGTACTGCCAGTAATTTAAAACTGGCAGGAGGGCTGGTATGTGGTTGATATGGTACATGCAGCTCACCTCCAATGGGGGTGTGCCTGAAAAGAGCTGCACCACCTCGGGATGAGGACACGAAATTTGTCCGACTCGTTGGCTGAATGGTCAGCGTACTGGCCTTCGGTTCAGAGGGTCCCAAGTTCGATTCCCGGCCGGGTTGGGGATTTTAACCTTCATTGGTTAATTCCAATGGCCTGGGGGCTGGGTGTTCGTGCTCTCCCCAACATCCCTGCAACTCACACACCGTACATAACACTATCCTCCACCACAATAACACGCAGTGTCCTACAAATGGCAGATGCCGCCCACCATCATCGGAGGGTCTGCCTTAAAAGGGCTGCACCCTGCTGGAAATAGCCACACGAAAAAAACCCGCAATGTTTGAATCATATTTGTTTTTAAAACACTGTAATGAAATCATCAACGTAACTTATGAAACCGAATTCATTCCAGTCAGAAGAAAAATTATAGTTTCACATGCCTGTTTACATCGCGGTCATAGTCATAGGACCTACCATTTTACACGGGATCCTAACAATAAGAACATGACTTGCAATTTCAAAGAATATACATGTATTGGCCGTGTTTCGAACCGCGGGCACCTTGGTAGAAAGGTAGTGGCTATGCCATTCGCCTGCTTCACTTCAAGGGCTGATTCAGGTGATACACCAACTATTGCTGCGGTTTAAGAACAACATGACTGGTGAGACTTACTGCTAAGCTCCTGAGAGATAACAAATGGACTGATATCAAGCATTAAACTAGGAAACTAACCTGTGGCTCAGACTGCTTATTGACGACCATGGACCTGCCAGACAACGGCTGCTCTGTTGGACATTCTGCAAATATTGGAGTAGGTACCACATAGCCAGTTTGACGATATCCTCAGTTGTGTTCCTTTAGTTTCCTGATCGAGTTGCTTGATCTTCCGTTACACTATGATTAAAATCCATGAATGGATTGAGAATAGAACTAGAGGCTTTTCACAAAAGAGTTTGTTATTCTATGAAAATGACAAAGCAAGGCGCAAATGTAGAAGAAAATCTGCTCCATTTGTGCTTTTTTGGCTTAAATTACATATGAAGTTACTAAGATTTGAACCAGGGATGTGCGAGCAACAGATCGAAGCTTATTCGTCCATCAAGTGGTTTATTTATTTATTCTTATTATTTCTCTTCTGCTTCTACTACTACTACTACTACTACTACTACTACTACTACTGCTACTAACCGTATGGCCTCAACTCCACGTGTAGACGTGCTGATATGGTGACATTTAGGATGCTTACGTGTCAATTTGAGGTTCCTTTTGCCTTTACCCGTATGGATGAGAAACTTGAGATATTGTTGGGTGACATGTGGCTGGGTTTTTAAATTAATATTTTCGGACCGAATGTATTATCAGATATTTTTTGTATGTCAACATCGTACGGCATGAAGTATCGAAAGGACTTTCTTCTGATCTTCAAAAATCCGTCTACCCCTCCCGGATTTGAACCCACTCTCTTGGAATTTAGAGGCCGACACTCTAATACTGGTCCACAAGAGAAGCCATAAAGTTTACAACTGAAACACGTAAAAACTGAAATATTTTACGATCTCTTCTTGGAGAATCATGCTTACCAAATATCTAAGTGAAAGACAGTTTGAAGTGCTAGTTGGTTATTGCGAGTAACTTTTTGAGGCGATGTTTCCAAGAGTCCCAGAGCCCGTGTTCCACAGCTGTTAAATATCTTGTAAGAAGAATGTTTTAAAAGACCTGCAAAGCGTTTCCGGTCAGGCAATAGACACACCGTTGTTTACAGGACCATTGAGGACACTCATTCCTCTGTGGACATAACATGGCTTCGAGTGTCTGAAGGTGCGTCGAGTCGGCAAGCTCACTTATTAACTCCTACACGCCGCCTGTCCATTGCGCAACACTTCTAGGCACACCTGTCAAAACGTGGTCTGGCATAAGGAAACGCATTTTTAAAGGCATGGACGGAAAATTTTATCTATTAACTAATGGTAATCATTTAAGCAAGAGCGCGCTTTCACCTTCACGTCTTGTTTGATACCCTTGTTAAGTCACAATTATTACAATTAGATTTAGATGCTGAATCGCGTTTAAAATCTCAGCGATGTCAATGATATCGACTGATTTTAGAGACCTCAGCACGTAGGCCGTCAGCACCAAGAGAGGAAGGGAGACGACTCGGAAGCCATAAACTGTCGGAACATAAGGAGAATGAGCTGAAGCACTGTGAAATTCAAAGTAATTTCAAGACGACCTAGATATCTCAGAGAAGTTAACTTCCAAGTTGCGGAAAATCCAGCAAAAGAAAAATTTGCTCAAGATATGAAGTTATAGTCTGTAAAATAACTAACTGAAGGGGAGCCGACCCTGCCTGTCTTAGCAATGTTGAATTCAGCAAATTTGGTGCACCTTTTCTAAAGAGCTACAGGTCCTAACATTCTAATTGTTTTCCACTTTATAACGTCAATATCAATGCACATTTAAACACAGACGTTTTGGATTTTATAATTTATTTAATATATATATATATTTCTACAGCAAAAATCTTAGTTTAAAAAGTGTTTGGAATTTGCTTTACGTAGCACCGAAACAGTTAGGTCTTATGGCGACGACGGAATAGTACAGGCCAACGAGTGGGAAGGAAGCGGCCGTGGCCTTAATTAAGGAACAGCCCGAGAATTTTCCTGGTGTGAAAATGGGAAACCACAGAAAACTATCTTCAGGGCTGCCGACAGTGTGGTTCGAACTCGCTATATCCCGGATGCAAGCTCACAGCTGCGGGCCCCTAAACGCACGGCCAGCTCGCTCGGTTTAAAAATATATTCAAATGTAGTTAGCTATCATACTATATAATAGTTTAATGCCTCTATCACTAATAGTTTATGAAAAAGGGTGTTTTGAATTTCAAAGAGCAAACTTTTGGGGAAACTAAGTTCACTGATACAATTACATTTTCCTAGTGCAGTGCTGATCCGCATGAAGGATTATCTGATTCCTCCTCTATGTCATCAGCTAATTTTCTTTTGGCACTCCTCCTATTTTTCCTGTGTCTTCTTTAAATCCATTTCAGAAATTTTGGACCTCGAAGCCTCTCTTTCCTCTGAAATACTGTCACTCAACGACCAGTTTCCTCAGAGTTAAACATTTCACTATCTGTCCTTTATTGTAGGAAGCTGTAACATCACAGACACCAAAGAGAAGAGTTTTGATGCCGACAAATGTATTCTTTTGGAACATGTGTCAGTCTAGTGAGAATAAACTCATGACCATACTTTAATGCGTTCAGCTAAACTGGTCAGTGTAAGACCGTTTAATCTTGTTCTCCCCATATAAAAATGAAATGGCATCTATCTGTCTGCTGGGTGGAATTTTATGAAAGTTCGTTCAACGTTTCTCACAGCGATGACACATGACTAAATAGGTTTTATTTAAAAAATAGACTTGAAAATACGGTGTGTTATTATTTCGTCAAATCAATTGCAAAAATCCCGTAGTAGTTTACTTCCAGACCGGGTTCTGTGGTTGCGTGAGAAACGCAGTTAAAGAATTGTTGAGCATGTTGTCACCTCAGTATCTTCAGGCCATTTGGGTGGGCAGGGGTCGTCTTGACATGTCTAGATCTTTATTGGGATGTATGTGTCATGGGTTTGCTTTTGTAAACATTTTCAAGACAATCCAAAGAAAAGCTGCTGGATTTGTTCTGGGTGATTTCCGTCAAAAGAGTAGCGTTACAAAAATGTTGCAAAGTTTGGGCTGGGAATACTTGGGAGAAAGAAGACGAGCTGCTCGACTAAGTGGTATATTCCGAGCTGTCAGCGGAGAGATGGCGTGGAATGACATTAGTAGACGAATAAGTTTGAGTGGTGTCTTTAAAAGTAGGCAAGATGAAGTTGGAATTCAAGAGGACAAATTGGGGCAAATATTCGTTCATAGGAAGCGGGGTTAGAGATAGGAAAAACTTACCAAGGGAGATATTCAATAAATTTCCAATTTCTTTGAAATCATTTAAGAAAAAGGCTAGAGAAACAACATATAGGAAATCTGCCACCTGGGCGACTGCCCTAAATGCAGATCAGTATTGATTGCAAGTGATTGATTGAAAGTTCGCATACAGAGCGTGTAAATAATAAGCAATTTTCCTCTCAGAAAATAGTTGAAGAAAAACCCGAAGTGCCGAGATTTACAGGACTTGAAATATCCTTCTATTGTTCACTGTTAACAAAGTTCTGCCGTCTACAACCTAATGACTGGCTAAGTGAAGAGAGGGTTATGCAGTACCTCATACCTGCAATCACTGCTTCCAGATTGGGAAGATTGTTCTTAAGGAAAATACAAGTGTATTTTCTGATTTAATGGGTAGTGCAGTTTAAACTTATGGTAACCGAGATATAAATATTGCTTTTAGTATTTGTCTCATAAGTCCACAGACTAATTTGATGCAGCATTCCATACCATCCTATCTTGTGTTAAATTTCTTTTTTTTTCTGCGTAAATACTGCATCCCACATCTATTCAAACATATTTTTCATATTCATGCCTTGATCTATCTCTATCGTTCTTACCCATTACGTTTGTCTCAACAACTAACTGAACAAGTTCTGGGTGCGTCCTAATACCCCTTTATTCACTAAATCGTTCTCTTCTCATGAATGTAATTCAGTATTTCTTCATTTGTGATCCGATCTACCCAACTCATATTATGCACTATTCTGTAACATCTCGTTTCTGAAGCAGCTACTGTCACTCCTTCTTTCTTTCTTTCGTTCTTCCTTTCTTTATTTCTGAACTAGTTATTTTCGATGTTTCACCTCCAATTCTCTACTCTATTTCAAATATTTTTTCTTTCTAATACTTAATGGTATTTGATTTCCTTAAGAAATACTTTCCTTCACTGTATACTTGGGGACGGAACATGACAGCCTCAGTTCCCGGAAGCGAGCTGGAAGCCAGCAGTCAATCACACCCTTCGCCCTGCTGAGTTAACGAGTTTTAGATAATGCTTGTTTGGTGTGGAGAGTTTGCCAAACCACTTCCTTCCACACTCTCTTCAGACTTGATTATTTCTTGTGTCGAGTGCAATAGACGATTTGGCAACTCTGGGTACAGTAGACGCAGTAAATCCTATAAGCCGCTAATAAACACCGGGCTGACGCTGGAGACTAGTGGTGTGAGACGAGGTATTCATGTTTTGTATACTAATACACATTTTACGTCCCTTCTTTTTGCCATCGTTACTTTTTCTTCTATCCAAGTAAATATATTCATCTACTTTCAGACTTTATTTCATAATCTAATATTTTCTGTATCATCTGCATTCCATTCCCCTTTTTGTTTCTGTTTTTTAATATTTGCTTTACGGCGCACCGACACAGATAGGTCTTATGGCGACGATGGGGGTAGGAAAAGACTAAGAATGGAAAGAAAGCAGCTATGGCCTTAAGAAAGGAAACTCCCCAGCATTTGCCTGTTGTAAAGATATTAAATCACGGAAAACCATCTTCAGGGCTGCCGACAGTGGGGTTGAACCCACTATCTTCTGAATGCAAGCTCAAAGCTGGGCAGCCCTAACGGCAAGGCCAACTTGCTCGGTTGGATTTAATTAATTAATTAATTAATTTCTGCCATTAACTATATCTACGGCTGTGTCTATATCGTCAGTAATTTCTTGAGATCTTTCCAGACTCGGATAAAACAATTTCATTGGCAAATCTCACAGAGTTTATTTTTTTCCCATATTCCTGTCTGATTTCTATTCCCTGTACTAGATAAACACTGAAAAGGAGGGTAGACGAACTGTATCCCTGCCTCACTCCTTCCTCGATATCTGTCAGGAATGAAATGAAATGGCGTATGGCTTTTAGTACCGGGAGTGTCCGAGGAGAAGTTCGGCTCGCCAGATGCAGGTCTTTTGATTTGACACCCGTAGGCGACCTGCGCGTCATGATGAGTATGAAATGATGATGAAGACGACACATATACCCAGCCCCCATTCCAGAGAAATTAACCAATTAAGGTTAAAATTCCCGGCCCTGCCGGGAATCGAACCCGGGACCCCAGTGGCCAAAGGCCAGCACGCTAACCATTTAGCCATGGAGCTGGAAGATTCTTTTTGACGGAGACTGATTTTTGTACGAATTGCAGAAAACCCGTCCTTCACGGTTTTTTGATTCCGATCACCTTCTGAATCTGAAATAGCTTGGTCTTATTAACGTCATCAAATGTCTTTTTCAGATCCACAAATGACGTGTATGTGGGCTTATACTTCATATGTTAGGGTGCAATATTTAAATTAATCCATTGACAAGCTTGAACTGTGTGTAATTGTCATTGGAGCTTGATTAGTCCTATTTTGGACCAAAGGCCCTTCCCATCATCTTCGAGGTTTTTCTGCCTTGGGCAGTTCTCATGCACGATGCTTCCATAGTTTTCTTCACTACACTGTATATGACCACCTACACAAGTACGTCCTCTTCTTCAATGACCATCTGTTGCACATCATTTCAAAACTGCCTTCGTCTTTTGGGGACTAGATCTTGCTAAATGCCTAGCACAGCTTCATTTCTTGGACCATGCCTCCGTTTGTAGGTCTTTTAGAGCTGTTTTGTGCCCTTTGACGGCGTTATGGAGATAATAATAATTAATAATATATAATTTCGTGTGGCTATTTCTAGCCGAGTGCAGCCCTTGTAAGGCAGAACCTTCGATGAGGGTGGGCGGCATCTGCCATGTGTAGGTAACTGCGTTTTATTGTGGTGGAGGATAGTGTTATGTGTGGTGTGTGAGTTGCAGGGATGTTGGGGACAGCACAAACACCCAGCCCCCGAGCCACTGGAATTAACCAATGAAGGCTAAAATCCCCGACCCGGCCGGGAATCGAACCCGGGACCCTCTGAGCCGAAGGCCAGTACGCTGACCATTCAGCCAACGAGTCGGACGTTATGAAGATGATCCTTCAGATAAATGCGTTAACAGAATTTTTTCGTTGAATATCAGGGAAGATTCACGATACAGCGCGCTCTTATGTAAGGACGTTAACACTGAATTTAGTCATCATGCCGTTAGGTATTTGGTGAAGCAGTGGAAGAGAAACTTGCAATGATTCGAACCTGAACTATCTCAAACATTTCTCCATGTTGTGGATCGAATGTAGCAGTCACGGTGCGGTGAGATGCTTTACGCTCAGAATGGGAATATCGTGTACCGATGAGATCGAAGCTGGTTATTAAGTCCCTTTAAGCCCAGATATTATCCTCAATTAATTAGCTGTATGACAAAGAACATTTAATCTTTATTATCCAAGAACGGTCTTTTCCAATCTCCTAGAACTAACATTTTAATTCATTTTATTTGCATGAAATTTCTGATAATATGGTCTACCATCATTTCATTGCAGGACGGCTTACAAAAAGTTCCGCTAACTGGCATCTTAGTAGCTACTTTAAATGATAATGTGACGGAAGATGTTAATCGGAGAATAAGCAAGACGATACGCTGTAATTACACAAAAGTGGAAAATATTCTTAAATGTTAAAAAAATTGAGCCCGTATGGAACGAGGCACAGTTTAATTAGTTTGGTAAATATTAGGATACTGTAAGTTTAGAATTGAGTTTGAATTTTAGTTTAATTTTAGTTTTACGTGGCAGTTTATATCCACGGGGACGATCTGTTTCACGAGGAATCTGAAGTAGTAAGATAGGACTTATCATTTCTAAACTACCGAGCTCGATAGCTGCAGTCGCTTAATTGCGGCCAGTATCCAGTATTCGGGAGACAGTAGGTTCGAACCCCACTATCGGCGGCCCTGAAAATGGTTTTCCGTGGTTTCCCACTTTCACACCAGGCAAATGCTGGGGCTGTACCTTAATTAAGGCCACGGCCGCTTCCTTCCCACTCCTAGCCATTTCCTGTCCCATCGTCGCCATAAGACCTATCTGTGTCGGTGCGACGTAAAGCAACTAGCAAAAAAAAATAAAAATTCTAAACTCTCACCAGCCTTGGCCTAGATTCGAATAGCGCCCCCTCGTTGAGAAACTTGTGACAATTTCTCTAAACCGCCGCACCCGTCCACCCCTCCCAAATAAAAATAAATATAGTACCATTATTTATAGAAAGAAACTTTTTTGGTACCTGCTTAATGATTAATTCTGTTGCTACTTGCTTTATATAATTAGGTCTAGTCTCATATCTGTTGTGAAAATTGCGATCGAAGTAATTCAATAAACACATTCACACATTCCCTAAATGACGAACTATGTACGGGAATGAAGAAGACATCTTCATAAAAATGCAGGGTGATAGGACTCCCCCTTCAGAAAACATCAGCGGTAACCTCCTACCTGCCGTAAGAGGTGCCTATATTAGTAACTCTGAACAGTTCTCAATTTTTGGAGTGTGGATTGGCGACCACAGGTCTCCTAACTGAATATGCTACTAATTCTAATCACTCTTGCCAGCCTCCTCGCTTTCATTTTCTATTCAATGGGGTCGGACATCTTACGTTTCTGTCTGTTAACAGAGGATGCCTGCCCGCTTGTACTTTCCCTTAAAACAATAACCACCACCACCACTTCACCATCACCGGGATGACATAACCAAACTGCCGTTTCCAAACTGAATTATCTGAACTGGAGAAAATTGAGTAGGATTTTAGGTTTCAGGAAGGCAAACTGCAGGATGCATGACATGTACAAAATCTGTAGTAAGACCTGTAATGACCGAACGAGTTGGCCGTGCGCGTAGAGGCGTGCGACTGTGAGCTTGCATCCGGGAGATAGTAGGTTCGAATCCCACTGTCGGCAGCCCTGAAGATGGTTTTCCGTGGTTTCCCATTTTCACACCAGGCAAATGCTGGGGCTGTACCTTAATTAAGGCCACGGCCGCTTCCTTCCAACTCCTAGGCCTTTCCTATCCCATCGTCGCCATAAGACCTATCTGTGTCGGTGCGACGTAAAGCCGCTAGCAAAAACAAAAAAAGACCTGTAATGACCGAACGAGTGACTGCGAGGTTCGGGTCACGTAACTGTGAGCTTGCATTCGGGAGATAGCGAGTCCGAACACCACTGTTGGCAGTTCTGAAACTGGTTTTGCGTGCTTTCCCATTTTCATACCTGACAAATGCGGGAATTGTATCTTAATCAAGGCCACGGACACTTTCTTCCTACTCCTAGCCCTTTCCTATCCTATCGTCGCCGTAAGACCCGTGTGAGTTGCGACGTAAAGGAAATTGAAAAAAAAAAGAATGGCCACCCTGTAATGTTGTATGGGATAGAGGCACTGGTAAATACAAGCAACTAAGAGGTGGAATTGGTGGGGATGAGGACGCTAAGATGGATGTGTAATGTAAAGATAGAATAAGAAACTAATACATTAGGGATGCGGTGAAAATGGGAACACAACTGTGCAAGAAAAGAGGTTGAGGTGGTCTGGACATGCGGAGACAAGGAACAAAGAGTATGTGGTAAAGAGAATGGAACGAACAAAATTTTTCCGTGAGAGGAGCGGAGGAAGACCCAAGTTGAGCCTATGGTGAAAATGGATGAGAATCGGAGATACAAAGCATGGAGAAGAGAGGAGGCCGAGGAAAGGAAATGGTCAACAACAATTTTGCTTTACAGATAGGTCATTTGGCGACGATGAGTTTGGAAAGGACGACGTATGGGAAGGAAGGAAGGAACCATGGCCTAGATAAAGGTACAGCCCCAGCATTTGTGTGCTGTGAAAATGGCTCAGTTGGTCTCATGAGCCTGAGGGAACTCCGTCCGTGCCCTTAGTCAAGTACTGAAACCCTCTGACTGGCCGGAAATAGAACTCAGAGCCTCCGGTTAAGAGACAGGTGAGCAACATTTACCACTACGAGGCTAGCTGAAAGAAGATGGGGGTCCTTGAAAACTATGTATGTAGCCTATAATGAACAAAAGGTATTTCTAAGAGAAGTTTCGTAACAAGTTACACATACCCTGTAACAGTTCAATCAGGACATCTTAAACCATTTTGTGGGGGGCGGGGGGTAAAAATCTAAAATATATGAGTATTTATGACCGCCCGCTTTCCAATTCCCGCTAAGCACAGTACTTGGGTACTTTGAGTTGTAACAATAATAATAATAATAATAATAATAATAATAATAATAATAATAATAATAATAATAATAATAATAATAATAATAATAATAATAATAATTTATGGTGTTAGCTCCCGTGTGCAAGTATTTTAATTTGACGCCATCCAGACTGCCTGTGTGCCCATTTTGTCGTTCCGTTGTTTTTACTCTGTCAGATGGTGGAGTAAATCGGATCTCTGTTATCGGTTGCACGGCAGGATTTTAATTAATTTTGCCGGGCTGAGTAACTCAGACACCTGAGTCCGCTTGGCAGGTTCGATCCTGGCTCAGTCCGGTGGTTTTTGTAGGTGATCAAAAACGTCAGCGTTGTGTCGGTAGATTTATTGGCACGTAAAAGAACTCCTGCGGGACAAACTTCCGGCACCTCGGCAACTCCGAAAACCGTTAAAAGTAGTTAGTGGGAATTATAAGCCTAACATTATTTATTATTAATAATTTTCTCGGGTAAATACCAAACGTATCATCAGAAGTCATTCATATGCCGACATCGTCCAAATGGAGAGTCGAATATATTTCAAAACTATGACTACCACTGCCGAATTTGAACTCAGCACTATACTTAGGTACTTTAAGCCACTAAGTGACCTAGGCCTACTTAACACAATTGAGGCATGCTGGTAATATTGTGCCGACAGTAAAACGATGAGACATTGATTGTGTTCAGCACATGGGTATGTATAATGAGGTGGAAGGAAAATAAACTGACCAACTGACCATAAGCTAGCTGGAAGTTCACTTTTATGGGCCAAAAATACTTCTTTCAATTAATAACAATTCACGTTCCCTTCCCGAGGTCGAACAACTTTTTAGAGCACTCCCCGAATCGAGGTGAGTTGAATGTACCTGTCTTAACCAGCCTGACGGCCAACCTTAACTGTCTGGTAATACCAGGAATCGAACCCGGGCCTCCAAGGATGGCAGCTAATAGCACTAATTTTTACACTAGGGAGGTGGACAATTTTTAAATATCTCTTTACAGAATATAATTTCTTTAATCTGGTGCAAAAATCGGTATCTCCACTACATGAAAAGTTGAGTTTGTAAATGTCACTTGTTTCGTCCCGCTCTGCTATGTGTTTGATGCCCGATTTTCGTAACTTTCTTTTATTTTATACATGGCTTCCATCATACCGGTACTTCAAAAACTAATGAAAGTATTTGCAGCAAAGTTTGCAAATTAGTGTATTTTATTTATATAAACAACATATTTTAGGCTCGTTCCCTTGATGTAAGTAATTTAAATTAGAAAAATATTGTGGTTCATAAAATGAGAAACAGTAATGTGAAAGGTAGCGACTAAGAGAAAGTATATTTTTGGAAGATATAAATTTGGAGATTCTAGACTTAAGTTTTCGATATATCTTCAGCACCATAATTGTGTAAATATTCAATGGATTGTATTGCTTATAGTACATGCCTTTAAGTTGCAAAAAGTTAATATAAACATTTTGACAGGTAACCACTAGGCTCTCAGTGAACAATTCATTATTAAGTCATAAAATCTTCAATATATCTTTTAATTTGCAGTCATATTAATTTTCCTGGTGTTCTCTTACAGATCTCATGAAGATCCTTCAAATTAGGGTCAGGCGTCTCTGGAGAAAAATCAGTGTGACGCTTTTCACGTATTGCTGGACATTATTATAGGTCAAAAAGTATTACAAGTATGGGAATGATTCATGTACTGTATACGTATTATTTTAAAGTAGAAGAATGAATACTCAAGACATGCCGCGCTAGCTGACCTAATGTGCATCACAAAATTGCCTCTTCAGGTGTGATTTTGGCAGTCAAAAGTCAGTTACTGCGCATGTAGGCTTGGTGTGTACACGTCACGCAGAGAGTAGCAAGATATAATTTGAATCGTCCCGACGAGATCTATCAGAAATTTAATGTGACAGTAAATAAGAAAATAGTATATTGAATGTTTTGTGACCGAAATCTGTCAAATTTTGGCGTACTTTACAAAAAGTCAAAAAATATGTCTAATAAGCTTGTAAAAGCGTACAGAAAACGTACAGTACATAAGAGGATACTAGACTATATAAGAGATAGAACGCCATGAGCGACGCAATTTGAGCCTGCAGTAATGGCCTGTTGTAAAATCAAACGACAATGTAAATCTTTCAACTCTTGTTTCTCACATCATTCACTACTGTTCAATAAAATTTAGACAGTTGCTAAAAACTGTACACATAAAATCTAAATGAATAAATAAAAGATGTGACAAATTTAATTGTTATAAATTTATGATTACAACATATCGTTGGTGAGCCTAGAAAAACCACTATGTGATAATATTTCAACTTAAAACTCTGACCAGAAAGGTTCTGTCATCTAAGGTTCAGTATTGCATGAACTGTTGCATTTCAACGAATTTTCGTTCTAAGTGATATATGTGCTGCGGGTCAGTATTTCTCCCCTCAACTTTGTCACATAAAGCCCCAACGACGATTTGAGAGATGTTTCACGTAATAATTCCAGCTGCTGTACTGTGACCGTTCACAACGTCACCTATGGTATGCCATGATATCCAGGAGATTAAATATGCCGTTTTCCGCGTCATTCTGGGATAAAAACTGCCCAAGTTAGAATTTTTCTACCCGCTCCAGGACTCGATTTGCAGTATCCAGAGTCGCGCGACCCAGCTTTAGTTGCTGGTAATTAGCAGCAAGGTGGTGCAAGAGCGCTTGTACTCGAAGTTTTCTCACTCCAACCGCGAGCGAGATGAAAAGAGACGCGTTATCACGTGACAGAGAATCTAGGTCACTAGCTGAGCCCAGAGAGTATATCCAACGTGAAAACTAACATTATACCCTGTTTTCCTCGCTCATTCACCACTGCCAACTTATCGCATTCAGCTGTTTTATTTCTGTTAATTTTTATAAATCGCAAAATACCCAATGGATAATTAAGCGCAAACATTCATTTGAATCAGGGAATTTTGCGCATAATTATGAGACCGAGAAGTGCTCTGTTTAACTGACAGAGCGGTAACTACGCTGTAAACAAGGGCGCGTCTTAATAGCTAACAGATGTTGGACCCTAACCGTGACAGCGAACACAAGGAATCCCCTGTGCTCGTCATCATTCACCGCCAGAGACAAAAGGACGCTTTTGAGATTGCTTGAGAATCTACGAAGCTATTTTAAAAACATTCACTCAGTGGAAATGAGAATGCAAGAGCTACAATTTGATATCCTGTTCGTCACTATACGTTGCGTATTAACGGACCAACGTGTGAGAAAGGGTTGCATTTTTCCCCCACCCTCAGCATTCGAGCCTCTCGCGTAGCTCGCCTATATATTCAAGAGCTGAGAGGCAGACACTACCCAGTGCATTTTCAGTGTAACGCTAGCACGGTAGTATTTCGTCGTGGTTTGTGTGTGAGTCGTTTGTGAAGAAATAATCTTGTAATTTGAGCAGTGTAATGCAGTGATTTATTAAAGTCTGTGAATATATGTGGAAATAATCACCCTCTGAGTGAGACATTAGCGTGTACAGTGTGCCGCTAATTAATAAAATAGGAACGGTGCGAAACCGCAATAACCGATGTCCGTGTGTAGAAGAGGTCGTACATCGAGCCTCCTATGTATCTAAGCTAATACGGCTCAGTTAACATGTATAGGGACGTACTTAGCGAAGTGTGTGGAGCGAGCGTGCTCGATATAAATGAGAATTACCAAGAAAGTCAGTGAACAGCTCATTGTCGACCCAAATGAGGACAGTGCCACGTTAAAGTAATCCGTAGTGCAGTTGAGAGCTCGACTTACGGCTAAGTGCAATAGAACAGGCCTGAACTAGTATCATGAAATACGAGAATGCTAATACATTAGTGGCCTAACCACTGTCGTTTCTAGGGAAACCAGTGAAATTTCTGGGCCTATAATAGCTGCCTACAAGAAGAATAGATAAATGAGAAGGGATTAATGTCGGGTTTCTGGGACATTACCGCACGTGTTGGAATGCTCGTGCTAATGAGTATATCCAACCATATATTCAAATTGTGATGTGTAATAAACTAACGCATTCACATGAGATAACTTCCCCTCATTTACATGTCTATGAGAACGTCGACATCCAACTGAATACCAGAGTTTTGTCTGTGTACCGGAGAGAACGAGACATCTAGCTGTGTGCCGGAATTTCGCCTGGTAGCAGAGAACGTCTGGAACGTCGCTGTCATGTGTGTGACCTGCCAGGAAGTCATCATAGGTCTTCGCATCGCTGATGACGTGATGGAAGCCGAGTAAACCATGGTTGCCTCCCTGTAAAGCTGTGAACGTGGTATCCAGAAGTCTGAGTACATTTCCAAGTATTTATATCTTTGAAGGTCGTGTCCCATTGTAAATATGTAGATTTTTCACATAGATGTAACGTAGACTGCAAGCACGCCATTTCAGAAGGATAATAATAATAATTTCATTTTTATTTGGGTCTTTTATAGAATACTTTCATCATGGTTTTGGGACGACCATATTTTACTTCCATCCTTGTATAAGGGTTCGATAATGCATGACGTAATTGTAAGGACCTTGACTTAATTAAGTGTGAAGCGCTGTCAAGTAGAGAGGGCTTAAATATTCTGTAAAAATGACTCCAGTTATCATCTTTCCATAGCATATACGAGTCATCAAGATTTTTCAGTAATTCACCTTTTTTTTGGTGCGCTTCACCTGGTAGAGATCCCTCCTAATTAGTAACTAAGGCACCTGGAACAAGACATCGAGACAGTGGGTATTTTACATCGTTAATTAATTAGTTCGCGAATGCGTAAGGTAATTTGGACCCGTGTGATAGGAGTTCATCATTATATATGCATCGTGGTCGATGTACCGACGAGATGGCTGGACAGGCTGTAGCCATAATATATATTGTGAAATGAAAATGTGAAGTTCCCTTGGAATCTGTCATTAAGATACGTGAGGTGCATATCGCGATGTGAATATGTTGAGTACGGCCGGATATAGGGCCGAGATTTGTGGTAATGCCATTGTGGCCCGAGAGAAAGAAGTGAGATAGATTATTTACCGTGAAACCATTGTCCGAGAAGGCTTAGTGGACCGCTCTTTGGAAGTGTGTCACGGGCAGCTAACAGCTGGAGTTTTATGAGCCCCTTTAAACGGGGGAGCGAAGGCGTTTTCTTCAGTGAAATAGAACAGATACAAGTGGCGAGTTTCTTTCCTTTCGGCACAGAGATTACGTGTGTTAATTTAAATAGAGCCAACGTCGCAGAGATCCCAAATGAGCATTAAAGGAAGGATCCCCCCAATTTCTTTTCTTAATTATAGCGTGCAGGGAATTCCAGGTTAGATATACCCCGTCTCAGAAGATCTTGGGTTCGTTCCAGGAGACAGTGAAAGTTTATGTTCACTGTTACCAACAGCGGGTGGCTTGTACCATCTGTGACTCATTGTGTGTGTGTGAAATGTATATATTCTTGTCCATTTATCGCAGGTAGTGCTATGATACTTTGTTTATGATGTCTGGTATTGAAGTCGCTAAGTGCTTGTCCATAGATAGCAACGTTGTGTAAATAATGTCCTGATATATGTATTGATAAAAATCCTAATGGAATGAGCGTGTTTATTATACTGCATATTTGGCAACGTTTAACTTAAGGAAGTGTTGTAACGCGACTTTCAAAGGATTGGGAGTGTAAATTGCCTATTTCAGTTCATCCGATTCTAGCAAACTTATATCATAATTTGATGCAAATTGAATATATTAATTCTTGGCAGGTAAACAGATTTACAGCGGGGTGTGTCCATACTGATTAAATATGTGTGTGATTTAATGTAAGTGTAGAGTGAAATAATTCGAGAGGAAGCGCCCCTCTAAATCTGAGATAGTGTAAATATCCCAAGAGGGAACGCCTTCTTAAGTTTGAATATTTAAACGTATAATGAAGTGTAGAAAAAGACTACCGAACATTTAAACATCAAGATCACCAAAATTACTGTATGTAAGGTGTTTGTATGGCATATCCATGTAAATAATGTATTTCACTAGTATAAGTAAAAATCTGTTATACAAGATATTGTCTCTCTTCTCATTAGTAATAAAATTGTATTCCTCTCATAATTAACTTTTCCCCCTACTATAGAGACTATTACTAAAGAACTTACCGCCCCATCGGACAGTCTACAGACCCGAAAATGCGATACCGACTCGGCTAGCGAATTATTCTAGTAGGGGAGGGTGAGGCTTCGACAACCGGGCTGAGTTTATGAACAATGGTAACTGGTTCATGTACTGATGCCTTGGAAAGGTACAGTACCTAGCATAGGCTACCACAATATGTATAATAATAAAAATGATTTTAAAATTATTTCTCAATTCAGAGTCGTAATGTGACGTCCGTGACGTGTCAGTGCCGTAACGTGTCAGTTCCGTGAAATTGCGTCAGTGTCAGTGATGATTTATATCGTTCCTTTGAATCTGACTGTCGTGTCCACACTTGTCCGGCGCAGCGCCGTATTTTCTGCGTCCGTATCAGTGCAGTATCCGTTCCGTTATATTGAGTATTGTCGCCAACGATATTTTTTCCGTTTCACGGACGTGTTCTGCTGTGAAGTTTGTACTCCCTTGTGAATTTAATAATAAAATGAGTGACGTAAGTTCAATGTGTGTGGTTAAGTAAATATTTGTTTAGTTGTATTTGTAGTGTATTATTCACTTACCTCAGACAAACTGCTAACCGTCCTCTTCGTGTTATCGCCTTTCTCCAGCGGGTGTCTTGTCGTTTTAAATGAACTTCCAGTTTACTTAGCAATATGTTAAAAAAAATTCAGACATTCTGAAATATTCAAAACATTTAGTTTGATCGTCAATTAGTTTCTTATACAGGGCAGCGAAATCGCCATCACGTTCTCTATTCTGCCTTGCCTCATGTACCCACTTTTTTTAAATTGACGCTGTTCCTCTTCTTCTTCGTCTAGAAGTATAGCAATAGCCGCCAATTCCACATCCGTAAACTTTGACATCTCGGAAATTACTGAACTGAAACTGAAACAGTACTAATAGGTGTGGATGGCCATCACTGAGACGTCACGTATGTCATGGAACTGATACGTCACGGCACTGACACGGCACTGATACTGATGCGTTTTGCATACATTCAAAGCTGTGCTGTTAGTTCTAAAGGCTACTATCCCACTTGCTTTAGGGAATGTCTATGTTCATGAGTGACCAAATTTTACCTTCACTGTTATGGTGTAGACTTATACGGTTATGTTAATGCAGATTTTTTAAATATCGGAAAGAACGTTATCTACTGTTAAAAACACGTAAAGAATACGTTTCACCACTTCATTTTTCTTAGAATAAATTTTCAGTTGATTAGATCGTGTTCAGTATATTTGGTACATGGCGAAGAGATGTTCAGTACTGAACAAAAATGGCCAACCTGACATCAATGCTATCCGAGCCCACAACATACCGGAAAGTACTATATGTACTGAGCACGACCTAATAAGCTCAACGTTTATTCGAAGACACATAACACACGATTTTATGGCACTCTAGATAACTTCGCAATCGACCAAATTCAACTGTAATAATTATAATCTTGACGACGAAGAGAAGCAATCCAGAGGTGCACGAAATTATTTTAAATTATTGCAATACTAGCAGAACCTAGTGTGTGCATCTGCAGGACAGAAATAAATTTGACCAAGGGAGTCACGTAGCTGCGAATTTTCAATCTGGAGATACTGAGTTCGAACCCCATTGTTGATTTATAATAGTAATAATAATAAATAATAATAATTTCGTGTGGCTATTTCTAGCCGAGTGCAGCCCTTGTAAGGGAGACCCTCCGACGAGGGTGGGCGGCATCTACCATGTGTAGGTAACTGCGTGTTATTCTAGTGGAGGATAGTATTATGTGTGGTATGTGGGTTGCAGGGAAGTTGGAGACAGCACAAACTCCCAGCCCCCGGCCACTGGAATTAAACAATGAAGGTTAAAATTTCCGGCCCGGCCGGGAATCGAACCCGGGACCCTCTGAACCGAAGGCCAGTACGCTGACCATTCAGCCAACGAGTCGGACAATAATAATAATAATAATAATAATAATAATAATAATAATAATAATAATAATAATAATAATAATCTTATTTTCTTCTGATTACAAACTCACTGCTTCAGGTCTCGTATAAGGTAGACAACTCCTTTAGTTTATTTTTACACTGACATTATATCACTCAACCGCACTTTATTTATTGTTACGTTGTTATTCAGTACATATATGTTAAATGTAGAGGCTGGAAAATTACCCATAGTAGATTATATATATTTGTATATATGTATATTTGCATGAGTCGTTGGAGTGAACGGAATGTTATCAGAGTCTTGGGGGTCGCAACTCCGTGAATGTGACCCCCGGTACAAACCTTTCGTAAGCACGAGAAATCTCTCTCCCTCCGGATCGGACAGCTTTACCCACGCTGTGTGTGTCAGGACAAGTTTGAAGAGGAAGCTAAAGACCCATATAATGCTGTGTATGACGCAGTCCAGTGCCAATAATGAAGGGTCAGTCAGTTAACTATCAAGTGTCCAACAACTGTTCATAGGCTGTTTAAGTTCTAGTAATTATTGGCTACTTTATGTTGAACTGTTTCAGTCTACGGTCTGGTTTTAACGAGTAGATGAGTCTTGTGAAAGACATGTTTGCTTTTGAAAAGTGATCAGTATGATTATGCCTATGCTAAAATCAGTGAGAGCGTACACCGATGGTGATCTATATCACGATACCATGTGCCGGTGGGACAATTCTTGAAAATAGGGTATGTTTCACGAAGTATTGGAGCGTGTTCACATTATTGTTCACCGTTACTTATACGATTACTACAAATGATAATATATATCCTAATATCTGATTCCAAAAATATTTCAGCTTTTTGTATTAATAAGTTAATGTGTTACTAGAGTCTTATGAAGAGAATCTAAGTGGATTATTCCATTTTAGAATATAGCTAGTTTATTCCACGTCACTGGAGAGGTTTCATTTGTGGTAGATGGCGTTGGTGCATTTCCATCCGTTTAATCGTTTTCAGAGGTTTAGGTAAGGCCCGCAGACGATATAGCGCCTACCAGTATTCAGCTTCATGTATACACCCTATGAGAGAAGAGAAAGTTCACCATGCTTTATCGAAATTCGAGTGATTGATTTTGGTGAATCTTGATACCCAAATTGCGGATATTCTATCTTATTATAATTATTTAAAGTATGTTCAAGTCAAATATAATTAGCAAAGCTACTGTACAACTAGTGACTAAAGTGGTTGAATTAACGTTACAAATGATAACAAGGTAAGGTAAGGGTTATTCTGCCCGAAGGCAGGTCCGAACCTCCGCAGAGGTGTTCCTGAGCCGGTGTTTACGTGCGGTAGGGTGGCCAGTTCCTTTCCGCTCCTCCATTCCCTTACCCCCCACCAACAGCGCGTGGCAACCCATCCAACTCCTGACCACGCCCAATGTTGCTTAACTTCGGAGATCTCACGGGATCCGGTGTTTGAACAGGGCTACGGCCGTTAACGATAACAAAGTGTTCGGTAAATATTTCAATGGTATTTCAGTATTATTCTTATTCTTATTCTTATTCTTATTCTTATTCTTATTCTTATTCTTATTCTTATTCTTATTCTTATTCTTATTCTTATTCTTATTCTTATTCTTATTCTTTAAACCGTAGGCCTGTATGTCAATTGGAAGTACCGAACAGGATATTTTTACCATTGGACTTCCTAAACTGAATACCACCTTCATTACTCAGTTACTTTTGATCGAACCTGTACATGGAGGCAATTAGAAAATTTAAAATGTCATACTGCCCACTGTGACATATACATATGCATTAATGAGAGAGGTAGGCAGTGAGATGAATGAAATCGTTGATGGTCCACACAAGAGCTGGAGTCTTCAATGAATAGGTAGCCGACGAACTCTCATAAAGTTTGCACGCTCTTTTCTCTTCGTTGCCACCCAAGCATCACACACTGCTGAATCATACATATCATACCTTGTGGTTGAATTGTCCTTCTCAAAGCCTTAATGAGAGAATAATTCTGAATGGTATTGTGTGGGAGGTAATGCATAGCACCTGTGACCAATAAGGGAAGAAGATAAAAAGCGAATACCGCTTTAGAAAGAATTTTGTCACGCACGCATCTTAGCAATTTTCTACGCAATAGGGATTAGGCAGATTAGTATGGGTAGGTGCATATCTGAGTGCATACACACGATACTTATTCACACACACACACACACACACACACACACACACACACACACACATATATATATATATATATATATATATATACACATACATGCAGGGTGTCCTTAAAAAAGGTTCTTTGATCTACTCTTCACAACATTGTGATCAATTACAGTAGTGGTAGCAAACCATAATTCCGAAGATAATGAGTTGTGTGCTGACTCCTCCGTAAATATTGGAAACTCTTTCAAGGACACCTTTTATATACAAGGTGTGACGCATAAGAATATGATAAGTGGGGCAGGTAGAATATAGCGTGAACACTCACACGAGCGTAGCATCCTACCTGGCAGAATGCGCGGTGCGTATTATGCATATTTTAGTTTAATCTATGACATGGGTGATTCACAGATTCCTAAAATGTTATCTTTTAACCAGCTGGAAGGGATTATCTAACACAAATTTTCTTAAACCTTCAATCAATCGGCCGAAAATAATACTGGGCTAGTAACCAAAGGTACAGCAGAAGTGCCCAGGGACTGGGCTTAATTAGGAGATAATGCGTAGGAAAGGAAATATAACATTATTTGAAAAAATATTGACTTGCCAAAAATACAGCACTTCTGAGATAAAGGTAGCTGCTACGTGTTAGGCAGCCGGTCACAGGAAAATTTGTAAACAGAGTAGAAGGTAAGGTAAGGTAAGGGTTATTCTGCCCGAAGGCAGGTCCGAACCTCCGCAGAGGCGTTCCTGAGCCGGAGTTTACGTGCGGTAGGGTGGCCAGTTCCTTTCCGCTCCTCCATTCCCTTACCCCCCACCAACAGCGCGTGGCAACCCATCCATCTCCTGACCACGCCCAATGTTGCTTAACTTCGGAGATCTCACGGGATCCGATGTTTCAACACGGCTACGGCCGTTGGCCAGAGTAGAAGAAGGTCAAGTAAAACAAAACAGAAACTGATTAATCTTGGACTGCTCGATAGCTGCAGCCGCTTAAGTGCGGACAATATCCAGCATTCGGGAGATAATAGGTTCGAACCCCACTGTCGGCAGCCCTGAAAATGGTTTTCCGTGGTTTCCCATTTTCACACCAGGTAAATGCTGGGGCTGTACCTTAATTAAGGTCACGGCCGCTTCCTTCCCACTCCTAGCCTTTCCCTGTCCCATCGTCGCCATAAGACCTATCTGTGTCGGTGCGACGTAAAGCAACTAGCAAAAAAAAAATAATAATAAAAAAAAATAATAATAATCTTGGACTACATTGGAACGAACCACCATAACAAGATGAATTTTTACAAGAATTATTTAAATTGTTTAAATTTTGACAAGTTTTCATTCAATACTTGAATAATTTTCCGTTATTTTAAAATTCACGGCCAGCGTAAGAGAGAAGAATAATATGAACAAGGAAAAATTTTAACAAAGTTAACAATAAAAAAATCCAAATTCGATGAATTTCCAAGTTCTTTGAAATAATTTGGAAAATAAACTGTTGTTGTTTGGGTCATCAGTCCACAGACTGGTTTGATGCAGCTCTCTACACTACTCTATCCTAAGCTAAATTTTTCATTTCTCTTTAACGAATGCATCCTACATGTACTCTAATCTGCTTGGTGCATTCATATGTTGGCCTGTACCTGCCGTTCATAACACCTACACTTCCCTCAAAACTAACTGTATCTTAAGATGTGTCCAGTCGTTCTATCACCTCTTCTGGTCAAAATTCTCCAAATCGTTCTCTTCTCACCAATTCGGTTCAGTATCTCTTCATTCGTAATTCAATCTATCCATCTCTCCTTCAGCATTTTTCTGTAACACCACATTTCAAAAGCTTCTATTCTCTTTCTTTCCGAGCTGGTAATGGTCAATGTTTCACTTCAATACAATGCCATGCTCGGAAATCTGCCACCTGGCCGCCAGTCCTAAATGCAAATCAATGATGATTGATTAATTGATTGATTGGAAAACCGTGCTAAAGTAATTATAAAGGAAATTCGACTAGTTTGTATTAAAGCTGTTCATGCTTGAAAAAATCACATTACTCCAAAATGCGTTTGACACCAAACATACAGGTTGGTTTTTTACCAATACCTAGATGGATCAGCCCAAGAGGACGAATTTTAAAGTCGCGAATGGCATCCACAAAGCTTACCAAAATCCGCAAAAGAAATTAAATAAATAAATTTAAAAATCGGCACCTTAGATTTAAATTGTAAAACGCAGATTGATTGAAGTTTAAAACATTTTAGAAGTTTATCTTTTATAATGTGCAGAGTTCTACACAGAGTTCTCTGTCAGTAGAGAGACGAAGATGAAGCATCATAAATACACATGCCAACCAGGCTAACAAAGTATATGAAGGTGGCTACGCCCGACTAGGAGGGGACCTATTGCAGGGAGTAGGCACACGGCGACGGACCTCCTTTCTCTCTGCCCGAGTCACGGCCCAGTGTACTGGGCAACTGTGATGAGAGACCTGGTGGCTTCCCGCGGGATTGGCGCACACTAGTGTCTCCCTTGTGCAAGCTGTGTGGTGGTGGTAGTCTCCAGAACAGCGTTTTCAACTTACCGAATGCCACAACTAACCTGACAGAGGCCTCACCTCATAAAGCCGAAACACTGCAAGAACTGTTGAGGGGTACTTGTAGACCTCACCAGATTGCCGCTTCCAATTGAGGTCCTCTACTGGTTGTTTACTCGTTCGACTGCCTTCCTGGGTGCAGTCGCGGGTTGCGGCTTGGTGGTCGTATCTTGGTGAGTCGGCATATTCTTCTTCCTGGTGCGGGGGTGGAGGGTGGAGGTGGGGTGGGGCGTCGTCTTCTTCCCGATGAAGGTCTCTTCTCGGTAGGGGATGAGGCCCCGTCCTGGTAGCTCCCTTCCCGGCCTGGGGATGTGAGGGCACGCGCAGTCCCACTGTAACTCCGGCTTCCTCTTCTTCTCCCTGGCTGGTGGTTGAAAGTGGTGAGCCCCGACGCCCTGTTGTGGTCCCTGTCCCGTATAGCACGTTTGGCTGTCTGCGTGGTGGAGGATGTGCAATCAGACCGTGAGGCCTGGAGAGCAGTCATGTGACGCTAGGGGGCATCAAACTCCACCTCCGTGCTGCGATCCGCTGTCAGGGGCGCCGTCCTGCAATGCGCCCGTGCAGCTGGCCCTTCCTGAGAGGTCTGTGTGGGTGGAGGTCGTTCCTGGTTGGCGGCCTTTGTCTGCATTGACTTGTCAAAACAAGGCCGTAGGACCAGAGTCATGCTGTCGTGACCCCAGGTTGCGTCCTCGTCCACCTCTGTACTCGCGACCGTGGCCTCCAAGTCGCTACCAACCAACTTGTTTCTTAGCCCCTTGTCCTTCCTGGCTGTCTGCTTGGCGATAGTCGTCATCTTTGCTAGTGGCTGTCTCCGGTTCTCGCCCGCTTCTAATTTGTCTGGATCTCGTCAATGCGTCCACCCCTGGGCCTAGTAAGAGGCAGTCGATGTTTACCGATGGGCACGTCCTTCTCATGTTATCAGGTGGATGGCGCAGGCTACGGATGACAATATCCCTCCATATCTGACTGGTGAACTCTGTCCTATAGTAGACAAGGAATGCGGGCAGCCGTGAGTCAGCGTGGTGGTCCCGGAACATGAACACCTCCAGAGGCTCACATCCTTCCCTGGGGTAGTAGCGGCCGTCATTCTCTCTCACAGTCGTCATTGCTCCTCCTGAAATATATACTCTGTAAGAGAAGTAGCACTGAGATGCGCTAGAAAAATGCTTTTTGTATGCACTTAGAGTACATGAATGCAGACAAATTACTCGTATTGCACTGACAAGTAAAGTTCCTGGTGAGGAGAGAGACTAAGCTAAGGCACGTATGTCCGTCTACTATAGCAGTCAGTTTTTCCTCGGTCATGAAGGATCGAGAGGTGACATTAAATGGTGGGTTTGTCTTTAATAATGTTCGTATGGAGTGGCCCAATGAGGAGCAAGTAGAGGAAAGGCATATGCAGAACAGTCCAGATCGTCGTGACGCATAGAGTGGTGATGTTGCGTAGAAGTAACCAGACCAGGAAGATCTGGAACTTGAAGGCTGCTCGCTAGAGATAGTAATCCATTTATCGTTGTAATACAACGTTGTAATCCAAGTGAGAGGGATCTGGAACTTTACAAATCTGCTAACTGGAGAAGGTGAGTCTTTCCGTGTCACTTTCAATATATTATCCGTAAGTTAGCTCGTAAAGAAGAACATACCAGACCGAGAAATAAAATCCGTAATATTTGTTCACGCCACTTTATTTATGTATTCATTCATTCATCGATGTTGCAATTGCTTACTGCGATATACTATGCCTTTTACTGTGGGTTATATTTTCATCTGTATGACTTAGATTATTTATTTTGAATTAACCAATCTTTCTTTTTGTTACTAGTTGCAATACGCCGCACTGACACAGATAGGTCTTATGGCGACGATGGGATAGGAAAGGGCTAGGAGTGGGAAGGAAGCGGCCGTGGCGTCAATTAAGGTACAGCCCCAGCATTTGCTGGTGTGAAAATGGGAAACCATCTTCAGGACTGTCGACAGTGGGGTTCGAACCCACTATCTCCCTGATGCAAGCTCACAGCTGCGCGACCCTAACCGCACGGCCAACTCGCCCGGTAATCAATCTTTTTGATTGGAAGTCAAATGTACTTATATACTAAATAAATAGGTTATCTTCCTCATCAGTAGATTTCTATAGATGTATAATGGGTATTGCTGATGATAAAGTAGACTTACTAGAGAAATATGAAGAAGTGTGTGACGCCGAGGCTTTAAAAATAGGTATTATTATTATTATTATTATTACAAAGGATAACATTTTTAACCGGTCGCAGTGGAATTTGTTTTGATAATATTTCTGGAGAGAATGGCACACGGCTAAAGTTAGTAAAGGAACTATTTGTCAAACCATGATTGTGTCAACGCGACCTACATACTTTGCTCGCGGTTTTCCCCAACAAGATTCGAACGGGTTAGGACAGCGATGGGACCCACATAATATCCAATCCTGAAGGTCAGTGACAATTTACTAAGTTCTGCGACGAACCATCGAAAGATTCTGATATTTTCCATCCGATCTTCATTAATTTCTACGCATGATCAAGCCCCGCTTAACGTGATTATGAAAGGGAATTTTATTGGTTCACGGTATTCCCTTCAGAGGGCTGAAAACATCTACTTGTTAATCAACAGTGTACTTGCATCACATCATTTTAAAACTCTCCTTATCCACTCTAAATAAAAATTCCAGCCACATCTGAATAGGCACATGGGACATTCTACCGAGCAGGGTAGGTTTTGGCTTAATGGTGGCCGCGAATTTATCGTGACTCTACAGCTCTGCATTACCCCTTCAGCGTACGGAATGAAAACATTTTTGCAGTAGTAGTAATAGTAGTAGTAGTAGTAGCAGTAGTATGATATATTCCACGCCATGTCGTACAAATAAAAAGCATAAAATGTAATTCGAATCGTTAAAACTTATGAAAATTTTAAAAATAGGTATAGAAAAGGTTTAAAAACAGTATTGTGTAAATGATATCTTCCTGGCTGTAATAGCGCTCACAGAAAAGAAAACACGCTTTATTTACGTATGTTATTTCTCGTGAATTCTGAGGCCATCTTTCAGTTAACCTTAGAAAACCGAATGAGGGTTTATTTTCATACACATACTAGCAGTTTCCCGCTGGCTCCGTCCGCAATGTACAATGTATGGTGTTGGTCGTCATTATCCTCACGGATGTGTTTGCAAAGTTCCGACTTAATGAAATAAAGAACATGATCTGCTGCGGTATTAGAATGTAATATTGTGTCAAGAAAACACTTGAAAATACATTACACAAAGAAATTGAATTAAACGTTCCTTGGAACAACACTACGCGCCGAACTATTAAAAAGTCCTTCAAAGATCTTCGTCATGGAGACAAATGTACTAATAACTATTCTCATAATCTACCAATGTAAGTAGTAATTACCTCAAAAGAAAGCGCTTGATCTACTGAGCGTTTTCAGACCAATACGAACTGCGTACCTCAATTAGAACGAAAGATATGATTGGTTAAATGGGAAAATATGTTGAAGAAATGAAACGTCAAATTTAATGTGCACTCATAACTTTTTTCAGAATGAACCAATTTGAATAGTTAAGAGCTGAATGAAAGATTTTGATCCACTGAGTGTTCTTAGGCCAAAACGAACTCCGTACCTGAATTAGAACCAAAGATATGATTGCTTCAAAAATACAAAAAAAATTGAAAAAATGAAATAATTTGAGGAAGGTGGAATTTAAGTGATTTATAGTACCGGTACCTAATGACAAATTTGTGCATGAATACCTTTAAGGTAAAACAAAAATGAGAGAAATCGACTGGATAGAATGGCCGGACTGACTGACTTTAGTTTTCATATTTTTTTAAATATATAGATGATATTGGCTATTTAATAATATCTAAATCATGTGTGTTTTCACTACATTATTAAGATAATAATCAAAATGTAGTTTTATTCCACAATGGAGGGAAAATATGTGTATACAACAAGAGTTTTAGTTTCGGAAGCTAGAAAATCTGCTTTGTCGAAGGTACGGGGCCGTGCATGACATACGAATAAAAAATAATAAATAACTGCTAAAGTAAGGTTGAGCTCACACAAGGAGCACGTAGCTCATTAAGCGGGTATGCAGCGCGTGTTGAAGTGAAGTGTACAGAGATCGTAGTTCGTGCAGCGGCTCAGGCGCGAGCTACGGCAACGGAACAAATACATTCGATTCCAAACATTCAAGGGAAGATTCCTAGGAATTTGTGAATGAAGTCCGTCTCCTGCTTTAAAGAGTAAACCTAAGTAACTTTCAAAATATTATTTAACGTGCGGAAAACAGTCAAATGTTTTCAGAACATGTTAATAAATAGTACATTCCTAAGACAGTTATCGTTGTACTCCATACACTATTATTTTTATACCTGTAAAGAAATAAGAATCCTATCTTGAAAAATGTGTTGTTAATATTTCTGTGAAAAGTTGCGTGTCTAAAAAATATACCACATTCAACAATTACTATAATGAAGATTGCTGAAAAGAGGAAGCTGATATTATGCAGAAATAAACATTTCCAAGGAAGTTATTTTTCTTAGGATACAACTTCAAAATTAAATAATACACTTATTTATGCTGTTAAGTGTCATATAGAATGCGCTCAGTCCTTGTCGAAAACATGCCTAAAATACAACCGACATTTCAAAACTCGTACAGCAAAACTCGTCTCATTCAAGAACAGCCAACAGGCGCCTCGTCTTTCGTGACATTGATCCTGTTTGTGGACGGAAACCGAGCACTACATTTTGCATTAAGATGGTGAACATAATGCTTAATAAAGTGATTTACTGGGCGAGTTGGCCGTGCGGTTAGGGCCGCGCTGTTGTGAGCTTGAATCCGGGAGATAGTGGGTTCGAACCCTACTGTTGGCAGTCCTGAAGATGGTTTTCCATGATTTTCCATTTTCATATCAGGAAAATTCTGGGGCTGTACCTTATTTAAGGCCACGACCGCTTCTTTCCCATTCCTAACTCTTTCATATCCCATCGTCGCCATAAGACTTATCTGTGTCCGTGCGACATAAAGCAAATTGTAAAAAAACAAAAACAAACGTGATTTAGAAACCATTTTTATTAATATATTGTACAATTTTGATCACAATGCATTGAATAATAAATAAGCAGTTTTATGTTGTTCAGTCCGTCAGCGATTCCGCTGGTGGGATCCTCAACAGCTCTGCCATCAGTCGTCATAGATGGCCTAGGCATCATTGAAGGGGCTTACTAAAGAAAATGAGGAGTGAGGTAGTTTCCCGTTGCTTTCCTCACCGAGCCAGAAGTTGCTATTACATAGCAGTCTGCCAAGCCCACTGAAATGCATGCACCAACCGACCCTATGGGCAATATTTTCACACCATTCATAGCAGGGACTGGCCGCAGGAGGAATGACATTACTAGTATCGCTCATACCTCAGTCATTTTCATTTTGTCAAAGCCAAGGGTAAAGCTGTGACAGGTCAATGAAAGTAACAAAATTGCTCTAGCCTATACCAGAAGACATAGTGCACTGTAAACACTAGGTCCCGCCAGCAAAGGCACAATAAGCAGTTTTAAAGTAGATTAAAATAGTTGCAAGTTCTAAAATAAACTGTACTATTCAAAACTTGTCTTACACTCTTTGACAGATCAGAACTGCGTTTCCACAAAATTATTCTTCATTTATTACACAGTTATTTATTTGATTATTGAAGTTGTTGAGACTAACATTTGATCTGGAAATAATTGGTAAACTAGTAGAAACGCCAAAATGAAGGTCAATAAAACATTATTCGCAGTTCCAGAAAAATAAAATGAAAAATAGATATGGTAAGTTTTGAAATGGTTGTGACTCACAATTCCTCATGCATATAAGGGTTGTTTTATGTATGTGACCTCCCTGTAGGTTCCTCACAGCTTCCACCACCACTATCACTTACACTAAACGTATGTCATTTATAATCTTTTGACAGATATCTCAGTAAATGACAACAGGTTCATCAAACGTAACAACACGAGTTACTCTGAGCCTCCAAAGTGTACTAGCAACAGAAATATAAACGTGAATACACTTTCGTTTAAATGCACCACTTAATAAAACATACAGTAACAGGCGAGCACCGGTAGCGAGGTGATCTCTTTAAATCAACTCGAGTGGGTCGATCTTGAAATCGATTTCAAAATCTACGTCTGTACAGCTGGAAAGTGGCCAGAGGAGCTGTAGCTACCGAGCTTGGTAATGATTATCGCTTACCTCCCGGGGCTGTGGATCGAAATCAGATTCACTTACACCACGTTCAGTAGACCACGGAGGGGAATACAACGTGTACAAGTGCCGAATGTGGCTCAGCAATACTTACCAATGATTTTCACATGAAATAATTCATGAATAGCATGTAAGTGTAACATATACTACTACTACTATTGCAACTTATTATTATTATTATTATTATTATTATTATTATTATTATTATTATTATTATTATTATTATTATTATTATTATTATTATTATTACGGGGTTACCCGTGGAGCAGAAAGAGGTTAAAGAAGGTGCTGGGGTGAATGGGTCTATGTACAATATCAACATTGAATTTAAAACTTTAACAAAGGTTATATTTATCTTTATATCTTAAACTCAACAATTTTTTCACTGAGTGAACAACATGAGATTACAGTTATAATGACAATTTCAACAATTGGAAAATTCAAGATTCAGAACCTTAACAATTCTGGGCTTCAAGCTCCTATATTACAAATTCACAATTTGAAGCGGTATTATTTAGGTAAAGACAGAAATCCCTTAATCCAAGAGCACTTGCTCCCAAAAATTACAATATCTAGCCTTCCAGAGGCACCCTTCACTATTACAAAACTTTGGAAAGAACTTGCAGGCTCTCAGTTTCTTCCAGCCTACTCAAGGCAACATCAAAATCTTACACCCTCTGGCTCCTCGAGGCCCAACTTACAAATTGAAACAGGGGTATCTAGTACCCAACCTAAGGAGCCTTTGCGAAAAAGAACAGGTTAAAAAAAGGCCCGAACACAAACTGAATGGAGGCGTACACTGCGCTCTCAGATAATGAAAACTTAAAAACCTACAGGCTCTTGGCCGATGAAACAGGAGCTATTCCCAAACTACCGGGGTGGCTCGCATGGAAATTACTTTAATACATTAAAGAAAGAAAACAGTTATCAAAACGTAGTCACCTCAAACCAAGATGAAGGGGAGCTCGAGAGGGTAGCTCACTCTCTACCCCCGATTTACAGTTAAAGAATTAAGAAAATTTTACATGAAAGGAAGAAGTTTACATAAAGCGGTTACATAGTTAGAACTTCGGACCTTCCCCTCGGATAAATACGCGGAAACAGAAAGAAAGATTAAATTTATGTGGCCACTACCTGGTAGATGCTCTGCTGGCCGAAGAAAGAGGCGCCCCGCCTCCCGCCTTAACACACGCACTCAGAAAGACGACGGTTAATTGGCAAAGGAGCCAGAAAAGCCGCAGTTTATATACCCTCAGGGAAGGTTCGAGAGAATTCAGGACTAATCAGGACACACCCACTTAATTTTTATTGGCAGATTCAAAATGAACAAGAAATGCGGGATTGATTGAAAATTAATTACAAAAATTTATGACTTTCCCGATTCAAAACTGGTGGAAAGAAAAGAAGTGTTGGCAATCCAAAAATAAATGAACATAAATTCAGTTATAAAAACCTAGAAATACGAAACTACTTTAAGTTATAAGTTCTTCCACCTTGCACCAGAGTGCATGATCAGAGTTTTTGGTGGTGTCATCTGTGGAAAAATGTCCAAACTTCTTGATGTGTAGCAAAACAAAACAAGGAGAAATTCATTCATTCAGGAAACTTCATAATAACACAATTACTTAATATTTCAGTAGTGACATCTTCCGATTAAAATCTCAACTTTATGTAGTAGTAATTTCACATTTTGGTCGGTAGAGGAGTTCATTAAGGCGCTTATTTTGAAATAAAGAAGTTGAGGTGAACCTCCCGGTACTATTATTATTATTATTATTATTATTATTATTATTATTATTATTATTATTATTATTATTATTATTATTATTATTATTACTGTACCAGAAAGTACACCCACCCCGTACATTTAAATGAAGCGCCTTGGAGAATGCCATCTAAAATCTAAAACTCGCAACAACTGGACATTTCTCTATAGATGTCTCTACTATAATTTTAGATTATGCCTCTGGTGTGAAGATTGACTATTAGAATTGTAAAGTAATTTTGTATTCTAAGGTTTCCTAAACTGAATTTTTCTTTGTTTTGGTGTGTTAAAATGTACAACACTTCTATCTCTTCCCACCAACTTAAGATGTTGGCCAATGAAACATTTTGTATATTTACTTTTATCCAATCAACAGTGTCTAGTATTTATTTAATTACCCAATAAGAACTCGGGGTGTGTCGGGCCTTAGTACAGAGTTTTCTGGAATTTTTCCCCCGGGTATAAAAGCTGGCACATTTTCGGACCAGGCTGTCTTATTGATCGTTCCAGTCTGCAGAGTGCGTGTTTATAAAGGAGGTGGGTCGCCCCGTCCATCTTCGAGAAGTGCACCAGCTCCAGGTAATGGCAGTTCTGGCTTAACCAAGTGATAAACTTTGAAAGATAGCTCGAGGGGAAGGTTTCCAATCTTTAATAATGTACCGGTAACTTAGATTTTCTAAAGTATAAATTTCAAACAAGCCGAAGGAACTTCCCCGAAATCAGGGAAGAGAGAGTGTTCCCTATCAACTTGATTCTGAGATGACAATGATTTTTTAACATTTTTCAGTTATTATTATTATTATTATTATTATTATTATTATTATTATTATTATTATTATTATTATTATTATTATTATTATACGGTATTAATTAGCTGAAACTCGAGAAGACATGACATGGGGTAAATATTTATTGAAGGATTTCCTTACATATTACATTCGTTGTCCTGTATTTTTTTATAGTTTTCTTTACGTCGCTTCCACGCAGGTAGGTCTTACGGCGAATATGAGGTACGAAATGGCTAGAAGTGGGAAGGACGCGACTGTGGTCTTAATTATGGTACAGCCACAGAATTTGCCTGGTGTGAAAATGGGAAACCACAAAAACCATCCTCAGGGCTGCCGACAGTGGGGTTTGAAGCCACTATCTCCCGAATGCAAGCTGTTAGCTACGTAACCCAAATAACGCAGTCATTTGCTCGGTGCATTCCTTGTACAATTACCTTTTGGCACTATTGTAGCTTTAAAATATTGCTCTCTTGACACTCCAACATTTAATTGACCATGGCTGAAGACTTGCTGAGGTAAATAAAGACCCTCACAAAATGTCGGGCGAATTGGAAATTGATGCCTCTTGAAAGAAAATGGAAGTGTTTTATAGGATGTTCTTAAGTCATTTCGAGGGATGGGAGCTCTTTGTCCAGCTTTATCTCCACTTATTATTTCCAAATCTAAACAATTTTCGTACACACTTCTTTGAATTAGGCACCAACCCGGTTCCGTTTAGGAGCCTTTGGGAAACGTTCCGATTTCTTTAGATCATAACTATGGCTTTAGTTTTTGGAATAAAAATACGAGGAGGCAAACCATTAATTCCAAGGAATTCAAGAATTATGTGGGAAATTGATCTAGCTAGCTTTCGTGTTTAGTATTAATCTGTTGACGCTAGCTTATGGTTTTTAACTACCGGGTATAAGCCCAATGACATTAAAAAAAATTAGGAATGGCAACTTTTGAAAAAATGATGAAATCTTTCTCAGAAGTGAACGTTTTGCTATAAATTTCAACCAGAATATCATCATGTGTTAAAAGTTTGGCTGTTAGTTCAATGAAATTCGATCCGTCACCATCTAGAAAGGGGTAGTCGCTGGTATCGATTTCTTGCATTTGTTAAATTATTTTATAGCCTTGCCAGCATATAATTCTATAAGCGGTGTGTTTTGAATAAGGGTCAAAGAGTATTTAATACAATTAAAAATAAATGCTTCTTTGGTGATGAGAATATAGCAAACAGGCAAAATATTTATGACATCACCCCCAAGAACAATAATTTTCATACCAGAAGGAATAGAATGTCGTTATCTATGATAAATTTTAGAAGGCGATTCACATACATTAATGAATGACTATTTGCCATTGGGGTTTTATCCCATATTGAGCCGTGCTAATCAAATATCATCAGTTGCTTTGGGATTTAATTTTAATCCAGACAGCGAACCCCCATTTAAATTTAGAGAAATGTTGAATGTAATGTGCACTGTTCAACCGCTGGGTAGGAAAACAGCGGCTATTCACGTCCACGAAGTAAAGCTGACCAGGAAGACGTCTGACTGCACATGCGTGCTTACCCCTTCCCACCTCCTCTATCGTGCCATGTGGCTCAGCGCTCTCACGATTCAGGCGGCTTTTAAGTTCTAGCAAGCACTTCGCCCAATCAGAATGCTACATTTTATAATTTAAAAATATACGGCAAGAAATGTCCATTCTTTTAAGGGCACTCTGAAAATCTACAGGCCAAGATCATCAGAATACTTTACGATGTAAATAGGTTCAGCCGTTCTATCAAACACGCGGTCACCAAAAAAATTAGAGATAAATATATAGATAATATGAAATTACGATCTTGGAAATGTAAAGGATGGTAAATAAACTTAATTGTCATAAAGCAGAGAGAATAGATGAATTCTTACGTCATATATTAAAATATAGTGGGAAGGCCGGAATGAAATGGCTTCATAGAATAATAGAATGAGCAAGGAGTTTAAAGTAAGTACGTTCTAATTGGACTAAAGCAGTAATTGCACCAATCTATAACGAGAGGAATTGGAACTGGTGTCTGGTCATTTCATTCATCGGTATATCAGACAATGCATTCACTGGCATTTCCTCTTGAGTGTGGTTTTGGGATGGAATGAAATTACTATTATTACTGTTATTGTTATTATTAATTTGTCTGTTTCTCCACCCACAAAGTACGTTTACGGTTCTTGAAGATGCCAATGTGCCGGAATGTTGTCCCATAGGATTTATGTTATATTCTGGTGAATCTACCATCACGAGGTTGCATTATTTCACTGATCTGAGCCGGTATTTTGTTGAGAAAACCACCGCTCTGCCACCTGAGCCACTCAGTTATGCTATTCTTCATCTTATTTTTCTCCTTCCAGTTGAAAACGGTAGCAGCAGATGAAGTAAAGGGCTTCTTATTGTTAGTCTTTCGATTTCTTTTTATGTATGGTTCTGGTGTCACGAGAAAATAAACGCCACCAGAAATGCTGTAATATGCATCTGCAATGTAATATATTCCACTTTAATTTAAAGAAAACGTAATAAGGACTAGTATAGTCACCATTACTAGGATCTACACCAACTAAAGTACAAATGATCACCATTCTCTTACGGACACTACGCTAAAGTTGCAACAGCATTTTTATGCGCAAATACATCCCCATACATCACCACTGTTGTCCTACATTATTTCATTTATTTTACCTAAGTGTTATCGTTACGTAGGGGCTGCCTGGCCGAGGTGGTAAAGGCGTACTCGGTTCACCCGGAAGGGCGTGGGTTCGAATCCCCGTCAGGAAGTCGTAATATTTGAAAAATGAGATTTCCACTTCCGGAGGTCCATATGGCCCTGAGGTTCACTCAGCCTACACCAAAACTGAGTACCAGGTTAATTCCTGGGGGCAAAGGCGGCCGGGCGTAGAGCTAACCACTCTACCCCATCAAGTGCCGAGGTTACAAATAGTGGAAGCCTTTACCTTCCACCACTCCCAAGGCCTTCATGGCCTGTACGGAAATGACTTTGCTTTGCTTTTTGTTATCGTTATGTACTGTAGGTCCTTATTACCTCTACGGATGATTCGCAAAGGTATGTTTTATTTTGAACATTGATATACTTGGCAGTATTGAAACTACTTTGAGGTGTATTTAAGTAAGGGTGTAGAAGTACAGGTTTATAATTAAGCATTAACAATATACAAGTTCTTATAAAATATCTACGAAGCAACTCCTTCCATAATGGTTAATGGCCAGATCCTACACAATATCGAATATACTCTTTACCTCGGAAACCACCTTTGACAAGCGTTAGCATGGAAGCTGATATCCAGTATGGCCTCAGATGCACCAGTGTGGCATTTAGTCATCTCCTCAAAACGTTCTTCGACAACCATGATCAGAGTGCCCAACCAGGTTATACGTAATGACATAGCGAAAGCAACACTAACTTTTGGATGAGAGACTTCTTGATTTAAATAATACATTCCAAAATATGAAAACATACCACTAGCGCTGTCTTAGAATTGGTGACGTAACCTTGCGAAATATTAATCAAGATTATTATAATTTTTACAGAAAACGAATATCCTGCTATAGCTGCATTCGCCAGATATCGAACTGCAACTTCATTTTAGACTAAGTGACTCGCAAGTCACTTTAAGGGAAATAATAAAAATGAAAGGCTGATGAAGAGTTTGTAATGGCTGAGTTTGCTGGGCAAGAGACTTCAGATCAGTAGGTCCCTATTGGCAGATAGCTTATAGTGCCGGGAGCGTCCGAGGACAAGTTCTGCTCGCCAGATGCAGGTCTTTTGATTTGTCTCCCGTAGGCGACCTGCGCGTTGTGATGAGGATGAAATGAAGTTGAAGACGACACATACACCCTTCCTTTGTGTCAGCGAAATTAACCAATGATGGTTAAAATTCGCGACCCTGCCGGGAATCGAACCCGGCACCCCTGTGACCAGGTGGCAGATTGAGGCAGGGTTTCTGTAATATGTTCTAGAATCAATTGATCTGGAGAATTTTAAAGCTTCTTTGAAGTTCGTCAGTGACTTCAAAGAGGATTAAAACCGTAATTTCGGTCATTATGGACATTTTTTTTTCGCTCCTTCTAACACCCATTCCGATTGGACTTCAACTTAAACGGCATCCAGAGTTTAACATTTCATCTTAGCGATCCTGAAAAACTATGGATTTGACGCTAATATCATTCGTCTTCGATTATTTTTAGATTTCACCCCCTTCTCTAGGGGTGCTACGGGTGTCTTGCCCCCGCAGTATTCTTTTCCAGACAGTGAACTGTATTTGTACCAAGTTTGGTTGAGAGCTATGGTGGAACGGAACACACACACATACATTCATTATCTCGGTCATTTGTGCATATTATTTTCTCCCCCTTATGCCGATGGTAACTGAACTTTTCCTTAAAGGGCATCAAATGAAAATCAACATTTAGTGTGTTGTCTTCTGTTCATAATTTCATATACAATTAAACAATGGATATCGCTGTATTCATTTCCGACTCCTTGACTACATGTTCAGTTTAGTGGGCCTCGCGGACGATTCCTGACCGGCTCGGGGTATTAACTGCGTATAGCTACTTTTTCTAGCTCGGGCGATGGGTGTTTGTTCATTTACATACGACGCATCGCATGATGAACCGCCACAGAAACATCCAGATAGAAAGTTGTAAGTGTACTAAGTTTGGTAATTGCTCCAGTGGTTTAGGAGGAAATGAGGAAAGGTACTTCATACAACATGAAGACGTGTTCTTATCCTCCTACATATAGCATTTCATACCGGATTATTGTGATACAGAGTAAGTAGTTGTAGCCTAGCGACAGTCTGTCCAGCAAGGTCGATCCAAATCTTGGTGCGGCTTTGTAATTACATTAGTTACATAAAATTACTCATCATACAAAAACTACCTATCGGATTTCGTTCAAACTACATTCTAAATCCTCTCAGAAATCTATATATATAAAAGCAAGTCGGGCTGGAGCGATGTGTATATAAATATTTAAAAATGAAAAAAGACGTGAATTAATGAGGCACTTCCAGAAATCTCAGAAATTTGAAACTTGGTACGGGGGAAACTAATGACCCCAGGATCCCTAGAAAAATCGGAAATTCTCAAAATTCCCTGAAGGGGGCACGCTGGGGGGGCTCAAATTTTGGGCTCAGCATAAGAACACAGTCGTATAGTATATCCAAAACGATAACCTATAGGTTTCGTGGGCTTAAAAATTTTCGGGAATTTCCTCATTTTTATCCCCTATCCCCCCAAATCAAGATGGCGGCACAACCTGCCAGACGAGGTAGACAATTGAAATTCGGTAAAATTATAGCTTTTGGTCCCTAACCGACGGGAAAATTCCAAGATGTTCAAATTTTTCACTTTTTACCCCCAAAGATATCGAAATATGGAGGCAATTTTAATGACTGTGCAGACATTCCTTTTGAGCTATTTTTTGAATAACGGTAAGTCGTATCACAAAACGGATGGCACAATGTCCCTTCAATTCGGAGTGATCTACAACTTTGGTCCTGTGACATTTTGTCGTATCTCTCCCCATTATACGTTAAATTTGGCCGTATTTCTGGATTGTTCGTAAATTTGGTGATTTTTACAAGTATATTTCATTGTTTGACACACTTATAAGAATGATAGGATCATCGCGTTATGTGCGCACATTGGCACGATTGAGGGACATATGTGTACCAAATTTCTGATTCTAGCTTATACATAAGTAGGTAAAATGTAATGTAAAATGTTAAAAATGCACCCAAATTTCACCCTATTCAACATTTGAACTCAATTTACCCCCTTAATATGGGAGATACGAGGATATGGTTTAGAAACAAACATTTAGAGCGATAAATGAGGCGTCTGATGGCGCAAACCGTTTCTTAATATCATAAACCGTTTAGGAGATATGAATCTCGAAGTGGAAGTCTGCACTTTTCAACGTGCTCATGCTTATCCGTCATCTCTATATATAAAAGCAAGTCGGGCTGGAGCGATGTATATATAAATATTTAAAAATGAAAAAAAGACGTGAATTAATGAGGCACTTCCAGAAATCTCAGAAATTTGAAACTTGGTACGAGGGAAACTGATGACCCCAGGATCCCTAGAAAAATCGGAAATTCTCAAAATTCCCTGAAGGGGGCACGCTGGGGGGGCTCAAATTTTGGGCTCAGCATAAGAACACAGTCGTATAGTATTCCAAAACGATAACCTATAGGTTTCGTGGGCTTAAAAATTTTCGGGAATATCCTCATTTTTATCCCCTATCCCCCCAAATCAAGATGGCGGCACAACCTGCCAGACGAGGTAGACAATTGAAATTTGGTGAAATTATAGCTTTTGGTCCCTAACCGACGGAAAAATTCCAAGATTGTCAAATTTTTCACTTTTTACCCCCAAAGATATCGAAATATGGAGGCAATTTTAATGACTGTGCAGACATTCCTTTTGAGCTATTTTTTGGCTAAGCGGTAAGTCGTATCACAAAACGGACGGCACAATGTCTCTTCAATTCAGAGTGATCTACAACTTTGGTCCTGTGATATTTTGTCGTATCTCTCTCCCTTATACGTTAAATTTGGCCGTATTTCTGGATTGTTCTTAAATTTGGTGATTTTTACAAGTATATTTCATTGTTTGACACACTTGTAAGAATGATAGGATCATCACGTTGGGTGCGCACATTGGCACGATTATGGGACATATGTGTACCAAATTTCATAATTCTAGCTTATACATAAGTAGGCAAAATGTAATGTAAAATGTTAAAAATGGACCCAAATTTCACCCTATTCAAAATTTGAACTCAATTTACCCCATTAATATGGGAGATACGAGGATATGGCTTAGAAACAAACATGTAGAGCGATAAATGAGGCGTCTGATGGCCCAAACTGTGTCTTAGTATCATAAACCGTTTAGGAGATATGAATCTCGAAGTGGAAGTCTGCACTTTTCAACGTGCTCATGCTTATCCGTCATCTATATAAATAAAAGCGTAACGACCGTGTGTCTGTACATTGATTATTTTGGAGAAATTTCCGTACAGTTATCCGTTTCAGGTGTAATAATGACCATCTGCATCATTTTTAGCTTTGGTGTCTGTGTGTTTGATTGTCTGTTGTCTGTTTGTCTGTTTGTCTGGCCTTCTATAACTTGAAAACTACTAAATATATATTTCCACCAAACTTCAAATTTAGAATCCACCTGTCCTTGGGTAGGTTTTAGCGCAAATATCGTTTCTAAATCCCTGAACTGAGTGGGGATTTTTACGAAACCGAAACCGTGATTTTGCACTCCCTCAATGTATACACAACCGAACTTAATGGAAATCAACCTGCCTTAATGAAAATTAATTTCTAAACCTTTTTTTTCTCATGTGCATCATTTCGATAACAGGATTTAGTAAGGGAGATATCATTAACGGACCGTTTTTCGGTACAAATCCCAGCGGACTTAACGCAAGAGCGGGTGCGTGTAAAGCGTACTTCTTACAACTTGAAAACTAACAAGATATTTGAACCAAACTTTATACATAGCATCCATCTGTCCGAGGGTAGGTTTCCTTGGTGTCTGTTAGTTAGTTTGTTTGTTTGTTTCTTTGTTTGTTTGTTTGTTGGTCTGTTTGTCTTTCTCTAACTTGAAAACTACTGGATATATTTCCACCAAACTTCATATTTAGAATCCACTTGTCCTTTGGGGAGGTTTTAGGGCAAATATTGTTTCTAAATCCCTGAACTAAATCCCCTAAATCCCCTCCCTGTTCCGAGCTGTCAGCGGAGAGATGGCGTGGAATGACATTAGTAGACGAATAGTTTTGAATGGCGTCTATAAAAGTAGGAAAGATCACAATATGAAGATAAAGTTGGAATTCAAGAGGACAAACTGGGGCAAATATTCATTTATAGGAAGGGGAGTTAGGGATTGGAATAACTTACCAAGGGAGATGTTCAATAAATTTCCAATTTCTTTGAAATCATTTCGGAAAAGGCTAGGAAAGCAACAGATAGGGAATCTGCCACCTGGGCGACTGCCCTAAATGCAGATCAGTATTGATTGATTGATTGATTGAACTAATTTTCGGGTTTATACGAAACCGAAACCGTGATTTTGCACTCCCTCAAAATACACACAACCAAACTTAATGGAAATCTACCTGCCTTAATGGAAATTAATTTCTAAACCTTTTCTTCTCATGTGCATCATTTCAATCACTTACAGGAAAGATAGTATGATCAAACTCTACACGAACATTGGTCCACCCAGTACCCATATGTGAGCCAAATGCTATGTCACAAAATTATCCGAAAAGTAATGCAATGTAAGATATTCTTACACAAATTTCAACCTATTCAACGTTTCTGATTCAATGTGACCCATGAATAGATTAGATGCGAAAAAATATCATAGGACCAGCCATTTAGATCGCTAAATACTGCGCCTTACGGTATAATCCTTTGTCTATATGACGTACCGTTTAGCAGCAGTTAATCTGTAAATGAAGGTCTGCAATATTGTAAACATTTATATACTTTCGTATGTCCATCTGTATATACTCATTGATGTCGATTTGTAGCGATCGAGAAAGGGTGTGTCTGCTATTGTAATCAGTACTCCCTACACCGACTTTCACTGCTGGCAGTAGGAATGGGGTCCTTCTCCAACTCCTGTGTAACTGGCATTAGTAAGGAGGGCCTACCATTTTAACGAATAATTCACTTTTCGATTTGTCTTGCAGAAGGCAAGGGATCATGCAGTTTTGTTCGAAAGTCCCCTACTCTATTGTGTGTGGCTCTAGGCCAGGGTGCCCGCCATTATAAACAAATGTTCCAATCTAAAATTTGACTAGCATTAGGCATAGTGGCCTGCTATTTTCATGGAAACTCACTAATTCTGTGTGACTGGCAGTAAGCTGGCTAGCAGCAGTAAAAAGGGACTGTCATTATAATGATAACTGCACAACTCAATTTTGACTGGTGGTAGGGAAGTTGCCTGGTATTATAATAAAAACTCCTCAACTGTAACCTGTCTGAAATTAGGAAATGGGTCTGCCATTGTAACTAAAACTCCCCAAATCGATTGTGACCGCGCAGTAGGCATTGGGGCCTGCAATTATAATGTAAACTTGCCAACTCGATTGTGAATGGCAGTAGGCAAGTGAGCCTGCCGTTATCATCACAACTCCGCAACCCTCACTTTACATTGGAAACAACGTATGTGGACCTCCCCATGCTATTTCTCGGATAAGGCTAAGAGACATGCAATTTTAAAACAATCTCATTTGCTGCACGCACAGTCTTTACGTCGATATCCGTGTACAATGTAGAATACCGTAGCGAAGCACGGGTACATTTGCTAGTAATAATAATAAATTGTGAAATGTGCAGCGAATTCGGTCTATTAGTTTTTGAGTCCATTCTAGACGAACAAACAAATATTCATTGTTATATATTAGAATCAGGGCCTCTCAAACTCCCAAAATATCACGCTTGCAAACCGAGGCGCAAGGGCTCCGTGCACTGTGCATCGGTCCGACTCGGCTCAACTCGGCTTGACTCGGATGAAGTAGTGTGCTGGGGCGAAGAAGCGTTCTATATTAGACGGCTTGTTTACCAGTGAAGGAGATAAGCGCAAGACATCAACATAATCATGGAGCAACCTGTTTCGAAGGAAGTAAACACTTCCGAAAGTCTATTTCAATCGAACTGGGAACTTTCGTATTTTTTTCTCACTCGTGACGATAATGCCAAATGCTTAATCTGTGGTACAATAATTACGTGATCATCAAAAAGATCTATTTTTCATTACAAAGGCTTTGCTCGAATTCTACGACAATTTGTTGAAGGAAGATTTTCCTAAGCTGCATCGAGAATCAGCTATGTTTATTTCTATGTTTGGTTCCACGTGCATATGTCAAAGTTTTCTTTTTTTCTGCTTTGACTTGTACGAAAACTAGATTGCGTGCGAGTATTTCCCATCGTTATTTAAAGAACGCTCTCGGAGTTGCTGTCAGCCGACCCCTTGTTCCATATATTACTTGTGTAATTACAAATAAAAAGGAAAAGAACTAAAGAAGATAAATTGTCTGCTCAAATCATATTGAAAGATGAGTTTTTAACACCGGTAACACTGTCCCATACAACTGAGGGTCTCCGTTCACCGCACATAAACATTTCCCAGCGAGGGGAAAATCAGTGGGGAAGGTGAAGAAGGCGGAGACAGGCCGAACGTGTGAGAGAGATGTAGGGAAAGAGGAGTGGGGGTTTGCACTCTGGTCAACCTAGCGAAGTCGTCTCCTGCACCTTGCGCCGTGCAGTGCACGGGCGCATGAACCCTGAGAGGCCCTGTATTAGATTATCGTCTTCTTCAACACTATCAAACAGAGCGGAAAATCAACAGTTATTGTGTTGTCTTCTGTTCATAATTTCATGTACAATTGAACAATAGATGTCGCTGTACTCAGGGTCCTTGGCTACATGGTCAGCTTAGAGGGCCCCGGGGATGATTCCTGACCGGCTCGAGGTTTTAACTCCGTATGGCTACCTTTTATAGCTAGGGAACTGGATGTTTGTTCATGCTCATTTTCATACAACGCATCACATGACAAACCACCACTGAAACATTCAATAGTGAATACATCCCTTCAGATAGGGTTGGCGTTAGGAAAGGCATCTCGTCGTAAAACTAGGCTTCATTCATACAACCTACCGATCCCAGGTAATACAAAATGTAACCGGGAAGATGATTTTACTCTGTTCATAGACGGAAGATTAATGAACCAGCGTTATATCCGTTTTCGAAAAATCAACCACTCTCCTCGTCCGGATGTTTCAAAACAAAACAACAGCAATGTGTTAAAGGAACATTTGTGTTGAAACAAATAAAAGTGTACAAATGACCAAATAGGGCATTGAATGTTAATTTAAAATCGGTGAACATTTGGGTGTGAGGAGTTTGTTGCTTGTGATTATTAGTCAGGACACAAGGACACAAGGGATACAGATTCATAGAAGAAGGTTCTCTCAACAATGCTATTAAGTTAAAGATACAACTACCAAGAACAATCTCTGCCAACCACTGGATGTATATTTTTAGACATAAAAAAGTGTGCCTGACAAATTATGTGCAATTCCAAATTTACATACTGCAGGTCTTGGTAAAGTGATTGATATTTCATCATTAAGGTTCACCCTGTCATCTACAACCACCTTTCAGCACCGAGGTACAGGCCTATGCTGACATATGTGCGGTAAAGGTATGGCTAGGAAGTTGATAATGATGTATCATCACTTATAGCGTGATTATTGTTGCTCTCGCAGTGGGTGGGGGGACACCAGAGAAGACGTAGCATTTCAAAATTTTGTCCATGTCAAGTGTGCACACTGTTCAGTTCGCTTCGTTGGAACTCCACATTTGCACTATGATGAATAAGGAAATAAAATGTGCCGCACCAAAGCATCCTCTGATTTGGAAAACAGGCAAATTGTATGTACCGAACCTTATATTATTTTAGGCAAATGTCTTGTAGCTCTTTCCCACAGCCCTTCATATCTCGTGTAGTTATTCAAAGTTGGGATTCTCTGGTCTTTAAGTTCGTTACCATTCAAACATCGGTAGTAAAATGCGGAGTTTTAATGAAAAATAAGCTTGCTAAGTGTTAAGACAAGTACAACTTTGCATTTTTAACTCATTTTTGTTTGATTTTAGCTGTTAGGAGTAGAAAGATAACACCGGCGAGTGAACATCTCTTGGAAGGTGCAAATTCCACGTGCATTGTAAATCATCAGCTCGATGGGTCACCTACGTCGTCATCAAGTCTTATAAAGGAAGTGATATATTCTCAACTGAGGGATGGATAAAGGAATCAGGTGGGCCAGATAAACTGTACAAAGACGTTCGAAAGTCTAAAGTGAAGAAATATCAAATTAATGTTCGTAACTCAGGGAATGTAGAGTCTTATCAGCAGATGTAGCGACGTTTTGGCCGGGACGGTCCACATTGTTTACAATGGCGGTAAAGGTACATCTAATAAGATCGTAGGAGCAGAGAAGAACTGGCGGCTAGATTCTACAACATCAAGGAGCTTTGTTAGATTTAATATGCCAGCATTGCCGTAGAGCTTGTGGTTCTAGAAATAAAATCTTCAGCCATCTGTGAGTCCATAACTGGCAACCTTGATAGACTTGAAAGATACCAATCGTGGTGCTCACCAGCGAGTGAATGATTATGTCGACTCTACGAGAAGATATTATAGACGTGGAGGTTATGATCCAATTTTTATAGCTCTCTTTATTCTCCCAATTGTATCACTGTTTACAGGCCTTGACATTTAAACTTGTACAAAAGCAAACAATCTTATAGTTTTACGTGGAATCCATCCATACGGATCTGATGATTCTTTTCAAAATTATTACATACATTGGCCGGAATCACTTTGCTGAAGCCAGCGGCTATGTCACTATGCTATCATGTAGTGTTTTTATGCACATAAAACATGACATCTTCGGTTTTAGAGTTGATGTTGACAAGACAAGCGTGTTGGTGGCTCTATTCCAGACTTGTGTCGCCATCACCGTTGCAGTTCCCAGATTATCTGCACTTGCAAATAGCACTTCAAAATGGTCGTAAGTTGTTCGAATGCCATTTTATTGGACTCTCCTGATGATTATGACTGTTGTTGTTTCAAGGGACCTAATATCTAGGTCACCAGCCCCTAACATACTGCTACACTTTGACACTATAATTCAATTCGTATTCTAAAACTTGCACAAATAGCAGCCAAGACATATGTATACATTTTTAGAACCTCTGTATGTTCTGGCCACTCCAAAATGAATGGCTCGGTAATAAGAACAGACTGCAGAATTGTCAACAGTACTAGAAATCATAGGCATTTTATTTAAGCCATATGGAATGAGATGAACTACTCAAAACATACTAGCGTTGAAGTAAAACCTTTCGGACTAAAGAGCTTTGGTCCAAACAAAAACAGTAGTTTGTTTTGATCACGGCCTCCAATCGGAAAAAACTGTAACCTTGATTTTCAACTGCCGTAAAGTTTATATACTTTTAGGAAAGCTCGGATTCCTCAGCAAAAGACATTACTGTTGTAAAAGGAACCTCAAAACGAACATTCTTCAGAAGTTTATGAATCTTTGTTACACTTCTAGTTACTTAATAACCGAACAATTTTCTAGAAGAACGCCACTTGGAAGGATATTCCATTTGAGATATAATCTTAAACTATCTACTGTAAGAAGAAACAGAATCATTTTCTCTTACGAATATTTATTGAACTCTAAATTGTCTACTGTTAGAAGAAACATAACTATTTTTTCTAACGAATGGTTATTGAAGATCGAAAGTTGTTTGTCTAAGGCGGGTACACGGAAAAATATAGCCTATCTTGCTGAAACACAAAATTAAATGTTCTATACATAGGGAAATTCATCCGACTCCATGGCTGCGTGGTCAGTCTCTTGAACTTCGGGACTCAGGAATTCTGGTTCGAATCCAAGCTGGCTGTCCGGATTTTAGCCGTAGCCGTAAACTGTTAATTCCCTTGACTACTGGAATTAGTGTTTGTACTGCCTCTATCATTCCTGCAACTCATCTTTCGACACAATAACACGCAGTTTCTAATACACAGCAGATGCTGTCCATCCTCATCGGAAGATGTGTCTTACAAGGGCTGCAACAAGCTGTAATAAACATACGAAATGCATTAATTTAGGAACACTTCAAAGATGTACTCTGTTATCAACTGTTACCAAACGGTGAGTGTACTGCCGCTGATGGAGAAATAATACTAAATTGTTCAACGGTGTACTGAAGAACTAAGGAGCAAAACTAATTTTATAATTCGTCAGTTCAGTTCTGACGCATCTCTGCTCACCGGTACGGAATTGCCAAGGATGTCAGAACAAACTCATTATATTCAGAGAACGTTCTGCCAGCCTTTTTCCCACATTTTTTAACTCTAAAGAATTCTTCCAACAGAAAGAATTTCGAAGCTGTCAAAAAGGCTTTTGGATGACTTCATTGGCTGCTCAGTTTCGTTGACAGAATTTTAAATGTGCTTTAACAATCATGATAAAAGAGAGCAACATAATTTGGTGATCGTAGACATGTTAATGCTAAGATAGCGGCTTTTGTTTCATTCCTACCTGTGGAAATGTTGAGAAGTATATTGACAGCGAAATAGACATATCTGCATTATAGAAGTCAATGATACTGGCTGTTATCCTCGAAGGTTGAGGTTCGATTCCCGGCCATGCCAGAGATTCATGATACACAAGAGGACTGTTAGGTGGTTGAAAGGTTCATGCAGCTCGTCTCCCTCGAAGGAGTGCGTAAAAAGAGCTCCAACACCCCGAGGGCTGCGAGAACACGATTTTTGTTTATAAAATACATTTTCTATCTAATGTGTAAGCTAATGGTGGGTTCGAACCACAGCATCAGCAGCCCTGAAGATGGTTTCCCGTGGTTTCCTATTTGTACATTATAGTATAATAAAGGTCTCGGTAGCTTCATTTTCAGGCCTACCATTTCTATCCTGTCGTCACCGAAATCCCATTAGTACGATGTCAAAACACTAGGTAAAAAAAAGGAAAAACTTTGAAATGTAGAAGAAGTCTTATTTTGCAGATTCCATCGGTTAATATCCATATGTTATTAAACAAATATTTTTATTTCACATATCTTGTACTGCAGTTGTTCTCAAAATGAGAGAGCGATTCACAAGGGAGGTGCGGAAGGCTTGGAATGGGGCTGCAGCAGTATTTCTATTATAACGACCGTGTGTCTGTACATTGGCTATTTTGGCGATATTTCCGTACAGTTATCCCATTTCAGGTGTAATAATGACCATTCGCATAATTTTTTAGCTTTGATTTCTGTCTGTTTGTCTGTGTGCCTGTTTGTCTGTTTGTCTGTTTGTCTGTTTGTCAATAACTTGAAAACTACTGGACATATTTCTATCAAACTTCATATTTAGAATGCACCTATCCTTGGGAAGGTTTAAAGGCCAATATTGTTCCTAAATCTACGAACTGATTCGGGGTTTATACGAAACCGAAACCGTGATTTTGCACTCCCATAAAACATACACAACCAAACTTAATGGAAATTTACCTGCTTTAATAGAGATCAATTTCTTAACCTTTTTCTCATGTGCATCATTTCGATACGAGGATTAATAACAGACGTATCATTAACGGACCGTTTTTCGGTACAAGTCGCACCGGACTTAACTCAAGAGCGGGTGCGTGTCAGCCTATTTCTTATAACTTGAAAACTACTGGAGATATTTCAACCAAACTTCATATTTAGCATCCACCTGTCCAAGGGTAGGTTTTTAGGTCCATACCATGTCAAATTCCCGAAATGGACTTGGGGTTTATTGGGAACCGAAACAGTGATTTTACTCTCCCACAATATATACAAGACCAGCCTGACTGGAAATCGACCAATCTCCATTTCTAAAACTTTTCTCGCATGTGCATTTTTCCAACAGGAGGAATAATAAGGGAGATACCACGAACGGTCGATTTTGCAGGCTAAGTCCAGCGGACATATCCCAAAAGGTGTCCGACTCGTTGGCTGAATGGTCAGCGTACTGGCATTCGGTTTAGAGGGTCCTGGGTTAGATTCCCGGCCGGGTTGGGGATTTTAACCTTCATTGGTTAATTCCACTGGCCCGAGGGCTGGGTGTTTGTGCTGTCCCCAACATCCCTGCAACTCACCCACCACACCTAACACTATCCTCCATCACATTAACTCGCAGTTACCTACGCATGGCAGATGCCGCCCACCCTCATCGGAGGGTCTGTCTTACAAGGGCTGCATTCGGCTATAAATAACCACACGGAATTATATTATGCCAAAAGGAGTTGTATGTGGAGCAGATTCCTTATCTATCTATATAAATAAAATCGTAACGACCGTGCATTGATATTATGGCGAAATTTTCGTACAGCTATCCATTTAAGGGGTAATAATGACCATCTGCAAATTTTTTAGATATAGTTTACTCAAAGTCCTAAATTTTAACCCGCTCGCCCAATACCACAATCTGCCAGACGGGCCAGAAAATTGAAATTAGGCGAAATTATACGATTTAGCCTGTAACCGATGGAAAACTTCCAAGATCTTAAAATTTTTCTCTTTTTATCCCCGAAGAATATCGAAATATGGAGGCAATTTTAATGACGGTGCAGACCTTCGTTTCGAGGTATTTTACGGCTAAACGGTCAGTCGTATCAGAAAACGGATGGCCCAATCTCAGTTCAATTTGGAGTGATCTACAACTTTGGTCGTATGACGTTTCGTCGTATCTCTATTCCTTATAGCTTAGATTTGTATCAATTTCTCGATTATACCAACATTTTGCTCTTTATACATGTATAATTCGTAATTAGAATCACTTATATGAAAGATAGAATCATCTAATTATACACGAATATTGGTCCACGCAGTATCCAGACGTGAGCGAAATTCTATGTATGTAGCTGTCATATTCGTACCCAAAAGGAAATTTCATCCTATTCAACGTTCCTTACTCAATTTTATCCATAAATAGATGAGACAGGAGAAAATATCTTCAGACTAGCCATTTAGACAGCTAAATGAGGCGTCTTATACTGTAGTACAAACCGTTTGTCGATATCATGTATCACTTAGCAGCAGTTAATCTGTAAATGAAGGTTTGCAATATTGTAAACATGCATATACTTCGTACGTCGATCTATATATTTTCCCCCAAGAAGGTCATGAGTTCAATATATTCACTGAAGTCGATTTGTAGCGACGTAGAATGGGTGTTTTTGCCATTTTTGCCATAGAGAGTGACTCTCAGTAGGATGGCGTCTGCTATTGTAATCATTACTCTCCACATCGACTTTGACTGGCAGTAGGAGTGGGATCCTTCTCCAACTCCTTTGTAACTAGCATTAGTAAGGAGGGACTACCATTGTAATTAATAATTTCCTTCTCGATTTGATTGGCAGAACTCAAGGGACGATGCAATTATGTTCAAAACTCCCCTAACCGGTTGTGTTTGGAAGTAGGCAATTGTGCCTGCCATTATAAACAAATTTACCCCTCTAAAATGTGACTGGCATTAGGCATAGTTGCCCTGTTATTGTAATAGAAGCTTACTAACTCGGTGTGACTGCCATTAAGAAAAGGGGCTTGTCATTATAATGATAACAACACAACTCAATTTTGACTGATAGTAGGGAAGGTGCTGCTGTTATAATAAAAACTCCTCAGATGTAATCTGTCTGGAAGTAGAAAAAGGTGCCTGCCGTTGTAACGAAAACTACCCAAATCGATTGTGACGGCGCAGTAGGTAATGGAGCTTCCCATTATAATGAAAACTTTCCTAATCGATTGTGAATGGCGGTAGGCAAGTGAGCCTGCCGTTATCATTTCAACTCCGCAACTCACACCTTACATTGGAAACAATGTAGAGGAATCTTCCCCTGCTGTTTCTGGATAAGGCTTAGAGGCATTCAGTTTAAAAATTCTTATTTACTGCATGTACAGTAATTTACTACGATAACCGTACACAATCTAGAATACCGTAGCGAAGCACAGGTACATTTGCTAGTTTATGTATGTATTTATTGAAGTCAAAGTTAGTCTGCATTTGGTAGATTCATTCCGTGTTCGGCGGTTTTAGTTTGTAATTAAGATAAGTATTATTTTAAAATCTTTTAATGTATTGGGGGTTTGTTTGTTGGAAGCATTCAGTTTGCAATTATTCCTAATGAAGTTGGGTTTAATAGGAAATGATATAAATGAAAAGGGTTTATTGTTATTCGGAGGAAGTTTTATTCAGTGAAAGATTTCGATGGGGTGAACATTTGCGTGTTCTCGAATCGCCCCTGGACGACCAAGACGTCTATACATCATAAATATCACGGCGTGAAATAATTCATTATTTGTAGTTGTTGGTGTTTGGGTCCCACTCGAATTTAAATAACAACAACGATAATAATTTCATAGGTAAACATTCCCAACTTAGGATCAAAACGCTCTGAAAATTAGGTCTCCCTTCTCAACAACGCACTCACCGGAGATGAATTTCTCTGGTTTTACAGATATGAAGAACATTGATCATCAGATTTAAAATAACAAAACAACTAAGAAAGGCCTCTTCCATCACATTTTAACGAACGTTGTAACTAAAATATATTTTAGATCACGGAAAAACTCTTCCACTGTGAAATACCGAACAGATGTTTAAAGAAAGCAGTTGATATACTACTCAAAATACATTGTGATTAACAGAAACATTTTTATTTTACTTTTATTTGTATATATCCCTCTTAGTAATAATAATGTTATTGGATTTACGTTCCACTAACTCATCTTACGGTCTTCGGAGACGATGAGGTGCTGGAACTTTGTCCTACAAGAGTTCTTTTACGTGGCAGTAAATCTACCGACACGAAGCTGTCGTATTTTAGCATCTTCAAATACCACCGGACTGAACTATGTTCGAACCTGCCAACTCGGAAGGAGAAGGTCAGAACTCTACCGCCTGCCCCTTTTCCCGTTTTAATAAAAGAGGGTCGGCGACAGGCGCGGCTTCATAATACGATCTGCAGAGCTGCAGAACCACCAGAAGGAAAGATATATTATGCAGCGATTTGGGATCCCATTCTTCATATTGAGTGTTGTTATCGAGCCAAAGACCGATACACATTCAGACACTGGTGATCTGGCAACCCTGTTTGGATCTGTCAAGGACAGAACATTACGAGAGCACACTTAACTATAGCTTTATTCCGATAGGTGGCTAAGAGTCGTCCATAAGGTTCTGTATGAACTTCAAGCCTCGCAGCACGTCTGGTCTATTCGCGTGTGTTGGAGAAGGGTGTCGCTGAGACCACAGAAAATGAAAATGAAACACACAGCCTGTTTCCTGTCATCTGACCGGGTCAGGAATGGAATGAATGAAGTCCCCATCTTGCGGCGAGGGTAGGAATTGTGCCGGCTGCCGAAGCCTGTCCCACTCTTTTGGGGGCAATGATTAATGACTGACAGATGAAATGAAATGATACTGGAGAGTGTTTCTGAGTACCTGGAGAAAAACCTGTCCCGCCTGCGCTTTGTCCAGCGCAAATCTCACATGGAGTGACCGGGAATTGTACCACGGAACCCAGCGATGAAAAGCCGGCTCGCTACCGCCTGAGCCACGAAGGCTTCAGCCGAGACCGTAGAGTTATTAAATAATACACTAGAGGTAGCAACGGCGCCATCGTCTGCGAGAGAATGACTACCGCGAGCGGAGCTTCTTGAAATCTTAGCTGTTTGACAAAAAGCTCGTTCCGCTGTACTCATCAGTGTAAATAGAGAAGTTTTAAAATTATTACATGTAAACATTCTCACATGCAGTATAATTTACTTGTGATGTTACTGTCCGGCAGAAAGAAAGCCCAAAAAGCTTAAATGCAGGAGAAATGCGTGATTAAAAGGACAGTGTTCAGTTACGATTAAATCACACAAACTGATTCATGTTAAGTCTTCAAACAGCGTACTTTAAGATTAGGGGTACGTATATTTCTCTATATTTTGTGTAAATTGCCAGGACTATTGGCATAATTCTAATCAACGGCCGAAAACATTCTCTTTCGTACGAGACCGAATGAGTGAGTTTTTAGGCCTAAAACTCTTTGCGAATTTATGGGGATAAATAGACAAATTATTGCCATCGCTGTTTTTAAACATATATTTTACTAACTCGATGGCTGAGGATATTCCAATTCATGGACTCGTTGACACTTCCTCTCAAACGTGGCTGTAAATCACACTAGGCCTATCTCCTGTCTTGGACCATCACCCTCTTTGAGATGACCTGGTCTTGCTGGATATGAACGAAAAGATCTGCCTTGAAAATTCGTATTGAAATGTTACCACTCTGGGTTGGCACCTTGCTATTAGATAACACTGTGACCGAGAATTATTTCAATGATTTAAACCGACCTCCTTTCGAGAAAGGTTTTAATACAAAGTCTTTTACTCTTCGTAAAACAGCTGGAAAGATGAGACAAGCCGTATAATGAATTGCATCAGAAATTGAATGAAGTAATCATGAATATGTTCCTCCGTGATCGTAATGAATTTTGAGTTAGGTAGTAACATGACAACAGGGACGTTAGTACCAGCAGATGATGTGCCCCTCCATTAAGAAAGCCGGTTCCCAAAGATGTATGCAGGTCTTGGAACCTCTGTAAATATAAGCGTGTGTCGATACTAGAAAAAATTTTTTTCTATCAGCGGAAAGGCGTTCTTTTGTAACCTTTTAACTATTATTTTTTATACTAGTCATTTATATCGACGACCCTCGAAATCGGAGTCTTACAAATTGAGATGTATGTTTACCTGTATTTTTTCTGTACATTTTCGGGAACTTCAAAGCTGACAGTGCATTTCGGCGGGGTTGGAGGACGCATGCACACGGACTCAGTTGGCACTTCCCGTATGCAATTCGAATTTAGATTTGTCTATTACAATGGAATGCGTGCCACACAGCAAAACCTTTTAACATAATTCAGCACGAGCCGCCACTGGTCGGGAATAGGATGAGGTGAAGTTATATGGCATGATTTACAAGTGGGTGGCCTTCCTGACACTAAGCTCAGTTGAAGAGATAATGACAATGAATTATGGTGAATGCAGTTAGAAAGGAGACGGAAGGAATCGGCTGTGTCCTATGAATAGATAGATAACTGCCTTTACTGGCGTAGTTAAGGCCATTAACCCTTCTCTTATTCTAAACCAGTTATACTGAACACAACTGTAATTAATACCATATAAAGCACAGTAGTTAAACACAAATCAAAATATTTTATAATATGAATAAAATTAAACCGCAGCGAGGCATACATACTTATAATAATAATAATAATAATAATAATAATAATAATAATAATAATAATAATAATAATAATAATGTAATAGCACGATCAACGAAAGACCAGAAATGCACAGTTCATTCGTATCCTGCTGTACATGTTACCGCTCTTTTAAATGACCCTGTGGTTGCTATTCCTCTGACGTCATCCGGTAAACGGTTCCATTCTCGTGAATAGGAACTGCCCGGGCATTTGCTTAGAAGTAAAAATGGGAACTACAGAAAACTATTCTCAGAAAAGCCGACGGTGGGATTCCAAGTTACTCGCCTTCCGAATGTAGAGCTTGGCCCCATTGCCATAACGTGTTAGTATACTTTCTGGTGCATTCGCAGAGTCATTTTTCCTATTTTACACCTCGCTTTTCGAACTTCCCGTATTGTGGATGTCGTACAACTGTCGGAGGTTCCGCGGCCAATATGATCTACTCCATCCACATCAACGTCTCTCTTCTACCTTACCTTCCATGATCATTTACATCAGGCAGTATTGGTCCTTTCGAGGGATGTGAGCGAAATGGCTGCCTTCCTGCGTATTGTGAGGGTCAAGACTTAACATGTTTTCCTAGTACGACGGAGTACATTATTGTCAGTAACGTGATCTACCCATGCGATCTTCAACATTCCACCGTACACGCAAATTTCAAAGTACTACAGTCGATTCATTGACGAAGCAAGGGTACGCCGACGTCACATAGCACTTCACGAAACGCCAACGAGGTTCGAATTGAAAGTCACGGTTCCATACAAGACCTTTCAATTTCGGAAACATACCTTTTGCAGTGAAGATTTTGTTTTTGATTTTGACATCTAAATTCTACTGAGTTAGCTAACAACCTGAGCAGGGAAATTGTGTTTCAGTCCAGGATGATAACTATGTTGGTGATTTTCTGCTTGTTAACAAATTATTAAATAACGTCATACTGAAAAATGTTAAATATTAGCCAAACCCAGGGGGATAAACAGTTTGTCGTACTGCATCCGCGCTTGAGTTTTGCTCTGGATGGATTGGGGATGTACTAATTAAATAACTGTATTTATTTATTTATTTATTTAGAGTACGGCTAGCATCACTCATGTACTTGTAACTAAACTAATTATGCTTATGTCCACATTATACTACTCGGGAAGATTGTAGACTGATATCCAATCTGCAAATATATTTGACTGATTTATCTGTAGTGAAAAAGAACTCATACTGTTTGAAGTTCAGCATCCTAATTACAGCTGGGTGAACATATGATATCCCATTTACACGAAAAGCGGTGTATCTTCCTCAGTTAGTTCGTATTCTATGAAGGACGGACCAGAACTTGCGCTATCGTTCAAAGCCTGGTGACCTGGTTGAGATACAGGGCAACTAGAGGATATAGAAATGCCCTTAATGAGAGGGCTGGACAGCCCTGTCCCTGGTCCAGCAGCCCTGCCTCAGGGCCAGGCTGGATGATCGAGGTTCGCATATATAAAATATCATAAGATAATAGCTACTGTAGCCGCCTGACTGCCTCCCTCCCACTCCACCTACAGTCGAGCCGAACCGGTTCTGCGCGCCTAATGATCGCCACAGCCGAATCCTCGGCAGCCGCGGGCATCCCAAACAAAGAAGGGAAATGTGTAACGAAAAGAAGGAGGAGAAGCTGCAGCTGGGGAAAAACTGAAGGGGATATATAACTAAGAAAGATGAGTACTTGTTTAACACGCAAGCTTAAGAAACCTGGCAATAGTTGGAAACCTGGTCTTTAATTTTACAGACTGACTGACTAATGTTACAACATAAGAAGTAAATTTAAGGATTAGCAGATTCTCTCTTACAGTATTTTACAGTATGAATTCGTTGCTGGAGAACTAATAAATCTATTTTTCACCTGACTTACGTGCTGTAATAATTATTCAATCCCAATTAACGTGGCGTGGAAGTGTTAACATTAGCGTTCTATTGTAACAAAAATCTCTTGATTTTCATTGCTTGCAGAGAAAAAATATAATAGCATTCATCAGTTCTTTTCTCCGGTGTCAGGGCTACACAGCTGTACCCTTTCCCTGTGAGTGTCGGCGGTAGAATACATACACGTACCCCTGCCTGACGTAAGTGGCCACTGGAAGGCTGTCCGGCTCCATGGATAAATGGTTAGCGTGCTGGCCTTTGGTCACAGGGGCACCGGGTTCGATTCCCGGCAGGGTCGGGAATTTTTACCATCATTGGTTAATTTCGCTGGCACGGGGGCTGGGTGTATGTGACGTCTTCATCACCACTTCACCCTCATCACGACACGCAGGTCACCTACGGGTGTCGAATCAAAAAGACCTGTACCTGGCGAGCCGAACATGTCCTCGGACACTCCCGGCACTGAAAGCCATACGCCAATTCATTTTACTGAAAGGCTCTTAATATGACGACCACGGGGTCCATACCTGTGCATGGAATTGCTTCCAATTACAGTTGAACCTGACTTATACGTATATCAAGGGGAAGAGAAGAAACTACGTTTAACTGAGAATTACTTAGAAATCATACTTACACAATACATCACATATTTACTGAAAAACCAATGGAATAGACCTACATGTGTAAATCCTTGCAAATAATTAATAAAATATTATTTTGAACTTGGTCCAGCCTTAAAGAAATCAGATAGTTTGGCTTGTTTCACTTTTCTTGCATTAAGAGTATAAATCTCCTTTAGCAAACTTAGTAATGAATTCAAAGCATTTTAACTACAACTCTTCGCACTATGTAACGCCTACACACTTCGATTGCACTTAACACTTCACTCAGTTTAGGTGTCAAGATTCAAGCGCCGCGTTGTTGGCATAGATCAGCAATAATCTCTTCATCCGGTAGTTCTCCACCTACAGCCAGATTATCATCGAAAAGCACAAAAGTATCGAATGCTATACCCTCCGGTAGCGTTAGCTCATTGTTAGACAAAACTTCGTCCCCATAATCATCATTAGAGGCAGCCTCTTCTGGTAAGACACCAGGTTTGCGGAAACAGTTGCTGGTTGTGGAGGATGAGACCTGCTTCCAGGCAGCCGAAATAAAATCCATGGCTTTTAGCAAATTAATGGAGAGAGGTTCATTTCCTGCATCACTCAGTGTTATTAAATGTTGAACCAGCATTTTTCTATAATGCACTTTGAATTTTATTTTGCAAGTTACTTTAGTCGCACCGACAATGATAGGTCTTATGGCGACGATACTTTGAAATTTGTTGTTGTTCCCACGAAAGAAATTCTCATATTCAAACAATTTTTTTATTATTTTATGTTGTTATCATGTATCTCAATCTTTGGCGGCGTGTCAAAAACGACGAAGGTAGTGGGGGAGCGAATGGGACTCGCCTTTGTTAAGCCGCCAGTAAGTAAGGGTCAACAATGTCACTCGGCGAAACTCTTTGTGTTCTGTTTCAGCACCGAAACCAGATCGCTCTACTTCCACCTACGCCGGCAAAGAGGAAACTTCGTAAGTACAGTAGTTTCTTTTTAAGAAGTACATCCTCATTGCAATTACGCAAAACTCAGTTATATTTCACTGACACTTAATACGTATAACAGCGAATTACGTATAAACGGATTACGTATAAATAAGGTTCAATTAACACGCTTTTATATTATATTTTGCCGGGACCTAAAGGAAATTACGTACAAATACGAATTACGTAGAACAGAGTTACGTATAAAGCAGGTTCAACTGTATATGTTCCAGCCTCCTTTCTTTTTACCCGACCTCGCTTGATCAACTCTTGTTCTCCCCGATCGCGACGCTGCGAGGCAGTCTTTCATTTTTCACGCCCTTTGTTGTTGCCCTTCCCGTTCTTTTGCTGATACCTTCATTCCGCGTAAGGTCGGTTCTCTTGAGCTTTTCCTCTGATTAGTGTTACGAGAGGATGGTTGCCTAATTGTATTTACTCTTAAAACTACAAACACTTCCTCCACCACCACCATTTACAGCAGCAGCAGCGGCGGCGGTTTAGTTGCTTTTCTGCCTCATATTCTGACACCCTAAGTTCGACTCCCGACTCCTAAATAATACCGATACTGAGTTTGTTCGTCCAGCTACATAACAGAACAATCTGCGTTGCAGGCTTCGGTTCAGATGGTCCCGGGTTTGATTCCCTAGAGGTCAGGCATTTTAACAGCGTCTTGTTAATAAGACTTCATACACAGCACTTAATTAACACATCACACGACCAGCAGCTATAGAAATAAACGATAGTGAATACAGTTCTCAACATACGTTTGCTATCAAGAGGGGCTTCCGGCTGTGAAACTGAGCCAAATCCTCATGTAATTGGAAATAAGACCAGGAAAGGAAAACCTGATTATCTCCTCCGTGGATTAAAGGTTACGCCTTTGCCTCTTACTCTAATTCCCTAAGTTCGATTCCTTACTTATTGAAAGGTTGTAAGCTAAATGTTGTAAGGGTTATCACTCACTTTTGTGTGAACAGTTCAGTAGCTGTTTAATGTGAGGGGCAACATGTTCGTAGAAGCCTTGCAGTGCCCCTAGTTAGGCAGCAGTAATCTAACATGGTGTAGTGCATTTGACTTGTTAAAAGAGCCACAGATTAGGTCTTAATGACGGTAAGAGTTATTATTATTATTATTATTATTATTATTATTATTATTATTATTATTATTGAATATGGTAAACAGAGAGGCTTCGCTACTGGGGTTCTGTCCTGACGGCCAAAGCTTGAATTCAGATGATTGCAAGATAGGATTCTTTTTTGTACCTGAAAAATTAAAGAATCTCAGAAAGAGGCTTTTGTCCTAAAACACGAATATGCTCTCACAAGACGACAAATAAGACTGACATTATTCATTCTTCCTCTCCAATTTCTTGTCTATCCTTCCTTGGACAATTTATGTCTCTTCCGATCCCCACAGTGTTACTATGCTAGACGCAATAAACCTTTCATCCTTCCTGTCTTAATGATTATTCTATTCTGTTACCTGGCATTTCACTCCCAGCTGTCCGAAGAAGGTTCTAACTACAGCCATGATGTTTGGGAGGGGTGCCTTGAAGATGGTTTTTCCGTGGTTTTCCATTTTTACACCAGGCAAATGCTGGGGCTGTACCTGAATGAAGGCCACGGTCACTTCCTTCCCACTCCTGTTTGTGTCGGTGCGACGTAAAGCAAATTGTTGAAAAAGTTTTAACAATTCTTAATGAATGAATGAATGAATTAATTAATTAATTATAATTAATTCATAGGCATCATTGCTTTGCGATAGTTTACATTAATGCCTCTTGTTATTATTTCTTGATGGATGCAGTATTTTTGCAGGTGTCTCTTAACTAAACTTATTTTTTCATCATTGAATTTACACTTAACACTAATTGAAAGGCTGAGTAAAAATGTAACACAAGAGACAAAACGAAGAATTTTTTGATACATGATCTCTGATCTAAATATTTTAAGAATATCGTGGAATCTATACTATTATATAAGGAGGTAAAGTTTGTTTGTATGTAATGGCTAATCTCAGGAACTACTGGACCGATTCTAAAAATGCTTTCACTAATAGAAAGATATGCAATACCTGAGTGCTATAGGCTATATTTTATTTTCAAAACAAATTGAGGGGGGTGGCGACGTTGGGAGATATAAAAATACTAGGCTAACATAGGCGAAATATCGAATTTGTCGTACAAGGGCGAGACAAAGCTCAATTTAATCCCCTTGACGTGAAGAACAAAACTCGGTTAAGTCCTACGGGTTCGATAACTATGTTTTAAGGCCCTAAAACCAACCGTTGTGGAGATATTGGCACCACACTATCCCTGCTCTAGGAATCGGATAAGGAAATGAACTGCCGTAACCATGGCAACGTCAGCTCCAGTATTCTTACAGCAACGAGATTACCTACAATATATCACAAAAACCTAACATGTTGCAGACATTAAAATTGGTATTTAGAATCTCTTTTAAAAATAAAAGAACACAAGTTTTTGTTTTCAGAAAATCCACTTAAAGGGTGAGGGGGTGTGGGTGGGTGAAAAGAACGGAGGAAGGAGTTTGAATTATTTACATGAGGGTACATATATCTCAGAAACTGAAGATGTTACACAGGTTAAAACTAGTACTTGGTATCTCTTTTAAAATAAATGAACACACTTTTTTCTGGAAATCCACTTAAGGGGGTGAAATAATAAAAAAAGCGGGTGAATTTTTAAAATGAGTATCTTCTTATTCTTCTTGTACAGGTTTTCTCACACCTGTGGGGTTGCGGGTGCCAACTGCGTCGCACATGCAGATTTGACGCTGTTTTACGGCTGGATGCCCTTCCTGTCGCCAATCCTATGTGTAGGGATGTGATTACTATTGCGTATTCCTGTTGTGGTTGGTAATGTGGTTTGTTGAGTGAATAGAAGAGGAGAGTGTTGGGACAAACACAAACAACCTGTCCTCGAGCCAGAAGAATTAATCACACGCGATTAAAATCCCCAACCCAGCCTGGAATCGAAACCGGAACCCTGTGAACCAAAGGCCTCAACGCTGAACACTCAGCCAGGGAGTGGGAAAGTTTTTAAAATAAGTAACTTATATGTATAGTATATCTCATAAACATAACATGCTACAGGCGTGAAATTTGGTATTTGTAATCTCCTTTAAAAATAAAGAAACACGTACTTTTTGTTTTCGGAAAATCAAGCTGGAGATCGAAAATAAGTAAAAAGGAGTTTATTTTTCTTTATGAGGATACTTATATCTCAAAAACTAAGATGTTACAGACGTGAAAGTTGGTATTTGGAATATCCTTTAGAAATAAAGAAACCCTTTTTCTTCGACTTAAAAGAGGACTGTTTCTCACATGTAGAGTTCCATGTCACATGTTCCAGATTTAGGTCTGCCAGTAGCCTGGTCATCTTAGCCGCAAAAGGCAATGCCACAAACGTGGTTTACACAGAGGTTCTGGGGTAAATGAAATACAAGTTTTCGGTGAGCTTTTATACTTTAGGGATTTTCAGTTAATGTCTTAGTGCAGTACCGAAGAACGATTAATTTTTATAAAATTACGAAATCTTCGCGAGGGAAGCCGTGGGTAACAGCTAGTAATTAATATATTTGTAAAGAAAGTATTACCAAGAGTATCTTCTTCTTCTTCTTCTCCTTCTTCTTATTCTTCTAGACGTTTTTATAATTTTATTGTGGTCGGCTGTTAAAGCTGATTTGGGGCCGTTTTACTGTTGGATGCCCTTCCTCACGTAAAACCTATGTGGAGATATATATTCACTATGTCGGCATTTTTTACAAATCTATTTCTAAATTTAATCTGATTCACCACCCCTCCCGCCTTTTTTTTTTTTTTTACTAAACTCATTAATTATGATTGCTGTTGCCATGCATAACCACAATTAGCTGTACATTTTCTGTTGTAAAACTTCCTATAACAAAACTGTTACAAGATATTCAAAACAAACACACCCTATGATATTCAAAACGTACAATTTCCTTATTCTACGACAAACAAAGCGAAAGCGAGCTGAATGGAGACACTACGATCGCGAGTCGAGAGCCGTACTTGAGTGCACGAATCAGGAGAAAGAAAGTGACAGAGATAAAAATTGGCATTTTTTGAGTTCTGAAACTTCATACAGATCACAATGGCACCATAGAACACCCGCCAAAATCCGTATATTCATTTTCAGTCTGGAGGCTAGTTGAATCCCCAAGTAGCATCTTGCGGTTAAACGGAAACCGCAAAACCGATTGTGACACCACAATTAAATCATACAAGGCATGATGCGGAGTGAAGTAGTTTGCCATTGCTTTCCTCAGTGGGCCAGACTGCATGAACGCCATCTTTCATAACATTCAGCTGCTCCACGCGTCGTTACTCAGTACCATCCAGATCTCAGCATCTTCCATTCTGTCATAGCCATTAATGTGACTGAGATTTCGGTGCAAAGCTGCAGATGCAATAATACTGCATCCGTTGAGAAATGGCAACAGGTGTTTTATGTAAAACATTTTATAATAATGTTATTTGCTTTACGCACCACTAACTACTTTTACGGTTCTTGGAGACGCCAAGGTGCCGGAATTTAGTCCCACAGGAGTTCTTTTACGTGCCAATAAATCTACCGACACGGGGCTGACGTATTTGAGCACCTTGAAAGACTACCGGACTGAGCCGGGATCAAAGGCCAGCGCCTCAACCGTCTGTGCCACTCAGCCCGGCATTAAAGAACATTTTAGTTTAGCCTAAGTGAAAAAAAAAGAAAAGGCACTTAACCTGTAATTGGTTGTCTGATTATGGAGTATACACCACAACTTCTATCGTAAACGTATTTAAAAATGAATTCAGTAACTTGTCGAATTCAACTGGAATGTGTTAAGCAGATAGATAGCAATGAAAATATATCATTTATAAATAATCCTAGCGGAAAAGTAGAGTTATTTGATATCTCACGTCAGATACATAGACCAACTGTTGGGAACACAATCCTGAGGTGTTGTCCAGTAATAACCGCAAGGTTCTTGATTTGCTCGCGGTTACTATCATCAGTACTTTAAAACTGTTTCTACGGTGAGCTTACTAGCTGTGGTGGTCGCGCTTTTGTTTAACGACCACTTCAAACGCCTTTCGTGAGAAACTTGAGTACCCTAAGCTCAACATTGTAATTCTAGTGCATTGGCAATGGCTCGGATCCCGGCAAAACTTCGATATTTGCCTCATGCTGTGTGGACATTTCACCAGAAATAGCACATGATATCAAACAGCCTTGACTCCGCAGCCAAATTCAGATGTGGCTTAAAATACCGGCTGTTTAGAAGCCATAAATTTAGTGCTGATTAGCCGAAAGTTCACAATAACTTGCTGTTTGCACAAGGGCACGGTAAGAAATTGCGGCGGAGTGGGGAGGGGGAGGGAGGATCCCCCCCATCACCACTGACGATTTTATCTCAAACGTTCTTCCCCACTAAAATTGCTCGCGTGAGGGGATCTTTCATTATAAAATAATGAGGAAAATCTAGACCACATCCATTACTGAAATTAATGTATTTTACTGTGAATATTTTCATAAAAACATCAGCAATAATACACATAATATAGAAATAATAGAACGTCTGACAGATCTTAAGCAATAAAGCAACGTAGCGGGGGCAACTCCGCACCTGCAGCCTGATGTTCACGTTTCACTCTGGCAAGTCCATCTGAAAACCGGTTAAAAATGTAACTTACTTGAAGCCCTCCTCCCTTGTTATCGTTCTAAGTACCTTGACGTTACAACACTCCTGTACTTCTTGGAGAGGGTGTGTTTTCGATAGGTAGACAATAGGACAATATTGACTTAAGGAGTGTACAAACGGAATAATCTTTATCATTCTCTTTATAAGAATAGAGTTCAAACGAAAAATTTAACATTTAAATTTTTCTGAGAGAGAGAGAGAGAGTAATGTACTTACTCCCTACCCGGTACTTCCTGAAATAGACTCTACTAGTTTAAGCCTTATGATCCTTCTTTCCCCCACCATTTCTTTCTGACGTTTAAAAAAAAATTGCTTTACGTCGCACCGACACAAATAGGTTTTGTGGGCACGATGGGATAGGAAAGGCTTAGGAGTGGGAAGGAAAACGGCCGTGGCCTTAATTAAGTTACAGCCTCAGCATTTGCCTGGTGTGAAAATGGGAAATCACGAGAAACCATCTTCAGAGCTGCCGACAGTGGGGTTGGAACCCACTATCTCCCGGATACATGCTCACAGCTGCGTTCCCCTAAACGCACGGCCAACTCCCCCGTCTTTCTGATTTCGCGCCCTGCAATAGGGTAATACATTTAATTAATTATCGGAGATACATGGATTATAACATAACGTGTATAATGCGACTTGCGTAATTAACTAAAAGAACACATGTGCACATGGACATATAAGCAAGTTTTCTTTTAAAAGCAAATAGGCCTACTGTCTTTCTCTTTATTCCGGGCAGTGGTACGAGAGTCACAAGAAGACAAACATATAGAATAATAAAGAATATCTTTATGTATATTCGTTATGAGACAGCCTGAAACTTATAAAGAAACACAGACCGCCTGGGCAATTCGAGTAGTAATAATCGCGCATGGCCCCCGAAGAGGCCTGGCGAATGTCTTTAGAGCTGACTCCAATAGGTCACCTGCGTGTGTGAGAGGATGGGGCTCTACCTATAACGACATCCAATATTGAAGTTGGTGTAAACAGCCCATCCGCGCGTGGGAGGAATTAACCTATGAAGATTAAAATCCCAGGCATGGTTGTGAATTGAACCCAGGACCACTTACACCGAAGCCCAGCATGCTACCCTGTTAGTCATGAATCAGACTCTAGAAACTCACAGAGGTGGGGTGATAGAGCACTAACCATTAAGTGCACACTAACTAGAAAACTAAGGATCATTAATAGGAATTTATGAAATTACCAATTAAAATAACTTTTTTATTAGGATGATAAACGTGACAGTGGATTTACGAAAACTGAACTTAAATGTCACAAAAGAAAAATTGAATGAAGTAAAATTTAATAAAATGAATTGTTACGCGGGGACTTATAGTAATTTAAGCCATTAGATCACCATTTGTTGATTCTGGTATCTGGACACGTTCGATGATGTAGGAGCTGTTGTCTCATGTTCCTCTCGTACTGTCGTTGTCATCTCTCGTAGTATGTACCCGTCCTATTACGACCCCTAAATACCTTCATAATCATGTACAGAGATCTTTACCTTTTGTTTACACTCCCATTTTTGTGATTACCCCAATGAAGATCTCTCCTCATATTAACACTTAAGCACTTACACTGCATTGCCCAGTAATTGGAAAACGACTTTCCTGACCTTAACACTTCCTATAATACCCATTACATAAAGTGACAATGAGCCCTAATTTCAATATCAAGACCACTTTGGGGTACGTTCATGGAGAGAATACACTTGCATTCTTCCGTATTACAAACATTTAGTGAAGCTAAATACATGGCCAAAATATCTCCTGTTCTAGGCAAGTCAAAAGACGGTCTCTCACTAACTTTATCTCTCGTCATTGAGATAGCCAGTTCTCAATGATAGTAACTTTGAGTAGTGCTCTACTCAGATGTGAAGTGAACTTGTAAACTAAACAGAGAACCTCCTTTTGTTGTCTGCCCTGTCTTCTCTCGTGTAATAAGAACATTGAGAAAGATCTCCTTCCTCTATCAACATGACCATCAGACGGTAAGACGTTCAGCCTCTGAGATGTTAAGATGTTCTCATATTAAGGCGTTAACATATTAAGACTTTCCGACCTCAAGCTATTCAGTTATTAAGACCTCCACGAGCTCTTATCGTTGAAGTGTATAGGCCCCAAAATCTCCCTCCATCTACCATATCACATGTTCCAGTAAGATCTGATGTACTATCCCTTCTTCTTTCCATCGATGTATATCCATGATCCTGTTTCGTGACGTTCATTCATATAGGTTGAAAGTTCGCACGCGTCGTAAGCGTCATGTATCAAAGTTCAAAAAGCAGAAGTTAACAAGTTCTAACTGTTTCTTCAGAATATGGAGGGGAAGGGTAATTCTGCAATCTCGATGATGTCCTTCTCTTCGTAAAGGGTTAAAATTAGCTTGGCGCCTCCATTCGCCTGACCTCGGGCTATAGGAAACTTTTGTTTCCCTCTGATTACAGCACTATAGAGTATGCATCTACGCAGTATCCCCGTTTCACGTCTTTCGTGGAACTTCTCTTTCTTTCAGGGATATGTTCATTTTTCGAAGGACCGAAACTCTTCCTTCTGTATTCTTATTGCAAGTGTTTAGGAGGGCATGGTTGCCTATACTTCCCCTTAAACGGTTATCGCCACCACCTCGTTCATCGAGAACAAGAAAGATCGAGTATTAAACATGCTACAATACCTAGCCCAAAAAATACTTTCCTGACCGATATCCTAGTGATCTAGGGTCGGTACTTATGTGAAGGAAGTCCAGATTTACTGTACGATTTCTCCTTGACACTAACCCCATGCTAAGGGATGTCTTCACTGCTGTGTATTTCTATGGTGGTTGATAGTGTGATATGTTGTTTCTAAATGAAGATGTGTATTATGACGATCAAGAAAACACATCCACCGATATAGGGAAATGAACTACACGTGGATAAAATACCCGACCGGACAAGGATTCGAACCCTGATCCCCATGAATGGAAGATCATGCTGACCATTCAGCCGTGGAAACCAATATAATTACCCCAGGAACATGCACAATTTTTCACTAATATTCGTGACATTAGATATGTTTATTCAAGGTTGTGTTAGTCATCAGAATGTTTCTATAGATCATTTTCCTTTCAATGAATTTTCGTTGTTATTAATTTTTTAATTTACAACACCAAGAACGGAAAAATAATCACATGGACTTTAAAATTTGAATTGTTTATAATGTGCCATGTGCATACTATGTGCCCAGTAAAAATATTTGAGTTGTAAAACACATTTCCTGTTTTTTAGTTGATTGAAATGATGAATTCTGCTGTATTCTCGCACCGTGGAACAGATTTATTTTTGTAAATTTCTCGAAATGTTGACTTTTCCGTGTAGCCCCTTTGAAAATTTCCAGTTTTCAATTTTTCTTTATTATGTAAAGAATACGAATGGGGCCAGGGGAGGGCTCTCCCGCTGGGTTTTCATGATAACGACGCCCGGCGCAAGTTTGACTAATTGTATTTACAAGCAGCCGGTGAGAACCCCCCCCCCCAAAAAAAAGGAGACGAATGGCACCGTAGATCGAATTGTCACGTTGATAAAGAAATAACCGTTAATTGGTTTTATCTTTACCTCTGTTATGGTATTGCTGTTATTAACTGCAAACTAACTTATCTGTCTGGTCACCAAGTGACACGGTTGGCTAATTATATAGCCCTAGCATGTTATGGTTCAATGTCGGCCCCGCGGTGCAGGTGTAGCGTGCCTGCCTTTCACCCGGAGGCCCCGGTTTCGATTTTCGGCCAGGTCAGGGATTTTTACCTGGATCCAATGGCTGGTTCGAGTTCCACTCAGCATACGCGATTGCAATTGAGATTGACGGTGAGATGGCGGCCCCTGTGGTCTAGGGAGCTAAGAATAACGGCCGAGATGATTCTTCGTGCTGACCACACGACACCTCATAATATTCAGACCTTCGGGCTGAGCAACGGTCGCTTGGAAGGCCATGGCCCTTCGTGGCTGTTGAGCAATGGGGTTTGGTTTTATATTATGGGTAAATACATTCGGTAATTTTCAAAATTGTGTACACCATGTCTTAATTATGTATGCCTACTGCAATGTTACCCTACGACGGGCGTAACGTTCTCTATTCATTCATTCACACGTGATAGGTGCGAATTTGCGTTCAGAAGTCGATAATCTGAAGCAGATTAAGAAAACCTCACATTTTCCACGTCACATTACTTTGTCTCAAAGAGTTGCGAGGTAACCGTTGTAGTACTATCATCTTGAGTTTAGAGAGAGTTTCTAATGGTATCTCACATAACGAGTTATCATTTGGTGGAAATTATCAAGGCCGACAGTCACGTATTCACAAGTTGTACTTGTATTCACTATAATGTCACTTATATTTGTTAGCCTGTCTCTTTGCAAACAAAGCGAGATCAGAATCTTTTATGTCGGGCGACGCGTTCGCTAGCTACGCGCTCCTAAGTGTACTGAGTAATAAAGCACTAAAGGCACGAGGACCCCACGGAGAGAGGTTGAATCATCACACTAAATTGACTGTAGTAGCATTTACCTGATATCTTGAGCGATATCGGAAAATCGAATGCATGGAATGCTAAAAACAGCCTGTAATATACGGGATGATTTTTGCAACGTCAAATGTCCGTGCATGCTGCGGCGTAGGCCGTTGTCACGTCAAGTGGATGACGGATGATTAACTTGATGTTTTGTCATTATGAACTAGGGCATGAGTTGAAACATTTCTTTTAGATGACTGGAGATGATGCACGACTGGATAGGACGGCTAGGACGTTTCTGTTGAACAAGACAGGAAACAACTGTCATCATCATCATCATTATGTATTCCGTCTTACAACTGATTTGTCACTAATATGAGCTATTTTAGCTTCTTCATAATGTTCTAGACCAGTACAAATGAAGAACGTCTTCATACATATATTTCTTGGCTTCCCACGAAGGTGTTTTTCCTCAAGTATTTCAACGATTAAGCCGCCAAGTCGCAATCTGTGCTCCAGAAATGTTGATCTTATTTTGTTGATTTGATTGATCTTGTTAATTCTCTCAAGTACGTCCACATAGGTCATTTTCTCCTCCCAGCTATTTTTTTTTCTAAACGTCGCCAGCACCACATCTCACAGGTTTATAGTCTTCTTATATCACCTTTATTGAATATCCAGGTTTCGCCAGAATATGTTGTAACTGGCTAATCTTAGGTGTTTATATGTTGCGTTGACGTATCAGAGACTGTATGTCACGAAGTGCCCGTTCCGCCATGGCCATGCGATTTCTGATGTTAGTTTCAGAATTAAGATCTTCAATCAGGAACTGTCCAATGTATTTAAACTGCTTCATTGTCGTAGATTACTACTACCCCCTTTAACTTAAAATGCAGTATCTGTGGGTGTTTATTTATTACCAGAATTTTTTCTTTTTCTAGGCTCGTTTTCATACCAATGTCCGTAACATTGCCATTTAAGCAATGTAACATTGTTTGTTAGAGCACTCCGCTGTATAGGATACTAAAGGAAGACATAATCCTTTGAAATACAGCACTAGCATTCTGGGCTCATGTTGACGGATTCGATCCCACTTCAGTCCAGTGGTATTTGTAGATGCTGAAATACTCCTGTATTTGTGCCGGTAATTTACTTGCATGTGAAAGAACTCTTGTGGGACAAAATTCCGGCACCCAACATCTCCGACAACAGTTAAAGTAATTAGTGGGATGTAAAATTATTACTTTTCTTCTTCTTCTTATTATTATTATTAATTGGCTCCTTCGCTGAAGGTCAGTGCCGTGGCCTTCGGTTCGGAGAGTCCTGGGTTCCATTCCTGGCTGGATTGGGGAAGTAAGCCACTTCTGATTAATTCCTGTAACTTGAAAGCTGAATATTTGTGTTTGTCTCAATACACATCACTTTATATACTACAATTCACCACCCTACCAACCGCTACACAAACATCCAATGGTGAATGCATCCCCTCACGTAGGTTTTGTGTCACGAAGGCCATCCATTCATAAAACGGGGCCACATTAGAACATGCGACACAGTGCGCACCCGCAACGCCTTCTACATACGACCAATGTCTGGAAAACGCAACAGAAGAGGAATGTAATAATAATAACAATAATAATAATAATTACCGAAAGAGAAAAGAAAGAGTGTAAATTTCTGAGGCATATTCTGGGACCCAAGGAAGTAACACGAAATGAGTTTACCTTCCGTTTGAGATCAAATCAATAGCTGTATGAAAAATGCGAAAACATTTCAACCTCGATAAGAGAAAGACAACTGACTTTCTATGGACATCAGAGAAGAATGGGACCGGAACGCCTAGCAAATAAGATCCTTATCGTTCGGGAAAGAAGAAAGACCCAAATGCCCTGGCTCAAAAAGAAGTTCATCAGGATCTTAAAAAATGTGGCATTGAGGAGGGAGATATTACATACAGAACAGTGTTCAGAAGGAAAATTGCGGAGGTGACGGATCTGTTCGTAGAAAAACCCAGGAGAACAAGAAGGGTGTTCTCGGATGAGGAACGAGCAAAAGCGAGCCAGAGAATGAAGGAGTATTGGCGGCGTAAAAAGAAGGAACATCAACAGTCAAGGAAGTTGTGTAATCGTAACCCATAGGAGGTTGAAACGATCCTAAATAAATAAATAAATAAATAAATAAATAAATAAATAAATAAATACTTTTTTTTGCTATTGGCTTTACGTCGCACCGACACAGATAGGTCATATGGAGACGATGGGATAGGAAACGCCTAGGAGTTGGAAGTGGCCGTGGCCTTAATTAAGGTGCTCGGTGTGAATATGGGAAACCATGGAAAACCATCTTCAGGGCTGCCGACAGTGGGATTCGAACAAATAATAATAATAATAATAATAATAATAATAATAATAATAATAATAATAATAATAATAATAATAATAATAATAATAATAATAAAATTAATTACATGTAATTTAATTAATATATAATTATGTATAATTGATATATAGAACAATAATAATCAGTTTATGGGTATTATTTGAGGAATAAAGAAATATTAAGTTTTAATTATTTTAGTATTACATAATAACGTTATGTATTAACTAATTTCTTCATCAGAAGTAAATGGTAGAGATCAGTACTTTAATTATATTATTATTATTATTATTATTATTATTATTATTATTATTATTATTATTATTATTATTATTATTATTATTATTATTATTATTATTATTATTATTGCCGTGTTACTGTTGTGACTATAGCGGTTTCAAGGGGCCTGTCACCCATCAGAGCCCAATAAAGAGAGTAATTCTTCTGACAGCAATCGGTGACCCCTGTACTGGGAGTTCAGCAATGTTTGCTGGTGGTCCAGTCACGAGCAAGCGGCAGGTGGATGATCTCATCCGGGTCGAGTGAGGCACGAACTTTCTAGGTTTAATGAACGGAAGTAATTGGACCGCTATTGGGAGTCGTAATGACTTATTGGAAGGTGCTCTGCTTAACATTGCTAATGAGACTCTAATACCTTGTAGGCTATAATGCGTGTCCCCTTACATCAGCACAAAACCCATTGTGTGCAATAGTACTGGGAGAGAGGTGATTGAATCATCAGTAGTGATTAAAGGCAACTCTGGTGATATCTGGAGGTCCCTTCTCCGACTTCATGGTCTTTCAAATCTTTAATTTAAGTAGAGTGAAGACTGAGTTGAGATTAAAGGTGCCGCCTTTCCACTCGTGTTTCTGTTATTGTAAGATTATCCAGTATTTTATCAATCTTTAAATGATTTGGTCATTCAAAACTTTCATTTGAGGAGAGTGAAGACTGAGTTGAAATTAAAGGTGCCGCCTTCCCACTCGTGTTTCTGTTATTGTAAGATTATCCAGTATTTTATCAATCTCTAAATATTGTTACATTCGTATAAAAACAATGTTAAAATACTCTGAGAAATATAGACGTAATATGAAATATTATTGCTCTTGTGATTGTGAACACAAAGTTTAGTGTACCGGTTATAAAATATTTCACATAATATGGAAAATTACTACGACGTTCATAACCATAAAATTGTAAATTATGGTGAATTATGAGCACAAAGCTTTCATGAAGTACTGAAGATCATGTGGATTAGACATAAAATTAAACATCATGTGGATCATGGCTTATAAGGTTTAACTCACGTAAAACTTTATATCATATTGAATTGGGTTCACATTGCAGAAACTAAAAATTTCGTGGATTATGATAATAAGATCAAACAAAACGAAAAGGAAAAAGTAACAAAACAAAAACAAAACAAATAAACACTTTGGCAAATGCAGCTCATTAAGAGTCTTTACCTGGGAAGGAAATTACAGTGTTCTCAGAATGCTTGTGTAAGATTTATCTGTAGACTTCGTTACGCTGACCATGTCACACCGTCTTACACACGGCTCAGGTGGCTCGCCTGTAAGAACGACGAATACTTCATACTCTTTGCTTTTTTGTATAATATTCTTAAAACTTCCCGACCATCACATCAAGCTCTTCTCCACAGCCCATAACAAAAATACCCGATCCTGCAGCACCATGTGTTTATCCCTTCCTGTACACAGAACAGCAATCTACACGAAGTCATTCACCGTTACCGCGGCCCGACAATGGAGTGTCTTACCAGTGAACGTCAGAAGCATGTCCAGCAGCTCAGCTTTTAAACATGACTGTGTCGAAATGCTAGGTAAACACGCTTTTTGATCATTATTTCCCTCTTCCTTTCACATATATTCTTCTCCTTCTTCTTACTAATCCTTCTCTTCACCTCTCAATTAAAGGTGATATCTCTGTATATTGTAGAAATGTATATATTTTCTAACACAGTACTCATTATTCATATACCTTTAATGTAGTCCTACTCTACGAACGATGTCCATTATATAGATTATGTGATTTGTTTTATTAATACTATTAGAGTCTTCTGTTATTACTGTTAAACTAATATTGTTTTCATATTATTGTTATCAGTAGTTATTTTTAACAGTGTCCTAGGTTAAGACTGGTTAAGTGTAAGAAAGGGAGTACATCCCTAACTTTGCAAGAATAAATAAAACATATTATTATTATTATTATTATTATTATTATTATTATTATTATTATTATTATTATTATTACAAGTATTATTATTATTACCTTCCAAGGCATTTCGTCGTTACGTCCCGAAATATCGCTGTGACAATGTTGAGGGGAGAAATACTGACCCGCAGCACATGTATCACTTAGAGCAAAAATTCGTTGAGATAGTTCATGCAATACTAAACTTTGGATGACAGAACTATTCTGGTCAGAGTTCTTAGCTGAAATATTATCACATAGCGATTTTTCTAGACGCAGCGAAGAATTACTGTCCAGCCATATGACCATCAGATATTGCACCATCACGTGGTCAGCTTTGAGACTTCCTTAGCTATATTGTTTGCTTTCTTGGTCGAGTGCTTTGCCTCGCATATCAGACAGTTCAATTGTTTACACAAGGTTTGATCACAAGAATGAAAATACTTGGACCAGTCGAGAACCGAACTTGGAACTTCCGGTTAAGAGACAGATTGAACGGGGTTTTTCATTATAAGGTTAAATTCGATATGCATAAACCTTTTGGTAAATGGTGCTCGGAAATGTGATTTTACTCTCAGGTTGGGCAGTGCGAGGCGCCACTAGAAGTCGGCCGCCTCGCGTGTCCAGCTCGTTCACTCGAGGCAGCAGCAGCCGCAGCTTGTTTCTCGTGTACCATGTCTCTTGTCCATCTGGTGGCAATTATCAGCACGGATATCTTCAAAGTAAGTGTATTATGCCCGTATCTGCTGTCTGGTGATGGTTGTCACGAAATAATATCACCGGGGTTCAACACAGGACAAATTAAATTGGAGTATTGGTAATCACTTCTCGTACTTATTCATGTGTTCTTTTTGTTCAGCAACGCATGAAAGGAACCTGCCCTTCCCCTTTCCTGCGGTCAGTTACACTTCCAGAGTAGACATGTTGTTAGCAAGCAATAGCATATGATTAGAAGTCATCATGGCTCTAAAGCCGGTTAAAGAGTGTTAGCATGTCCTTATGCTGCCTTATCTTTCATATTCCACCTACTAACACACCTTTTCCCTTCCTCTAATTATTATTATTATTATTATTATTATTATTATTATTATTATTATTATTATTATTATTATTATTATTATTTGGTGGGCTGAGTAGCTCAGACGGTTGAGGCACTGGCCTTCTGATCCCAACTTGGCAGATTCGATCCTGGCTCAGTCCGGTGGCATTTGAAGGTGCTCAGATACGTCAGCCTCGTGTTCGCAGAGTTACTGACACGTAAAAGAACTCCTGGGGGACTAAATTATGGCACCTCGGAGTCTCCGAAAACCGTAAAAATAGTTAGTGGGACGTAAAGCAAATAACACTATTATTAATAGTATCATTATTATTATTATTTAAAATACATTGTAGCTGGAAGATGTACTAATTTCAATGTCTGCTAACTGTAGTATGGCACCGAAATTAAATTAATACATAATATACATGTATGTTGAGTATTCAGCCCGAAGGATGGTTTGATCCTCAACATATCCACCATCAGCTGTCACAGGTGGTGTAGGTGTCACTGAAGAGGCATACTGGCAGATGAAGAGTGAGATATTCCCGTTGTTGCTTTACTCACTGAGTAAAAGTTATTAAATATCAGTCTACCAAGCCTACTAAAATGCACCCATCACCCGACCAGCGACATTCCACACCGTTCATCGCAGAGACTCGGTGAGTAAGGAATCCCATTAGTAGCATCGCTTGTAGGCCTACCTCAGTCACTGTCACATCGACGGATTCTCCGAGCGATTAACGCCCGCAATTGGCAGTGGAAACATTTTTCAGCGGTGTCTCGGACTAACCATAGCTTGCGAAGCGGTATCCCTTGAACTTTTTTCATTTTTTCACCAGTCTGCCCCCTGTGCCTGATGTGGTATTAGCACGTCGTTATCCGTCAATTATGAAATTTACAACACCATAGGAACTCTGTATAGCGTGATACGTATTCATTCCCATAAAGATACTTTATATGACGTTAAATATCGGCTCCCCTGATACCATCTGTCACCATAAACTGAATAACCAATGCTGGTTAATTCTGGACGAATTCATAGCAAAACCGACCCTAGTCACTTTGCTTCCACACGTACAAGCAGTACAACAATTTCCGACGATACCAGATTTCTTATTGACGTACGTAGCCATCATTCCTCTCTTGCGTAATCTTTTCTTTCTTCGAATAACAACACTCGTCCTAAGTTAAAGTTTCTTTTCGCCAAACATAATATTACAAGAAACAAAATCAAAGCAAATAATTTCACGATAACGAAAGAATAACAAGAAATACAGGAAGAGAAAATGGTCGTGAATAAGAACACAATTTAAATCTTTTAAGGTTAATTTGAAAAGCCTATATTCCTGAACAGAAGTGTATATAATTTTAAGTATTTTTATAGGAATTCATTATGAAATTCAGAAAAAATATCGCTTAATTTTTACAGCCTTCCTCGTTAAAACCCACAGCTGTCACTTATAGACCAATCAATCAATCAATCAATCAATCAATCAATCAATCAATCAATCAATCAATCAATCAATCAATCAATCAATCAATCAATCAATCAATCAATCAATCAATCAATCAATCAATCAATCAATCAATCAATCAATCAATCAATCAATCAATCAATCAATCAATCAATCAATCAATCAATCAATCAATCAATCAATCAATCAATCAATCAATCAATCAATCAATCAATCAATCTTATATATTTTACTAACTCGACAAGAATAAGCTTTGAGGAATCGTTCGTTTGAGAGGTAGGTAGGCCTACATCTTAAATACCCTGATTAAAAGTTAGCACAAGAACATAGAGGGGAAAACCTGTGCCTGTTTTTGTCACAGTGTCGTGTAGACATGCTCTGATAGTTTTTAATTGTATTGTTTGAAACGTATTTCATAGAAACTCTGGTGTTCTACGTACTGTAAATATGGAACTATTTAAGCTCAACAGAAAACAACGCCATAGATATACAATAATTTTAAAGTGAATCCACCCCATGGTTATAATGCAACTCATTAAATTCCTGACAGTTAAAATTACGAACAAGTACAGTCTGGTTTCACCTTACCAAGAAAAACATGGAATACTACAAAAAGGATCAGACCGTCAGGGAATAAGTGTTAAATCACTTTATAAGTTGGGCTAAATGCCATTTCCTCGATGCCACCGTGTGCTCCCGTACAGATCATTCACTACATAGTCCGAATGCAAGAAAAGGGGGTATCGAGAGAGTTTGTCTGATTTTCTGTTGACCATGTCGCTAGACCTTAAAGTAGATCAGTGCATTGGATCTGAGACTATAAGAATTTCTTGTCATGTTACAATGTAAATATTTGTACATATTGACATGTAATAAATAAATAGTCCGTCTCTGTGGTGTAGTGATCAATGTGGTAAGCTGTTACCCCTGGAGTCCCAGGTTAGCTTCCCGGGTCTGCCACGAAATTTTAAAAGTGGTAGAACGGGGTCCACTCAGCCTCGGGAGGTCAACTGAGTAGAGTGGGGATCGATTCCCTCCTCAGCCATCTTCGAAGTGGTTTTCCGTCGTTGCATGCTTCCCCTCCAGGCGAATACCGGGATGGTACCTAACATAAGGCCACGGCCGCTTCCTTCCTACTTGTCTATCCCTTCCCTTCTTCTCATACCCCACAAGGCCACTGTTCAGCATAGCTCGAGGTACTGGTCCTCCTCTGCAGTTATATCGCCGGCTCAAAGTCTCACACTCCAGGACACTGCTCTTGAGGCGGTAAAGGTAGGATGCCTCGCTGAGTCCAAGAGAAAACTAACCCCGGACAGTAAATGGATTAGGAAAGAAACTTTAAATAGTTGCTTATTTCTGAAAACGCTTCAATAAAAACCATCCACTAATCCTTCAATATGAAGAAACGGAGAGTGTGTTTCAAACTTGCCATGTTGGATGATATACTTTTTAATTTGGCTGTGGGAGATCAGACTTCATAAAACTAAGAGATATATGGTCACTAATTTTCTTGCGGCATCTTGATACGCACCGGTTTTTATAATTTAATTACTGGAGCTAGTTGCGTGAGCATTCACCTGTTAGGTGACGTCACAGGCAAGCAGGACCGTGAGACTGTACGTTATATGGCGTGCAGAAACTGCGGCCAGCATGCAACACCGCACAGTGGCAGGGTCCTAGAAACCAAACAGTTACAGTAACATCTAAGAATCTATTCTGTGATCCACGCAGCATACAAAGGAATAAAATACAGTACATTATACCAGTGCTCTCAAATCATCACAAATTGATGAGGTTTCATTAATACTACCTGCTCGACACAGAGTGAAGACTAGTGTTGGGTTTCGTTTGTCGTAGACGGTTAATATTGTCTCAACCGTCAGTGTTCACAAATTAAAAGAGAAAGAGGAAATAGATATCTGTTTATTGTTAGGCCTATATTCGCTCAATCTGTATTCTCTGATTATGTTGTTGGGTTTTTTCTTCATTAACAATTTAACTTCCAGCGTTGGCTTTTCCCCAAGATTCAGGGAGCAATCCCATCTATATCACCTCAAGGGCAGTGTCCTGGAGCGTGAGATGTCTCGGTCTGGGATACAAGTGGAAGGGAGGACCAGTACCACACCCAGGTGGCCTCACCTGCTATGCTGAGCAGGGACCTTGTGGCGGATGGGAAGATTGTTGAACTTCCTACCAACTAAACTTATTCCGTTAGGCACATGCACAAGTTACCACCATATGCGGCTTGGCTGATACCTTCCCTTATTACAAAAAACACATTTTTCATATTTCGGCACTTTCACTTTAAGTAGCCCGCTAATTAAATGCAGAAGTATGGGACGTTCTAGTGAAAGAGTATTATTTTGATAACTGTACCATCAGTAAGGCCTCTCCCTAGTGGCTAAACGCCTGATGTACGGTAAAGACTTGCGGGGACAGGCTGAACTCGATGAAAACCACCTTGTTTGTTGACAGATGTCACTACTTTTGTTTGGAGTGCCATATAGGCAGGCTCTTTAGCGGAGTATTGTAACTGTTAGGGGTTGACACTCGATAACTTATTTCTTCTATTTCTATGTTGCCACTACTGTGATTTCAAATAAAGTCATCCAATCATCGCCCAGCTCGCCATTATAAATAAGTGCGATCTTAGACCCTATATATATATATACAATGATCAGTGCGACGACCAGTGAGGTTTTCCTCACAGGCGAGCTGAGGCAACATCTAAGGTAAGGGGATAAAATCTTATTCTATCATATGAACTTACTTTCATGTAGAAACTGAAAAATACCAATGTTCCCCTGTAGCATGGAATAGTTAGGATCGAATAACAGTTACTTTATTTTAATGTACGGTTTCCTTAATTTAACTTAATTTTGTTAAATGTAGGTTCCTAGGCTCTTTTTACGCGCGTGTAACCACCCGAGCGAGTGCTATGTATTAAGGAAGCACGAGTGCGAACCCTTGTTTCCCTTGTGTGTTATTGTGACTGAGCTTTTAAAAGTGTACTTTATTTCTTCTTCATTTTCGGTCACTAAATTCCTTTTTCTTAGTCACAATGTAATATGGCTTATCTTCTCGGTCACTGTGCCTTCTACCTCTATAGGTTTAATTGCTTGAGTGGGTTCAGCATCCCATTCTATGTTTTATTTTGGCCTTTTCTATTAAACATGTTATTTAAGCCATTCTTGGCCTGTAGTATGAGCTACAGCTCTTGTTTCGTTTGGATCCCTCTATTCCATATGATGTGCTGTTGCTTCTCTCTGAATTAAGGGCAGCGAATATCAAACGGTGTAAAAAGATGATACGCCTTTAAGTGTACTAAAAGGTACCTTGATGTGGATATTAGGCCCTGACGGTCTTGAAGTTTGGTAATTTGATCTTCTTTTGGAGTGTAAACATTATTCTTGGTAGTCGACGCTTCTTATGCTACATACCAAAGACGGTTTTGCCTTGATAAAGGCTAAAATGTTTTGTGAATTGGGAGATTATCCTACCCGGTCAATTGATATTCTAAAGCTTGCATTGATAATTATTTCTTAAAGACATTTTCCTAATATTTTTCCCATTGTTAATCATTAATGTTGGTGAAATCAAAACGAAAAGAAAAGAACAAAAACTAATTTTGGAAATATGTTCAAAATATAAAGGTTTTTTGTTTTTATTTTGCCCAAGATCCTTGGCTATGCCGCTTTTCTCCCTCTACTGCCCTTTTGACCATAAAAATAATAACCATTCTCAAGATGTAACAAACGGCCCACTTCCAGTTTTGCCTTAATATTCCCGATTTAGCCGAGGCTCACCTTTTATTGAAACTATTAATGACACAGTATTAAATTAGAAAATGAAGTCTTGAAGAAAGTTAATATTGCCCATTGCCCATTAGACAGAAGTATGAAGGATATAAAACGTTGATTAGTGTAAGAAAGTGAAACTTTTTTTAAGAAAATAAATCATCTGAGATCACATATAGAGATTAAAAAGATTAAAAAGAAATTCGAGTAGAAGAGGAAATAGATTTGGTAGGACACATCTTAAGACACATATGACTGGGTTGGTGTTTGATGAAGGTGAAAAAGGTCAGAACAGTAGTGGTGACCAAAGGCATAAATCTAACGAACAGATTGCAGAAGATGTGGGATATAGTTTTTTATTTTTGTTATTTATCTGACGTTAGCAAGGGCGAAATTAGGGCTCGTTGCCTTCTCTTACACTTAACCACGTAATTTACATATAATAGTAGTATTTTATTGTAAAATCAAATGTTTTTTTACAAATGATGTTAGCAGAGTATAGTGTAGCATAAAAGGCTGCATGAAAACAGTCTGCTGATTGACGACTCAGATAAAAACAATGAAGTAATATAAGCCTACTTATATATAAATATAATCAAAGTCACTGTCTAATCCAGAAATGAACGCTGCTGACCCTCAGCTATGCCACGGATCAATGATCAGGTATCCTGAGCGAGAGTTAACTTGGAGAAGAGTGGACAGTTTCTTCCCACTCCTCCTCTATCGACCAATACGCAGACTATCCACACAGTGGTGACCACACCCAATGTGGCTTAACTTCGGAGATCCGGTGTTTCAACATCGTTACGCTATTGGCACGCGTTAATGGCAGATACAAACTATCGGGCCTCTATAAACCAAACTACGAAGGCAACTTTTTTGGTCAGTTCGACTTCTCATCCTACTGGTAAAATATAGTTTTGTTCGTTCACCAACAATCCTTGATAAGATGTTACATCATGTCACGTTGATATACAAGGAAAAGTGGGTACGTCGCGCATTCCTATCTACGAAATATCACTGTAAAATTTGTCACAAATGGAACATAATAATTGCTTTTACACATTTGAAGTCTAAAATCTGCGGTTATTAGAGTATGTTTCTGTATCTGTTTCACTACGTAACTGGTAATGTCTTTCTTTGATAGTACTTTATTTATTTATTTATTTATTTATTTATTTATTTATTTATTTATTTATTTATTCATTCATTGTTTGTGTATTCGTTAGTTTGCTTGCTGGCTTGTTTTCTCCTATCTTTGTTCCTTCCCTCTTAATTTTCACTCAAGCACGTGAGATCACGATGACGAACAGGTGTTCGGGCAGCTCACATCTGTATGGACGTAGCGTGTGGGAGTGTTAGATATTGGGTAAGTAGGCCTACTGGAGCCGGGAGCTCTCGTCGTTCGCGTGTCAAGGAGCTATTGTGTTAAGCTAGAGCAGACTTACCTTACCTCTTTGAGTCCCCGAGGGATCTATCGGCTCTGTTACGTAAGTATCAGGGGAGCCCCAGTCAAGAAACAAGTATCTCTGCACTAGAGGTACCACCACATACATAGAGCCGGGCTAAGTAACTCATTCGGTAGAACGCTGGCCTTCTGAGCTCAAGTTGGTAAATTCGATCCTTTCGATCCTGGTTCAGTCCGGTGATATTTGAAGGTAGTAAAAGATATCAACCTCGTGTTATTATATTTACTGGCATTTAAAGGACTTCAGAGTGACAGAATTTCGGCATCTCGGAGTCTCCAAAAACCATAAAAGTAGTTATTGAAACGTAAAACCAATCACATTATTATTATTATTATTATTATTATTATTATTATTATTATTATTATTATTATTATTAATAATGATAATACAAGCATACAGGGTGCCAAAAATGATAGAGAAAATGTAAAGAGACATGCAACTTCTCTTACAAGAAAACGTAACATATTTTGTTTCAAAATCCTATGAGATGAAATTTTGAAGATATAGACTGTTGAAACTATGCTAAAAGTGAGAATCTGGCAACGCTTGTGTCCGGCGCGTGTCCTGACGACGCGGCTTGCCACTTGTTTAGTCAATCAGTGTCTCTACTTACCTCCTTTGTCTGTTGTGTATAGCAGAGAAAGCCGACAGATGACTCAAACACTACAGGTAAGTATTTGCTTTCCCGGGACTGTATACAACATGGCCACGTATAGGTACTTCCCGATGTTGCCTGTTTCACTACTTATTCTCTAACTACACTCAGTGTTGAACAGTCTAAATAAAAGACGACGTTAGCATCCGATCACAGCAAGAATTCTCCTGACCTGATCTTACTTGACAATTTAACAAAACTATATATTGCATCCGGGGGAAAGTGGGCTCGAACCCCACTATCGGCAGCCCTGAAGATGGTTTTCCGTGATATCCCATTTTCACATCAGGAAAATGCTGAAACTGTACCTTATTATTATTATTATTTTTTTTTTTGCTACTTGCTTTACGTCGCACCGACACAGATATGTCTTATGACGACGATGGAATAGGAAAGGCCTAGGAAGTGGAAGGAAGCGGCCGTGGCCTTAATTAAGGTACAGCCCCGCATTTGCCTGGTGTGAAAATGGGAAACCACGGAAAACCATCTTCAGGGCTGCCGACAGTGGGGCTCGAACCCACTATCTCCCGATTACTGGATATTGGCCGCACTTAAGCGACTGCAGCTATCGAGCTCGGTGTTCCTTAATTAAGGCCGCAGCCTTTTCCTTTCCACTCCTAGCCCTTTCCTGCCCCATCGTCCCCGTAAGACCTATCTCTGTCGGTGCGACGCAAAGCAAATTGTGAAAAAAAGAACTTGGATTATAGTAATTCTTGAACGCCACTGATACGTTGCACTAAGAAAACTCATTCATTTTAAGACGTCTTCTGCACGGGTTTGTTCCTCAGAGCTGAATAATATATGATGCTGTTTGAGCAGCAGGTGCCATTGCGTAGGCTGGAATTGCTTGGCCACGTGGAAAGTGTTGTAACTTGAGTAAAGGAAGGGAGGGATTAGTCAGGTGATAACAGTAGTGTTTTGCTATGCACTTGACATCTGAATCTATATCGTAATGTTAATACATTATATTGAAATACGCCCGCATCTTAGTGGTTAGTGTGATTAGCTGCCCCCTCCCCCAAAAGGCCCGGGTTCGATTCCAGACTCCGCCATGAAATTTGAAAAGTGGTACGAGAGCTGGAACGGGGTCCAGTCAGCCTCGGGAGGTCAACTGAGTGAAGGGGGTTCGATTCCCAACTCAGCCATCCTTGAAGTGGTTTCTCCAGGCAAATGCCAGGATGGTACCTAAGTTAAGGCCAGGGCCACTTTCTTCCCTCTTCCTTGCATATCCCTTCCAATTTTTCCATCCACGCCACAAGGCCCCTGTACATCATAGCAGGTGAGGCAGCCTGGCGAGGAACTGGCCCTCCTTCCCAGTTATAACCCCGATCAAATGTCTCACGCTCCAGAACACTGCCATTGAGGCGGTAAAGGGGGGATCCCTCATTGAGTTCGAGGGAAGAAAAACATCCCTAGAGGATAAACGGACTAAAGGAAGAAAGAAAGAAAGAAAGAAAGAAAGAAAGATATTAAAGTATGTCTTATTTCAAAGGAAAAGGTAAAATAAATTACTTTTTTAATTTTGGGACAGAAATCATAATACTTTGTTCTAATAAAAATAGTTTAGAAGTATTTAAAAATATTTCAGAGTATTTGTGAAAGTAAAGATACTGTTTCCTCCTGTGACTTAATATTTTTAAAATTCAGGTCTGGAAGCATGTTTGAGTCATATTAATCTTTTGTTTAATACATGCCAAATCATCAGCATAAAAATCATCATCATCTTTTTCTTCTTCTACTACTTATTCCACCACATTCCCCACGCCATCGTGGCCTTATGCGGAGTTTTGCACACACACACACACACACACACACTGAAATATCCCGCAGATTTCTTTTTTGTGCCATGATGCAAGTTGACTGATACTTTGCGGCACTGAGGCAGAGTGATTTGCTCACATTAGAACACACAGTGAAATACAGACAGGTTCTCCGCACGCTACGTGACAGTCGCTTCACGTTATGGTTCGAACGCCATGATTTCATTCTGATGTAAAGTGTTAGTTGCTTCTTTCGTTATAAACCTTCTTGGGAACCACCCTTCTAACAATTTTGGTATTTGTGTGTGACCTTCACGTCCAGAATTGTAGATAAAATTATCCATCATTCAATTCACCGCTGTAAGGAGATTTGAAACATTTTCCAACACTTGGAGGACATTCTAGTCATCTGGTGTTTCACCTTTTGTAGTTGATCTAGTCATAGGAAATATGGAAGGAATTTAGTTACATTATTTCAGATGAGAACCTCAGTTGGCAGAGTGCGCCGGCCTCTCCAATATAATTTCATTTCATCTGTCAGTCATTAATCGTTGCCCCAGATGATTGCGACAGACTTGGGCAACCGGCACAGTTCATATCCTCCCCACTAGATGGGGGCTTCATTCATTATATTCCTGACCCGGTTGAATGACTGGAAACAGGCTATGGACTTTCTTATTTAACTTAGATGTTGCTTAGTCCCTTTGTAAACTGTTAGATGGGTTATTGTCCATTTACCTTATTCAGAAATTTACTCGTGAAATTATCTGTCATTGTGATATTGTATGAATGGAAAATTCTAAATTTCCATGGAGGGAATTAGATATTTTTCACCAATAGAGCATGTCAAAAATGTCAAAAACATATTAGATGTAAGGATTTTCGGGCGTTTGCTCTATTAACCAGCGTTTCGTCTTAGGTCTGACACTAGACTCATCAGAGTGGGATGTGTCAGACCCTACCCACTGACGCTGGGGTGCATGCAGGTGAAACCAGAAGCCCTTATAAGAGGCACGTCTGATGCGCCTTTAATTCTATACCTGTTATTTCCTCATTGTTATATCATTTACTGCATTTCTCCTATTCTGAAAGCTCTATGGCGTTAACAGGGTTTCGGGATAAACCACTAATCAGTTCAACGCTGTACGGAGAATGGCAACATTCTTCAACTCTTAGAGGACGTTCCAGTATTCCACCGTGAGTGGTAGATCTTCTCCTGGTTAGTGTAACTTTCAAGAATTAGGAAATATGAAACGACTGCTTACATATTTATGGATACAGAATTCAGTATCCAAGTGCCCGACTACTGGATATAATGTTAGGTGTGGTGAATGCTTTCGAAAACGTCAAGGAAAATGTGCATACTATTTTGCAAAAATGGCGACTGGCTGACTCTGCATCCTGCGATTTTGTTTCTTCGAAATTGTGTTTATTGAATAGCTGCTGCGTTCACTGACATTGGAGAAATACAGTAATGTCTCCTCTGTTCTTTTATTACATCATGGAGTGGTAGTGTGTGCGATCTGTATCTTACACCCAGCCTAGTTTTACAGGCGGATGTCCTTGCTGCGCCAACCCTATGTGGAGTGATGTATTCACTACAGCGTGTTTCTGTGGCGGTTAGTAGTGTGATGTGCCGTGTTTGTGAATAGATATACAAACACGAAGACCTAGTCGCCATGTCAGAGGAATTTAAGTGGCTGTGTGGTTTGGGTCACGTAGCTATAAGTCTGCATTCGGGAGAAAGTGGGTTCTGACCTCACTGTCGGCAGCCCTGAAGATGGCTTTACGTGGTTTCCCATTTTCACACCAGACAAATGCTGGGACTGGATCTTAGTTAAGTCCACGGTCGCTTCCTTCCCACTCCTAGCCATTTTCACTCCCATCGTCGCCGTAAGACCCGTCTGTGTGGGTGCGACGTAAAGCAGATTGTAAAATTAAAAACAGGGGAATTTACAATACGTGGCTTAAAACCCGACCCAGACGGGAATCGAATCCGAGACTTTCTGAACTGAAGGCCGATACGGTGACCATTCAGACAAGGAACCGGACCTTTTCGTAACTGTTCTAAGTATTATGGCTGTTACCTACAGGAAAACATTTTATTGTAGTGAAATGTGATCAATAAGCACTGTAGAAAGGAAGAGAATGGAAGCATTTAAAATGTAATGTTGAGTGGGTGAAATGGAAGAATTGGATCTTTAATGAAGGGATGTGGGTGTGAGTTGATGAACAGAAATTTGTCAACCGGGAGAGGTGAGATGAATGATACATGTTGAGACATCAATAATCAAGGCACCGGGCGAGTTGGCCGTGCGGTTAGAGGCGCGCGGCTGTGAGCTTGCATCCGGGAGACAGTGGGTTCGAATCCCACTGTCGGCAGCCCTGAAGATGGTTTTCCGTGGTTTCCCATTTTCACACCAGGCCGCTTCCTACCAACTCCTCGGCCTTTCCTATCCCATCGTCGCCATAAGTCCTATTTGTATCGGTGCGACGTAAATCCAATAGAAAAAAAATCAAGGCTTGAATATAACAAAACGATTTAGAGTCGATGTAGGGTAGTGTTGTTATACAGAATTTAAAACATTTCCAGAAGTATTCTGTTTCCGATTGACACTGAAGGCTTCGTCAATCAACCAACTGCAGGCCATTTAGATGTGGAGATATCGTGTAACGCCGACGATCTCAAGGGTAGACAGACCATCTCACCGACGAGAAGGTACTTAATCGTGTTGGGAAATCATGAGAAGACTTAAGGGGAGTAATGACTGAAATATATGATTTTTACACCAAAAACCAGTTTTTTGTTTTATTCCTCTATCGGATGATAGTAACAATTAAGTCACTCCACCATTTTTAAAGCCCTTAGCGACCATTTAAAAGGAGAGTGCTATGCATTTAAAGGCCTACGACACACCCTGAAGGAGCACAGCATGTTCTGACCTTGTGACTTAGGGCAGGAAGAGAAGCTGTGACCAAGATAAAATGAGAAGAAGTCAGAAGTGGTTGATAATATCCAAGGAAGAACTGGGAGGTCTGAAGGGGAGACATACATTATGGTGCAAGACAGTCCTGAATGGAGTATTCCTTTGCTTCTTTAGCTTTGCAAAATGCTCGTTGCGATGCAATTCTTATCAGAATTTGTTTTAACTTGGTGAGATCGTTCTCAAAGATACAAGTATTTAAATTTGTAATGGATTTTAAAATAGTTTAAATTTTAATATGAATTTTGATGTTCAGTGTTAGATTAAAACTGATAATTTTTAAAAATTTGTGAACAAACTTTTACACATTTCTGGACAGAATAGTATTCATCCGTTACTAAAAAAACGATTTCTATTTCTAATTACATTTGGTAAAATTCAACAAAATTTCAGCTTGATAAAATGTAAGCTGTTACGCAAAGGACTTTTTATGGTACTACTTTTAGAATACAAAAAATTTAAATAACATTCGAACCGATACAGCTACACACCTATTATTTGGTAAAATATGTGTTTATTTGTACATAAATACAAGAACTAAATTTGGTAAAAATCGGGTAAAACTGCAAAATTTTCAAAATTCAGTCCTAAATCGCCTTAAGCCTTGTAAATAACATAATGAAAGAGCGAAAGGAACCTGGACGAGGGCGGAGAAGGTTATCTGGACGCGAAACAGTGATTGGACATACAAGATACAATTCTGATACGGGTAACTCGAAATAACACAATGTCCTCCATAACGGCCGCCGACTTCCTGTGAAGATACGGCATTGAAAGAAGAAGAAACGTGTCTCCTTAGTAGCATTTTTGCATGTAGACCGCCATTAGGTCAATCATCCAGCACTGTAGTACGTAGAAATTGAAATTCAGGAACACTGTGGGGAATGAAGATAACCTACACGTCCAGGGGATCTTTCTTCAAAGAAATGTGAGGGGATGGCATTTAAATGACAAACTATGGTAACTTAATCTTCTTACACAATGAAATATTCCAAGCGAGTACTTCACTATTTGTCATGCTTAAAGACATGAAATATAGTGCTACAAATCTCTCACATTACCTTACAGTCCTTATCAACAGGATCATCTTACTGAGAAATCAGAAATTTGGCAGCATTTTGTTCTGTGCGAATGCAATAGCAGATTACTGACTTTCCAGTGCACTACATCCCTTGTTAATTACTGTGACATGATGTGGAGTATACAAATGTCGAGTGACAAGTCGTGCAGCTGTCATCAGTCATTTAGTTTGTCTCTGTTAGAGTGGGAAACGTATGGGCTGGATAAAGTTTCTCATTATACCTCTGATGGCGACCGCCGTACATCAGGATTATGTGCGGAGAACCCAGCTGAAGGTGAGGAGGACGATGTTTTGTTATCTTGCATGAAAAATGTAAAACGTTTTTAAATAAACACAACTACTCTCACTCGAAAGTATTCGACAAATCGGCTGTATGCCGAACCTACAAAGACTTAAGTGGAAATAATCTGAATTTATGTTGTGCCCATGTGTGATTCATTAAACAATTCCAATAGGACAACTCCACTCATGAGGAAGCTAACAGTGAATTGCTGAATCAGTGTAAGCCTACATAACAGAATATGTAGCTTTCACGACCGCACTGTACTTGGTGAGCTTATTAGTTTGTGTCTAGTAAACATAATACGTACTGAAGGGACGTTATATACAGCACAACAATCACCAGCGAACACTGATGGGAACTCAATTCTCCATCTCCCAATTTCGAGTCCAGTGTTTTTCCGACTGAGCTACAGATACCTAGGTAATTCTTCTCCTGCTGGCAGAAATTTCAATTACAGGTCTAAAACATCGGATCGTACAACTTTAGAGTTCGCTAGGCACTCTTTGTGGATCATTTCAACTGAAGAATAAGCTGACTAAGGCCACCGGAGCTCAATCGGGAGAGTAACGGAGGCGAAATACGAAGGTTGTAGGGTTGGATATCTCCAGAGTCCAGTTGGTCATTTTTGTTTTGCAGACAACATAACATCCCTTTGGAGTATACTGCATGTAACTCAACACGACCTAGATAGCTTAACATGTATTTCAAGTGTAGTCAGCCGTGTAGGAATTCAAATTTGGAGGGAAGATGCTGTGAAATCTAAAGAATGTATTAAGTTTTGGTTCCCAATTTCCTCTCCTCCAAAGTTAGTAATTTCGCGAATAGATTCAAAGAAGGAAAATCATACAAAAACAAATTAAACATAAAAATAACATTGTTGTTTCCTTATTTGACTGACATCGGCATATTTTGCTAGTTATGCCATGGAAGAAATGTATCTTCAACGGCTGATACTGGAACAAGAAAGACAAACAGGTCAGTGACGTTTTGCAGGGAAAAAGCTATCACCGTGCAAACTAACTATTATTATTATTATTATTATTATTATTATTATTATTATTATTATTGTTATTATTATTTTTTATTATTATTATTATTATTATTATTATTATTATTATTATTATTATGGCTAATGCCGTGTCAAGAAAATAAGGTGAAATTCTTTACGTTTCGCAGACAACTGTGCTCTGCGACATTAGAAGAAAATCTCGACTGTCCACGAGAAAGGCTTCTTAAACAATGACTTTTTTAAATCTAGACGTTATAATAGAAGTGGAAATGGTACGTTCATTCGTCACCAGATGGCTTCCCGGACGTGGCACAGTGCTAGCGTTCGAAGCGGAAGCTGACAGAACCATCAGAATCAGTCAAAGAGGGTCACATAACACGTGTACGTAACATATGACATTGACACGTGTATGGCATTGACACAAGCCTGGGTCTCGGTGTTTTCCAAAATTATTATTATTATTATTATTATTATTATTATTATTATTATTATTATTATTATTATTATTATTATTATTATTATTATTATTAACACTAATCAGAGGGAGAAATCGAAGAGGTCGGACACTTCCAAAAATGGAAGTATTAGTATTATGATTATCACTTTCATTTATTACTATTATTATCACTTTCATTTATTTATTTTACGAAAATATTTGTGTAATTCAAACAAATAATGTTTAAAGATGGGAAAATAATAAAGGGCTAGTGCCTCTTATACATTCGTGTTTCGGCTTCCAGATATAAACTTTTTACTAAGAATGATTAAGTTAGGTATTATACAGGATGGTTTATGTAGCCTCCTGCTTCTTCTTCTTCTTCGTCTTCCTTTATTCATGGGGTCACTTTAAAAAGATCCTTTTTGGCGTCGACCTCGAAGATCTTTTGCTACCATGCGTTTTCCTTCATCCCCACCTAGTTATACCTGCTCCCTTCATAAAGTTGCATGTCCTCCTTATTGGGTCTTCTCAGATGTTTCTTCTCTCTTGACCAGCTAGTCCCAGTATGGAGATTCCGATTCTTCCCAGCGCCTCACATTCAAAGAGTATGTGTTCGGCTGATTCTTCCGCATCGGTACAATTCCTGCACACGTTGTCTCTTATTACTCCAATTCTGTGTAGGTGCTTTTTGTGATGGTAGTGTCCAGTCAGCAGTCCTACTACCCATCTTATATTTTCTCTGCTGAGTTCCAGCAGTTCCTTAGTATGCTTCCTTTGTGGGGTCGTGATTAGTTCTTTCGCAAGCCTGCATACTAGAGCATTTTTCCAGTTTTTCATTTGTTTCTTTTGTACAAATGTACCTATGTAAAGTCGGGCTTGTCTATAAGAGATCCCACATCCTGGTTGTGGGCGAACAAAAGGTGTTTCTGATCCTTTTCTTGTCAGTTTTGTATATAGCCTAGTTATTAATATGTGCAAAATATATGTAAAATGCAGTAAATTTAATTCAGTGCCGCGTTATCTCTCACTTGAGTACTCTCTCTCTCTCTCTCTTTCCCATTTGGACTGTCTTACTCCTTATGGTTATGTCAAGAATGTTAGTATCAGTTGGAAAAGCGTGATCAAGATTACATCTTCCTCGTACTCTTGTACTAGCGTTCTTCAAGGAAGACTCGAAAAATGGTAGATTGTAGAGGTGGCAAAATATTTGACGAGGGATAGCCGTTCAGTAAGAGGAAAAGGAACATTGTGTGTCACGAAGTACAAAAGTTTTGCATGCAAAGAACGTTTTGTAATGGCTTCGACTACATGTTCTGAGTTAGACAAAGGCACATTCAAAATGTGCAAGAAGAAACCTTACCTGTCTTAATGCAGAAGAACTGAAATTAATACTGAAACCTTAATGTATGTCAGTGATGTAATAAATTTACTGTTATCACTGACTACTCGCATATTTTCACTAAACACATATATACATATAGTATACATAATATTCCACAACTGATCCGTCGAACGGCATCGATACTAAACTCGCTTCGTTGTGTCCAACGCAACTCAAATCTGTAACTCACAAGAACACAGCAACGTTAAAATTGACTGTAAGTAACTGGAAACACGATCACCACTTCACCGGGCGAGTTGGCCGTGCGTGTAGAGGCGCGCGGCTGTGAGCTTGCATCCGGGAGATAGTAGGTTCGAATCCCACTATCGGCAGCCCTGAAAATGGTTTTCCGTGGTTTCCCATTTTCACACCAGGCAAATGCTGGGGCTGTACCTTAATTAAGGCCACGGCCGCTTCCTTCCAACTCCTAGGCCTTTCCTATCCCATCGTCGCCATAAGACCTATCTGTGTCGGTGCGACGTAAAGCCCCTAGCAAAAAAAAAAAAAAAAGATCACCACTTCTTATACACATTCATGGTTAAGTTTCTGATTTCTCATGACTTCGTATTAGCACAAGATACCCGGGAAGTTCTGAATCTGAAATGAATATCCAGTAGCCCTGAATTAAACTCCAGTGCTCGTCGTAGTATTGATATGGAGTGAGGACATAAAACTCTTTTGATGGTGATTTCGTCTGTTGGAGTCGATACCGGGTTACACCCTCTTCTTACCTTATCATCATGATCATGATGATGATGATCATCATCTCATATCCAGACGCAAATGTCGCCCATGGACGTCAAATAGAAAGATCGGCACTATGTCCGACTCGTTGGCTGAACGGTCAGCGGATTTCGGGTTCGATTCCCGGCTGGGTTGGGGATTTTAACCTTAATTGGTTAATTCCAATGGCACGGGGGCTGGGTCTATGTGTTGTCTTCATCATCATTTCATCCCCCATCATGACGCGCAGGTCGCCTACGGGAGTCAAATAGAAAGACCTGCACCTGGCGAGCCGAACCCGTCCTGGACTATCCCGGCACTAAAAGCCATACGACATTTCCTTTATCTGCACAATGCGAGTCGAACATGTCCTAGGACACTCGCAGCACTAAAAGTCGTATGCTAAATAAAAATAAATACTTCTACAAGTATAAAATTGGGTTTTCTAGATATGTTTATCCCTAGAACGAAGAATTCTTCCTTTGTAAAATGCCCACGAGAGTTAAGCCCGAGAGCAACACTAGTCACGCGTATATAATAAATTTGAATATGGCAGAGATTAGAGTTTGTATAAAGAATCATACTCTGATTAAATTAATACAGAAACGGTACTGTCTGAGGGTTTAAAACATGACTAAATTAAATCTGGAAATTTAAAACCTAAATTAATTTCTGTACGCTTGTGACCACAGTACGTAGTCAGCTTCCTCCTTCCCAACGATATCGTGCTCACTATGGGAAGGTAACCTAGGCCAAAGAGTAGACCTCAACCACAACATCAGCTTGTTCTGGTGAACGGAAGACATAACTAGTAACTCCTCGGACGTGTGGATTTGATGCGGTCGTTACTGCTTGCAGATATGTTGAAAACTTTGTACTCAATGCCACGTCTGCTTTGGAATGTACTGTTCGATCTCCTGTGGGTGGGGTATGCCCTGCCTGACTAGAAGGGGACCGAACCTCTCTTAACTTGGGTTGACGAGCACCGGGCCCTTAGGTGAGACTTACATATACCAGGCTCCTCACTTTCATCTATCATACTTCCTTTGGTCACCTCTTGTTCTCTTTTGGGACCCCGCCGATATTACGTATTGAAGCCTAGGGAATCTTTTATTTTTACGCCCTTCGTGGTCCTTATCGTTCTTTGAAGGCCGATACTTCCATTTTTGGAGGTGTCTCACCTCTTCGATGTCTCCCTCTGATTAGTGTTAACAGAGGACGGTTGCCCAGTTGTACTTCCTCTTGAAACACCACCACCATTGTACTGTAGAAAGGAGCTGAGTTCCAAAAGGGGGGAGGGAGGATGTAGTTGCTTGGCAACTGAGAGTTTCTTTCTTTCCTAAACCTTTTCCGGAGATTCGTAAACTGAGATGGAGAGCTGTTGGAGGGAGATATTTTCAAGGTACGAAACAACTGAATTTCCTATCACTCGTGGGAGAAAGAAAATGTGATCTCACCTGAAGGTATCGGCAATAATAAGGGGAAGGTAATGAAAGACCGGAAAATGAAAGATTCCCTAAGACTCGTTTTGTCATAAGAGATCAAAAGTTGAATGAGGGAGGATAAAAAGATAAAAAGCCGGGCAGAGTCACTCAGACGGCACAAGCACTTGGTCACTAAAATGCAATTACTGGTACAATAAATGGTATATGATTTGTTTTCCCCTGTAATTTCTAGTAGATAGATAGAAGAGAAAAATTGGCAAAAACAACAGCTACTACAACAAATATTAAGTGTTCTTTTCGGGATTTTGTCCCTCAAATTTCAGTATAACAGTGAGGAACTATGTTAGACAGTCGGCGTAAATAAATGGCAAGTGAACAGCCGAGAGGACCTCACGTACAGTGTGAGAATACCAGCTTGTCTCTCGTTATTCGTTACACAAGGCATTTCACCTGGAAGTGGGAGGGGATATAGTGGTGGCCATTGTTGGTTTACACAGAAGTGCAACTAAAGGTTATCACTGAAATAGTATAGAGACTAGCATTAACAGCTTCTCTGCACAGAGTCAGACACATGAACTCAGTTTGCTACTGATCTGAAGAAAATTGCTCCTTGCCAAAGAAAGTTACGCATAGCCTGGACAACATTTTGCAGTATGTAAATAGCTCAGCATCAAGATCAGACTATTATCAACGTATAAACAAAGAGTTCTGCGCCGGGCTGGGTGGCTCAGATGGTTGAGGCGCTGGCCTTCTAACCCCAACTTGGCAGGTTCGATCCTGGCTCAGTCCGGTGGTATTTGAACGTGCTCAAATACGTCAGCCTCGTGTCGGTAGATTTACTGGCACTAAAAGAACTCCTGCGGAACAAAATTCCGGCACCTCGGCGTCTCCGAAAACTTTAAAAATAGTTAGTGGGACGTAAAGCAGATAACATTATTGTTATGAGTTCTACAGTTCTTCGGACACACTATGTTATGTGGAAGAGAGTTCAGAAACAAATTTAGAGATCATGGACGAGTTATCACTCTCTATGCCAGATTTATCAAGAATTCTTTAGATCATTCTGAACTAATGGAGCCACACAGGCTCATTTTGGTTTTGGCCAGTGGTTTAACGCCGGATGATCTTCCTAACGCCACGTGATTTCGGAGATGAACATCTCAACCCAGGATCGGACGAGACTCGAACCTCAGCCTTCCGGATGGTAAACCACCTACCTGATCACATCCTCAGCTTTATCAAGAATGAAACTATGTTGAACCTCTTTGGTGTAGCACGTCTGGTAGAGGATCACTAGAAATGGAGAAGACAGAGTGCGGAATCATACCTATGGATCAAGTTTCCCATAGTGGTTTCCCTTACTTAATTTTGACAGTACCTCCTTAACATTTGTTGGCAGCACCAGCTCTTTGATGAGTCAATCTGCTAGGCACGCATCAAAAAGAGGTTGACCATAAGAAATCGGGTCCTATAGTCATATTAGTACCATGTGTTTTCTTTGCGTAATTTTCGATTATAAATAGCATATTTATTAACAGTTCCGTGTCCGCCTCTGTGGTGTAGTGGTTAGTGTGATTAACTGCCACCCCCGGAGGCCCGGGTTCGATTCCCGCCTCTGCCACTAAATTTGAAAAGTGGTACGTGGGCTGCATGGGGTTCACTCGGAATCGGAAGGTCAACTGAGTAGAGGGAGGTTCGATTCCCACCTCAGTCATCCTCGAAGTGGTTTTCCGTGGTTTCTCACTCCTCCTCCAGGCAAATGTCGGATGGCACCTAACTTAAGGCCACGGTACTTCCTTCCCTCTTCCTTGCCTATAGCTTCCAGTCTCCCCCCCCCCCCACCAAAGGCCCCTTTGAGCAGAGCAGGTGAGGCTGCCTGGGCAAGGTAGCGGTCCTCCCCGAGTTGTATCCTCTCGACTCAAAGTCTCACGCTCAGGGCACTTCCCTTGAGGAGGAAGTGGTGGAATCCCTCGCTGAGTCCGAGGGGAAATCGACCCTGGAGGGTAAACGGATGAAGAAAAAAAAAGAAGAAATATTAATTAGTTCTGTAACAATTTCTTCGATAGCAAATCCTTTTAACAAACAGTTGTAATTGGAAGTATAATTACATTTAATGAAAATATATTTACTTCTATTTATAGTCATGTAAGTGATTAAAACTACCGCAAACAATGGCTTTAATTTAATAGCCAATAGTCCAATGAAAAACAGACACAGCATTTGCACTACATGGAAGGGATAAATTATTAGCTTTCTGCTCATTTTCTAGCAGACCACGGGCATTATATTGGGCGCTCATCTGTGTCTAGGAGAGTCAGAAAGCGTTAGATAACTTTTTGCACGGAACATCTCCATGATTTGCCTGATTCTGTTTGGTGATCGTTAGTTGCACGCAGCGTCGTCTTAAGAACGATTTATTCTACCAGATGTAGCGCAACCGATCGCCAGCCTCTTCCTGGAGTGACATCCAGCTCTCCACTCTCTTCGAATTTTAACTTCATGTTCCGCGAAGCAGATGTGAGAAGAGGAACCCCTCAGTGGTCTTTTCATGTAGCGATGTTTTCGAAGTGCAGAGGCATAATTACTGTTGTTTTGATAAGAGGTTCACTAATAAAGTGCTGGTCTTCTTGTCCAATCCCATGTTGACTCTTCGACTTATGCAGTGCATTCTGGTCCGTGAGGATATCAATTTCCGTGTGCGATAATGACACACGTGGGCGGTGGTGGTACCCTACTGGTGGAAATGATCAACCATGCAAAAATTTGTAGCCCATAATCTGGACTTCATTCCTATTGAGTTTGGTACCTGCAATGGAAACAGTTTCCTCTCTAGAGTGGGTTACGTAGGGAAAATTTAATTGTAAGTATGCGGTAATTAAAAGAAGATATATGATTAATTAACAATATTGGATAAGGTAAGGTAAGGGTTATTCTGCCCGAAGGCAGGTCTGAACCTCCGCAGAGGTGTTCCTGAGCCGGAGTTTACGTGCGGTAGGGTGGCCAGTTCCTTTCCGCTCCTCCATTCCCTTACCCCCCACCAACTCCTGACCACAGTCGTGGCGAGCAGCTGGACAGGCAGGTTGTAACATAGCTCGACTCCGCTATAGCTAGTGAGACTTGTCAGTGCGGCAGTGAAACCATCTTCAGACATAAACATTTCATTAGTGAACTCCTCATAGTTTACCGTTTAATACAGTGAATTGTGGACAAGTTTAGTATCAGTTAGTTCATACTATACAATGGCTGACCCCCTAGATACGGGGCAGTCCATTAAGTTGGCATTAGAGACTTGTTATATGCACGACTCGCTACCTCAATTAGACTCAGTGAACCATAGGCCTACTCTATTGAACGGAACATCACAATTTCAACTAGCACCTGCCAGTTATGATCATCAACAGTTAGCAAGCTATTCTCATCAGCCACACCAACATCAACAGCAGCAGCAGGACCAGCACCAGCAACATAACGCCGCTCAGATCACGGGCCCTCATACCCCCTCACTACAAGAGAGCATCACACCTGCAGGTAATAATCTATGTACTCCTCATCACGGTAATGACCTGCTAGATAATAGTGTAGATGTACCTAATCAACCAGCTAAACGGTTTTGCGGACAAATGGTAGGACAGTCAAATGGAACCATAAACGAAGTCGAAAAGTTGATAGACATGGATATGTCAGACGCCAGTACTTCAACATCTAGTAAATCCTCCGTTCAAGACGTGCCAGTAAATGCTAACTCAAGTTCAAATAAGCTTAGTTCTGCTAAGACAGCGCCTACCTATCAAAGTAAAGACAATAGATATAGTCGCACAGACATAGGCCCGTACTGTATTTTCGTAGAAAGTTTGGACAGTAAAGTTGGTCATCTACACCCTATGTCGATAGGTAAACTGCTTTTTCAACATAACAATGCCTTTAAAAAGGAAGTGGTTGACATACGCCCTATTGGAAAAAATCGTTTAAAAATTGTAGCTCGCACGGCAGGATCTGCTAATTTAATTGTACAATGTGATGTTTTTAAACAACGGAATTTAGAAGCTTACATTCCCAACTTTCTTATCCATAAACAGGGTATAATCAGAAATGTCGACACCACGTTAAGCGAGCAGGAAATTTTAGAAGAAATTGACTCTCCATATCCAGTTGTGCGTATTAAGAGATATACCAAAAGATCACCTACGAACCCAGATCAAGTTATAGCAATCCCAGTGTGTCTCGTAACTTTTCGATCGCAGTCCCTCCCCACTCATATAGCTATATTGGGAACTCGCTGTGCTGTGGAACCGTATGTTGCTCCGGTAGTGCAGTGTGAAATATGTTTACGCCTGGGCCACAGGCAAGTACAATGTAAGTCAAGAGTAGCGCGCTGTAATAGATGTGCGGGTCCACACTTAACAGAAAACTGTGACAATACCACGGAAGTTCGGAGTGCACTCTGTCAAGGGCAACATTTTGCTTCAGATAAGAACTGTCCGGTGTACGTCAGACAGCGGGACATGAAAAGGGCAACTGCTTATAACACACCTCCTATGCATACATCAACAGAGCAGCAAAGTCAGGGATATGCTCAGGTGGTTGCTACTGTACCCCAATACAGTAGCCGCGAAGAATTTCCTCCTCTACCAACACAACCACTACAAAATTCATCTATAATAAACACTCAGTATCATACAGCATTGCCATCAATGCAATCATCACAACAGTTATCCCATCCACAATATCAAGGTCAACAGGAACAAGGGCTACTCGCACAGCATCATGCCGCGCCTATGCAACGACAACTTCAATCTCTCTCCACTCAACGTCCTACTCGCCGCCAAGAAGCTCCCCCTCCCTCCCCAACTTACCCTCCCCCACACCAACGAGTGTTTGCTCCTCAACAATTACCAATTACACCTATTAGACAAAACCCATATCCTCCTCGTCCACATAACATTCCTGATCATTCCATCAATCGAAATAACTTCATTATAGAAGAATTAGTCAAACTTATCATGCATATAATCACCACGTCTCAGACAACACCCATAGAAAATCCCCTTGTCATTCGGGATTTAATATCTAGTTTAATAAATAAATTCAATGGGTTTTAAGGTCCTGCAGTGGAATGCTAGATCTGCCATTGCTAATAAGGAAAGTTTAGAGCACGAACTTGGTTGCAGAGATATCAAGGTGGCAGCGATTTCCGAGACGTGGTTCAACGCATCAAAACTTATAAGATTTCGAAATTATAATATTCTACGAGACGATCGGTTCGATGGCAAAGGAGGTACAGCACTTTTCATACATAATGCAGTTCCTTTTAAGGTACTGCCTGTCACAGTGGGGGTAGATCCTGGTATACAACTCGTTGCAGCACGTATCCATTCACCTGCGCTTGAGTTCACATGTCTTTCAATATATTGTAAACCAGGCAGAATTATAACACCGGCAGTTTGGAATCAAATTTTATCTGCTTTGGCACCACCGTACCTTATATGCGGCGACCTCAACGCACACAGTACTACCTGGGGGTGTGCCTTCACCGACCGACAGGGTTGCAATATTTTAGAGACAGTCGACACTTTCAATCTATCTATATTGAATGACGGCTCACCAACACTAGTTCCGTCCTTATATCACCGTCCATCGGCAGTTGATATAACAATGTGCTCTCCCGCCATTGCCACAATCACCCACTGGAATGCACTTAAAGACTCGCTTGGTTCAAATCACTATCCAATACTTATAAACATTGATATTTCTCCTACAAGTAACCCCTCACCATATCCATCAAGCAAGTGGAATATGCATGGTGCAGACTGGACGCTTTTTACGGCTAAAATACTTGAGGAAACACGCTGTTTCCGGACCCAAACATCCGCCATGGACAATTATAATACCTTTGTCGAGATGATGGAACGTGTTGCTCATATATCTATCCCCCTGAGAAAACCTCCTGGTCAGAAAAACACTCCAACAGTATGGTGGAACGCTGATTGTTCCCGTGCCATTGCTCTCCGGCGGACGGCTCTCCGGGAATTCCGAACACACCCTACCCAAGAAACATACCTACAATATCAGAAGATTTCTGCTCGAACCAAGCGATTTCTCAAGCAAACCAAGAAACAGAGTTGGCAAAAATACTGCTCCACATTGAATAAGGAAACCCCAATAGCAGATATCTGGCATCGCATACGCCATTTGCGCAACAGAAACTATAGTACTCAGGATTCGTCACCTGATACCTCTTGGTTAGAGGATTTTGCTGATAGAATTACGCCACCATCACCTAGTTATCCACCGTGTACATTTAATGAAGAGCAGTCCGAACACTTTCTCTGTTCGCCATTTACAATCAACGAGCTCCGTGTGGCCATTAAGAACTCCGCCAATACAGCACCGGGCATCGATGAAATCCGATACCCCATGTTACAACACCTTCCTGACGAAACATTGCAGCTTTTCCTCCGAATTGTCAATGAACTTTGGTTTCAAAAATGCATACCTGAGTCATGGAAGACACAAATTGTAGTTCCCATCCTCAAGCCAGGAAAAGAGCCAGGAGATCCAGCAGGATATCGAGCTATTGTTCTTTCTTCCTGCATTGGTAAAACGGTGGAAAGAATGATTAAAAATCGCTTGGATTGGTGGCTAGAATCACAATCTCTGCTACCTTCTACACAAAATGGATTCCGCAAGGGCCGTGGCACGTATGATAACCACGCCATATTAACCGCAGCGATTCATACAGCTTTTCTAAATAAACACTACCTTTGTGCTCTCTTTTTGGACATATCCGCTGCGTATGACAATGTACGAATACCAATACTGATGGACAAGCTGATTGCTCTTGGATTGCCTCCAACTTTTGTGTCTGGTATATATCAATTTATACATGTTAGATGGCTTTATTTTCGTTATAACCATAGACTTCTCGGGCCACGACGATCGACCCAAGGACTACCTCAAGGTGCAGTACTTAGTCCCCTACTGTATACCATTTATACCCGAGATTTGGAAAATATTCTGCCTCCTAGAGTTAGCCTTCTTCAGTATGCTGATGACGTATGTATGTTTACCTCAGCGACGACAGTACCTGCTGCCAAGTGTCGTCTTGCAGCTGCTATGCAGCATGTAAATCAGTGGTTACAGCAACATGGGTTAGACCTCTCTGCAAGTAAATCCTCGGCAGTAATATTCACAAAAAGAAGAATTGAACCACCAATTTACAACTTCATCCTGGGATCACATAGCATCTTAGTTCAACCACAAACCAAATTCCTCGGACTTGTGTATGATTCCCGTCTCACGTGGACTGCTCATATGCAACATATTATTCCAAAATTGGAACAAGGGATCAATATCCTACGCACATTAACTCGAACTTGGTGGGGAGCACACCCATCTGTACTCTTAGTGCTATATCGCACGCTGATCCGATCGAAGATGGAATATGGAAGCATGTTTTATTACAGTGGCAATAAACGCCTACTAAATAAACTAGATAGTATTCAATTTCAGTGCGTTCGCATTTGCCTTGGAGCTATGAAAACCACACCAACTAATGCTCTACTCTTGGAAGCCGCAGAGATGCCCTTGACTATCCGTGCACAGTTTCTTTCAGATAAGTTCATACTAAAGCAAACTCACACTAAAAATTCAACAGTCCTAATACCTCTTCGCAGATTACAACATTTAGCAGACGATCAAGACCGGCTTTCTTTGAATCAAAGATATCTCCTGCTGCAAAGTGTCACATATATAGATTCACTACTGACCCAAAACTGTCAGAAGAGTGTGGCAGACGTATATGATATTCCATTTGAACACTGCATATGCCCTATGGAAGTGGACAGATCACTAACATATCTACAAAAGGATCACAGATTGGCGCAGTTATGTCAAGAGGATTTGACTCTTCGGTATCCATCGTCTGTTAAAATTTATACTGATGGCTCAAAAATACCAATAAGTGGCGTAGGATGTGCATTCTATTGTCCTGATCAACATGAAGCTCAAGGTTTTCGTTTGCCAGAACATATTTCTATCTATGCAGCAGAAGCCATTGCCATTATAGAAGCGCTCAAATATGCCAGACGATTCTATCGTAAGAGTATCACTATCCTTACAGATTCATTGAGCGTCCTTTCCACACTATCTACACCGCTTATCCTCCAGAAACCCAATATCTACCATATCAGTATTATTCAAAAAGCATATGAACTCCAAAGACGCGGTTCAAGGGTAAACTTCGTATGGGTACCAGCCCACATCGGGATACCACATAATGAATATGTAGATGACTTAGCGAAGAAAGCATGTGTCAGTGGACAGGTCCTGAATATTCCCAGCAACTTCATGGATTATACAGTGATTATGTTCCAACGAGCCTATAGTCAGTGGTCACAGAAGTGGGAAGAAACAAAGAGCCACAAAGGTAAATTTTACTCAACGATTGAACAGAATCCCCCGCGACGTCCTTGGTTTGCACAATGGAACACTCAACGACGATTCATCTCGACTATCACCCGAATGCGCTTCAACCACGGAAGTTTTAGAAGTCACCTTTATCGCATCAACGTAGTGGACACACCATACTGTTCCTGTGATGGTCAGTCGATTCAGGACCTAAACCATCTCTTTTTTGCATGTGCTCATTACCACCAACAACAAAATGTGTTTCTTACAGCTCTGCTTCACGCTAAGCAACAGTTACCAACCTGTGTAAATACACTACTGGCGACCAAAAACAGAAAAGTGTATACTATTATTGGGAATTATTTAACAACAACTTGTCTACAAATTTGATTGACTTTTTGTGAAATTATGTGATTTCAATGTCATGATGTGCAATGTCTATGTCTTTTATATGTATATGTATATATTTCACACTGTGACAATTACTTGTAATGAATTGTAAAGTTCAAACCAGCGTACTGTAATATCCAGGTGGCTGTTTGGTCTGTAACTGATCTAAAGCCAAATAAATTAAAAAAAAACTCCTGACCACGCCCAATGTTGCTTAACTTCGGAGATCTCACGGGATCCGGTGTTTCAACACGGCTACGGCCGTTGGCCAATATTGGATAAGCTTATCAAATTTTATAACTTGATCATTTTAGCTACAGCAAACTCCCGGATTTTCCGGTTTCTTAGTTATCCGTGCACCCTCCGAGGTTTACTGGTTTATTTTTTTCTCCTTTATTTTTATCTCGGCATTTTGAATAGGGGTGAACTGCGCGCTTGAAATTCTAGCGCACTCTCGACTGCAAGTGTGAACTGGTGGAGCACTTTGTTCGAGAACTAAACACTAAGCAGTGTACTGTACAGCAGTTCTTTGTTGGTGTACCGTGATAGCAGTCATGGATACGAAGCGAAAGAAAGTACTTTGAACTTCAAAACAAAAGCATGAGTTAACTGAAAAGTTCGAGAAAGGAGAATCAGTACAGAAATTAGCGAATGATTACGGGATTAGTGTCAGACAGTTAGAGACAAAAAATAGCAAACAGAAACTCTTGGAATTCACTTTTTGTACCTTAGATACTACTACTACTACTAGTGAAGGTGAGAGATTTGGCGGCCGTGGTCTATACTAGGAACTGTACCGGCATTCGCCTCAGTGCAGGAGAATGGAAAACCACGCAACACCATTCTCAGGACAGCCGAAGTTGGCGACCAGCCCCTCTCCGTCTCCCGAATATAGAGGCGTACAGCCACGGTAGAGCCATGGCCACCTCTTCTCTGCTAGGTTGGCCGGTCGGAGTGCAGAGATGTCGGACGATGGACCAGCCGTAGCTACGCGTGGGCTGAGACCCATTCTACATCCGCCGACCAGCAGACGTTGTAAGTAATTTTTGAATGTATTAATTGTTTGACATTATTGCGTTAATCGGATTATCCGTGTTTTCAGTTATTCGTGCAAGTTTGTCCCCCAATTAGCCCGAATAATCGAGAGTTCTCTGTATTTGACCTCTTAACACAGCGGACCAAGGGTAGGCTGACGAGCAACACAAGGAAACTTCTGGAACCACATAACGGGCTAGCCTTGGGCAAGGCAGAGGCGTTGAAAAAATCGATTACCAACAGAAAGCACTGTTTCTATCGACAAGATTCCGTGCACTCGATTAGGAGATAGCAGTTCTCAGAACCGATGGGAGGATATGACTGAGACAACTTAAGGATGTAATAGTTGCATAGACATTAGTTCCTCTGTCTCCCTACTGAGGACTAGGAAGAAGCAGGAGGTGACCTTTCCCTTCAACACTAATGAGAGGTGAAACAGTTAATTAGAGGTATCGTTCTGAATAACATTAATCACCGGAAGTAGACAAAGCCGCGCGATAGAACGAGAGGAAACTCGGCTTCTGATCCAGCCTACAGAGTGTTATCACGTACAGGTTTAACAAGCCGTGGTTGGAATGTAGCCGTGGGTAATGTAAAGTAGAAAAATAATGGGGCAGCAACTGGTCCGACAAGCATTGCAGGTCATGCAGAATCATTGTTTGAGGAGAGTTCCCCGAACCCAGGCACCTCAACCAAATATAGCAAGTATAAACGTGTTCGCCTTGCACTTGTAGCGCCGTATGACAGGTAGCACAGGTCCACGATCTCTTCTAAACGACACTGAAGTTGTGGAAGTATAAAATTATTTCATATTTAACTCTAGTAGGTCATTCTTTTTTTTTACAACTTGCTTTACGTCGCACCGACACAGATAGGTCTTATGGCAACGATGGGATAGGAAAGTGCTGGGAGTGGGAAGAAATCGACCGGCCTTAATTAACGTACAGCCCCAGCATTTGCCTGGTGTGTAATGGGAAACCATGGAAAATCTTCTTCAGGGCTGCTGACACTGGGACTCGAACCCACTATCTCCCGGAAGCAATCTCTCAGCTGCGCGCCCGTAACTACTCGGCCAACTCACCCGGTCATCTAGGTCATAGAAGACCAACAACCATCACGTAACATTTTTTCTTACAAGAAATGGTATCGGAAGAATGAATATTGTGATTTTCAGACTTAATTAATTTCGTGTGGCTATTTCTAGCCGAGTGCAGCCCTTGTAAGGCAGACCCTCCGATGAGGGCGGGCGGCATCTGCCATGTGCAGGTAACTGCGTGTTATTGTGGTGGAGGGTAGTGTTATGTGTGGTGTGTGAGTTGCAGGGATGTTGGGGACAACACAAACACCCAGCCCCCGGGCCATTGGAATTAACCAATGAAGGTTAAAATCCCCGACCCGGCCGGGAATCGAACCCGGGACCCTCTGAACCGAAGGCCAGTACGCTGACCATTCAGCCAACGAGTCGGACATTTTCAGACTTAAACCCCATCTAAGCTTCATAGAGGGAGATATTTTAAAATACATAAAAGAGCAACTTTCGTACACAATTACATCTTCACACGTCAAGCTGTTTTGGAGGGATGACTAATTTCATTCCCGAAGCCAACCCCATTTAACCCCTTGCGGGTGGAATATTTAAAAATATTTTCTATTTCACATCTAGGATTTAAAATAGAAACCACCATTTAGAAGTTTGGCTTCATACCTTACCGTCGCCATAAGACCTATCTGTGTCGGTGCGACGTAAAGCAACTAGCAGAAAAGAGAGAGCTTCGTACCTTAAACGGTTTCGGAGGAATTCACATTGTACTTTTTACATTTTAACTCCCATTTACCTCCCGGAGGGGTTAATTTTCTTTCAAACTTCCTGCTATTTCACTCTTAGGTTATCATTTGAATGTATAACTTCGTAAGTGAAACGTTTTCGGAGAAATTAATAATAATGTTATTTGTTTTACGTCCCACCAACTACTCTTTTACGGTTTTCGGAGACGCCGAGGTGCCGGAATTTTGTCCTTCAGGAGTTCTTTTACGTGCCAGTAAATCTACCGACACGAGGCTGACGTATTTGAGCACCTTCAAATACCACCGGACTGAGCCAGGATCGAACCTGCCAAGTTGGGTTCAGAAGGCCAGCGCCTCGACCGTCTGAGCCACTCAGCCCGGCTAGGAGAAATTAAAATTTTTGTCATCAGGCTTCACCTACCCTTAATCCGCCTCCGAAGCGTAACGGTTAGTGTTATTAGCTGCCGTCCTCGGGGGCCCGGGTTCGATTCCCGGTACTGCCAGGAATTTCAGAATGGCAGGAGGGCTGGTATGTGGTTAAAATGGTGCATGCAGCTCACCTCCAGCGGGGGTGTGTCTGAAAAGAGCTGCACAACCTCAGGATGAGGACACGAGTTTACTTTTACCTACCCTTAGGGGTATATTGTTTTAAGACCAATTCTTATTTCTATTTCTATAACAGAGAAGCAACCAGCTTGCGAAATTTTAACTCAGCAACCTTAAAGAAGCTGTTGCTCTTTGCGACCCCGCGCTACTGGTTTTAACGCCCTCCACAACAATTAAAAGAATTAGAAATATTTCGTCGTTAGACCTCACCTACCTAGTCAAACCTCCTTTGGTGTGTATTACTTTTAAGACCACTTCTTATTTACAATCTAAGACATAGACGAACAACCATCACATACAATTTCAAATTCAAATTTCAGTTTCAGAGAAATTACTATTTGTATCATCAGATCTCACCCCTAGTCAAAACCCGCTGAGGATCTATTGTTTCAAGACAAATTTTTATTTAAAATATAAGACATAGAGGATGAAATATCATGTGAAATTTCAACAACGTATGTCAAACGGTCTTAGAGAAATGATTATTTTTGTTTTTATGTATTAATCCCAATTTGTCTCTTCAAGGGCTGACATTTTTGCTGAACTTGTATTATTTAACATTTAGTTCCTAAAGGAACAACCATTGTGTGAAATTTCAACGTCGTCCGGTGAACGGTTTTCAGGGTTTTACCGCCATTTCATCCCCTTAGGCGACAGGGTGGCAGGGGGGGGGTATTTTTTGAAACATTTTCTTAGTGAACTCCTACACTATAATAGAAATATAACCCATAAATTTCATTTCTTCATATCCAGTAGTTTTGCCTGGTTGTTGATTGACACTCAGGACATTGCCTTTTAATGATCGTCCAGGAAGGTAGCTTGCTTCATATTGCGCTGATAAGGTGCAGTATTTACAGTACACTATGTTTTCCGTTATGGGTTAGATCAATATTGTTTCCTTCATTGATCTGTTTTAATTTGACCTCCGACGTGGATACTGAAAGAAATAAAGATTCGAGCAACCCTAGTAACACTATTCCTCATGAGGGCACTCCCTGTAAAGGTATGGCTTTAAGGATCAATGGACTCGTCAGGCACATGTAGTAACACCTTCTGGCTCCGTAAAGAAAACTTCAAGCAACTACCTCAATTCTCATTCCCATAATACACCTCTTCGTGATGATGGGACTTCGGGCCGAGGAGTCAACTTGAATACTTACTGGTGGTACTTTATTACCGGAGGTTGGAAAGACTCTACAAGTTAAATTCTTCAAAGTAAGCTCTTCACACTGGTTCCAAGAAGAAGTCCAGGAAAATAACCCGTTTTTCATCCTGTCGTTATAGATTAATTACCAGAAGAAACTTTTATTAGGAACATTAAAAAGCAAATGAAATGTTCCGTATATCGCCGTTGTGGAGGGCGTTAAAACCAGTAGTGCGGGGTCACAGAGAGCAACAGCTCCTTTAAGGTTGCTGTCTTGATTGCAGACCGGTCCAAGGACCCTTTCTTTCGTTTCTTGTTATTGTTCTCATTTCGTCGAGGTTGTTCGCACTTGATCACATTAGTGTCTACTGTGAAGTAGCAGTTCAGGACGCGATTTCTTTATTTTGCCCAACTGTTCGGGTCAACGGGACGTTGAATGGAGGAGTTGTTCTGAAGTAAACTCATAAAATGTTTTTATTCCCACACTTACATGGTCAATAATGTTATTTACACTTAATAGTACAACTTGAACTCGTTATTGTTCTTGTTACCTTCTAGATCTGGGCCTCTCAAACGCCCAAAATCTCACGCGTGCAAATCGAGGCGCAAGAGCTCCGTGCACTGTGCATCGCTCCCGCTCTGCTCGGCTCGGACCAACGCTTCGTCTCTGGGCTACTCGGCTAAGCTCGGCTCAACTCGGCTCGCATTCGCAGCGCTACGGAGCAAGTGAGGAAGAGGGAGACAGGGGGAGCGAGCGAGACAGGCGTGGGGAAAGAGAGAGTCAGCGCTATTGCTCCAAATCGAGGAGTGGGGGTCTGTACTCTGGTCAACCATGCGAAGTCGTCTTTTGCACCGTGCACAGTGCATGCACCAGGCGCATGCACGCTGAGAGGCCCTGTTCTAGATCCTTGATACACCATGATCAGTACTTCTGTGGTAACGTATGTTGTGATGGCACCAGGGTGAAGACCTTTTGAAGTGATACCAATCAGACGGTTTGTGGACTAACTTTGACATTCCATTTATGCTGGTATCTAGCTGTGGAAACAGATCTTGTGCAGATACTAGGTCTACGTAAGGTTCAGTATGCCACCAGCGTTCTTTGATATGCCAACAAGTGACGGCTCGCAGTAGCGGCGATTAGGGGGTTGTTGCCAAGAGGGTCTGGAGAAAACATTATATATTTATTATATTGTAGCCAGTTCAAAATAGGAATTATAAGAATTATTATAAAAAAGGAAATGTTACAAGCCCTGTTGTCTTCTTCTTAATCTGCTTACCCTCCAGGGTTGGTTTGTCCCTCAGACTCAGCGAGGAATCCCACCTCTACCGCCTCAAGGGCAGTGTCCTGGACCGTGAGACATTGGGTCGGGGGATACAACTGGGGAGGATGACCAGTCCTCGCCCACGCGGCCTCACCTGCTATGCTGAACAGGGGCCTTGGCGGAGGATGGGAAGATAGGAAGGGATAGACAAGGAAGAGGGAAGGAAGCAGCCGTGGCCTTAATTTAGGTACCATCCCGGCATTTTCCTGGAGGAGAAGTGGGAAACCACGGAAAACTACTTCCAGGATGGCTGAGGTGGGAATCGAACCCACTTCTACTCAGCTGACCGCCCGAGGCTGAGTGGACCCCGTTCCAGCCCTCGTACCACTTTTCAAATTTCGTGGCAGAGATGGGAATCGAACCTGGGCCGCCGGGGGTGGCAGCTAATCACACTAACCACTACACCACGGACCCTGTTGTCTTATCAGCTGATTCTCTCCTTTATTTCCTATAATTATTAAAAAAATTAGCATAAATATGCACAAAATGTCGATCGTCGCGGCTAACCGATTTGTAGCCTACAGCGCCACAGCACTCAGTGGGGACTTACATACGCTGTCAGAAAGGGTAGCAGGGGTATATATTTTTGTCAAGGTAATGGGCATTCGTCTGTCAGTCTGTTTGTTTTTTAGTGTGTAGTCAATTAATTGTCTAATCAGCTGCACGTCTATTTAATTGTAATACATGTGTAATATTGTTCCTTTTGTGAATTGAATCCAAATCTCAAAAAGAAAAAACTATCACCGCACTTAAGTTGGTAAACTGTCAACCGTTACCTTTCTGTCGACTGCTGAAATAAAGAAAGCTTACAACTTTGTAGGATTTCATTTTCATCGTTGATGTATTGAACCATATCGTTCATGGTGAGATAAAATTAATATTTAATGCGTCAAAAATACAGTATCAGGGAGTCGAAATCACAAAGGCGCCAAATGTATCTGAGAGCGCGCGGGAGGCAGAGAACGCCGGGGCAGGCGTGTTACGCTGAGAGAGAGAGAGAGAGAGAGAGAGAGAGAGAGAGAGCAAGAAAATCGCGTGTATAGGATGGAGCGACTCGAATGCTGTTAGGGGAGTCCGGCTCCATGGCTAAATGGTTAGCGTGCTGGCCTTTGGTCACAGGGGTCCCCGGTTCGATTCCCGGCAGGGTCGGGAATTTCAACCATAATTGGTTAATTTCGCAGGCACTGGGGCTGGGCATATGTGACGTCTTCATCATCATTTCATCCTCATCATGACGCGCAGGTCGCCTGCGGGAGTCAAGTCAAAAGACCTGCATTTGGCGAGCCGAACATGTCCTCGGTTACTCCCGGAACTAAAAGCCATACGCCATTTCATTTTTTCTGTTAGGGGAATCACATGTGCCACACTGAAAAGAAGAAATGCGGCAGAAAGCAGAACTGGCAAGTTATGAAACGAGGGTAATATCTACGCTTATGGACGAAATCCGGAGAAACTAAAACGACAGAAAAATTTAGCATAATTTTCTGAGTGCTATGAATTGATTTGGAGTATTAATAGCCATTGCCTTCCGTTGTACAACTTGCGCGGTATAAGCGTGGGAACCAAACTCTTCTCCGCACAAAGGAGTGAAGTGTGTATATTGGTGATATCCCTGGCATGGAGTCTCTGTCTGGACGAATAAATAGAGCGCGCTAAGATGAGGCTGCGTCGCAAATTTTCCAAACTACACAAATAATCCGTTTTAGAAGATGTAAAGTCAAACAATTAATAATTGTAGCCTGGAGAAATAGTTAGTACCCGAACTAGGAAGGGTAGAGCGCTAAGAATTTGCTGTCAGAAAATATTATGTTATTTCTTTGGGGATATATTGTATAGAAGGTTTGCGGAGCTAGAATCTTTAAAATATAAAGGACATAGATGCCTTGTAACGTCGACTGGTTAGGCAGCACTTACAGCCCTAACGTGGAAGATAAAGTAATAGGAGTGATTGGAGTGCGCTAGCAGACGTTTAACTGTGTGTCTAATTGCAGTTAGTGTGGTACGGAAACTACGACAAGAGCTGTCAATAGTACGAAATCGTTCAACACTCATCAGTCAAGAAGATGGCATCGCAATGAACCAACCCCAGACGCTGAACCGAGGACCAGCGACCCAGGACGACGGTAGAATGATGTTGGGCTATGTCCGATTACTGAGTCCGGCATGGAGGAACCGTGAGGTCACCACGACAAGACAAGTTTGAGCAGATATTATTAGCATGAGACAGGGACAGTTAGCTTCGCAAATATATTCTTTGTAAATAGTCATTCATTAAGCCCTTACGGCAATCGTGTAATTTTACTCAGGAATTTTGCATGTGTAGTAAGTGTAGTAGCTTTGTATCATTTGTTTATGGTAATGAGGGAGGTAGGTTGGATTTAGGTTTAATTTAGTGTCAGAAAATATTATGTTATTTCTTTGGGGTTATATTGTATAGAAGGTTTGCGGAGCTAGAATCTTTAAAATATAAAGGACATACATGCCTTGTAACGTCGAGTGGAAGACCCTTACTTGGAGTAGCGGACAAGCTAAGATTAGGGGCAGCATGCTATATAAATGTGCATGAATTTCCCAGGTTTTAAAGAAGCTGAGAGTCAGGTATCTTCAAAGTAGTATTAGAGAGGTTTATCGAAATTATTCCTGCGAGTTTCCTCATGATTCTGCACGTGGCGTGAACCGGGGTCGGATGTATAAAGAGATGAAATGCACGGATGATATTCCGTTTGATTTGAATGGCCTGAAGTGAGGTCCGTCATCTAAGCCTAATTATGAATCTGATGAAATTGACTCATATATTAGAATAATGCTTTGTTATATTATATTATTATTATTATCGTCGCCATAAGACCTATCTGTGTCGGTGCGACGTAAAGCCCCTAGCAAAACAAAAAAAAAAAATATTATTGAAAGGCCAAGAGCGCCTGCAGAGTGCCCCGTATAGAAGGGATGTGAGTTCGACCAGCTGAGAGCGCAGTGGAATGCGTGAGGAGGGGTCCGCTAGCCACTTTTGTGAGAAACTCGACCGAGTAGTGGTAGACGTCAGCTGACGTAATATTTTGTTTGTCCCGAGGGATAAACGGCCTTGCACCCCTCCACTCTCGCCAGGGAAGGTCAATGCTATCACCCAGATAAGGTGATCCAGGGAGAGAGGCGCCTACTTCACCAAGCACGCAAGACGAATATATTTCCTTGTAATTATTATTTCATCTGCGGTGGTATTTGTGATTTTTTCTGTGGTACTTTATTGTCTTGGTTCTTTCAGTCTTTGTCATTTGATTGTGTTTTGTTAGAGGGGTAGCACGTATGCTTTCTAGAGGTTGCGAGTTCATTACTCATCCTTGATGATGAGCCATCCTCAAAGATGCGCAGGTCGCTTACAATGCGTCAGCTCAAAAACCTGAACCAGGAATTCTCTTAGACCACACGCCATTAATTTATCACCTTATCTGAAGATGCATCTGATTGAGCATTTTCACAAGAGACTGGCACGTGTTGGCATCAAACTTTAATTGTTGTTGTCCACACAACATGTCAATAATTTTTGGTACATCATTTGCGTGTGTGTTCTAGAACTCGTGGAGAGTTCCGTTTCCTCTTCCGTAGGCAACCTCGCTTGTGAATGAAGGTTGCGGACTAGCTACATTGGATCTTGGGATGTTGGCGTCTGGGCTGCAGGCAGATAAGCGTGTGTGATGTCGCTGCTAATAGCTATGGGATTTTCCCCTGGATTTCAACTTAACACTGGGAGCAGATGTAGTTATTCAACCAAGATGTAGTAAAAAACCATGTGGTTGTGTTATTTTCTTTCAGTCGTATCATTTCTCATGCTTAAGATATGGAGAGTTATGTTTATTCAGAATGGTAAAATGCCTAGGGCCATATTCCCAAATGACTTACAAGACTCATCATCTGATTGATCATAAAGTGTGCGGAGTGTTTTTCAAAGGAGTCAAGAGTTATGTTTTCTTTTACTCGATCCTATCATTTGCAGTTTTAATATGTTCATACTCTTGGGTATTTAAATTTTATAAACATGACCATTTGGTATATCTATGCTTCCACTGCCCGTATTCATACATATGATAATATTTTGCTTATATGCCGTGTCAGAGGAAAGAGAAATTCTTTATGTTTCGCGAAGACATTGACCCGTGTCTGCAGAACAGGAAACATGTTCGTCCAAGAGCAAGTATTTCTCTTTATTTTCATTGAGACGCCAAAAATCCAAAATATTCTTATTTGTATGGTCATTAAGTTTTCTGTTTACCCTTTGGTTGCAGTAGTTTTGGAATTGATTAATTTAATATGATTATTATTTAAATGGTTTGTTCTGGTTGAGATTCCAGACACAGTCAATTTCATTTTTATTTGTGGGTCAAATCATATATATATATATACATTTTTCTTTTCATGATTTATTTACTGTAACGAACAAAGAAAATGAGCCGTATTAAATTGCGGCCATACCTGTAGTACATTCTCGATGGTTGTTATGGGTTATTGTTATCTTATCTTCATTCTTTTGTTAGTTAGCGTAGGTATGTTATCTTGTGTTTTGGTTTCGGAACTGGGTATGGGCTAGACGTTTATTAGTTTGTTCCGTGAAAGTTGAATTTTTTCGTGTGTTTTAATTTATGTTCGTATTGTGTAACTGATTACCGATTGATGCTTTGGTTGTTTGTTTCCTGGTGATTGATTTTCTCGCATTTATTGTTTTTGGGGGGTTTTAACAATGGACTCAAAACGTTTGTGTGAATACACATCCTATGTTTGAGAATTGTTAGAAACCTGTGTGGGTATGCTGTTAGGATAATGCCCCAAGTATGTCCTTACATTTTAACACCATGTTATTTATTTTCAGAGTTTTTAAAGTTTCATTTTCTTGAAAAGTTAAGGGATTTTCATAGATATTCTTGTGTTATTATTTAGTTAAATTTGGGTCCAAATGAACTGTTATTATTTAAGGAGATCTACCCTCTTCACTATACCCTAATGGGCCATTATATTATGACCATCTTGACCCGAGAAAATTTATCACACCTAGAAAGTGGAGAGATTCACTTGACACTCTGGCAGCATGGTATATGTGTGACAGGCCAAAAGACTCGCTGTTAGCTGTTTCTAAAGGTGTGATGATGTTAAGAGGGTAATATCCCTCAGAGTTTGATAGAGGTTAACTTGTGATGGCACGGCTCTTTGGTATCAGCCTATCTGAAACGGTGTGCTTGTTGGTGGTTCCTCTGCCGCAGTTGTGAAGCACGTATTTGAAGTGGAGCAACGGTGGACAAACAGCTAAACGTCGTCCAGCCATACGTCGACAGTGGCTGATTAATGTCAGAAGCCAACGGAGACCATCAATTATTGTTCGGAACGACCACAATATCACATTTCGAGAAGTTCCTCAGAGGTTCAAAAGTGGTGACAAGGTCAATGATTTACAGCACATGGTTCACCGAACACTGTAGCGTGCGGGACTGCGGAGTCCTAGAGACCCAATCGTACCCTAATGACGACTACATTCCACCGACAACAGCGCATGAGGTGGACACAAAATCATCAAGACTGGAATGTGGATGATTGGAAAAAGGTACCTGGTCGGATGAATTCAGATTCCAGTTTAGAACATCGACAACCGAGTGCGTTTACGCCAATTACCATCGGAGCCAATAGCACTTGATTGCACTGCTGGATAGAGACAGGCCAAGGAGGATGTTGTGTGGTCTGGGCGATGTTTTCATGGGACATACTGAAACCTATTAGTTTGGTACAACAATACCTGGCAGATGCCCGATATCTGAACGTTATATCAACAGTGTTCCGTGTTGATGACTGTCATATCCAGCAGAATTCTTCCGTGTCACACTGCCAAGTTTGTGAAGGACTGGTTCGAGAAACATGACAGTGAATTTTCTTTAATACCGTGGACCCCAAACAGCCCGGATAATAACCCAATTGAATGTTTGCAGTTCGACTTGGAGAAGCGGGTTTGTAGAACAACATCACCGCTCTGCAATGTGTGCCATCTGGAAGACGAAGCACCCCAAGATAAATTCCAACACCTTGTTGAATCGATGCCTCACCGAATGGCAGCTGTTCGGGGCTAAAGGTTGTCCTACACTGTATTATATGTAAGGTAAGGGTTATTCTGCCCGAAGGCAGGCCCGAACCTCCGCAGAGGTGTTCCTGAGCCGGAGTTTACCTGCGGTAGGGTGGCCAGTTCCTTTTCGCTCCTCCATTCCCTTACCCCCCTCCAACAGCGCGTGGCAAACCATCCAACTCCTGACCACGCCCAATGTTGCTTAACTTCGGAGATCTCACGGGATCCGGTGTTTCAACACGGCTACGGCCGTTGGCGTATTATATAGGTGGTCATAATATAATGGCTCATCGGCGTATACATTTCCATCACTAAGCCTGAGTTTTAAACGAACCTATCCTTGCACTGTGGCCGACCCCGATCTATTTCGTTGCGTATTTGTTTCAGGAATGGAATAGGGTAGGGCGCAATACATACATTTTCATTATAGACTGTTATGACTTTCAACGAACAGTCAGCAAGCCTCTCTGAATTAACTATGCTATATTTGCAACTAACAATGTGGCCTCGCTTAGCTCCATAATTTTTATTATTAAAATATTAATACTTTATTGATTCTAACCATCGTCGCCTTGGTTTCCCTCTACTTCGATTAACCTAATTGTCTCAGCCCATCATTCTCGTGGGTAACCTATCCCCATCCATTCACCTCACATGATCTCACTACCGAAACCAGTATATACGTGCTGCTTCATTCACGGAGTTTATTCCCAACTGAGCTCAATTTTCTCATTCCGAGCACCGGAAGAAGGTGTGTTCTATAAAGAAAAAGTAATTTCAAAATAAAAAATGAAATGGCGTATAGCTTTAAGTGCCAGAAATCCCAGGACGGGTTCGGATCGCCAGGTGCAGGTCTTTTGATTTTACTCCCATAGGCAACCTGCGTCGTGATGAGCACGAAATGATGATAAAGACAACACATACGCCCAGCCCCTGTGCCAGGGAAATTAACCAATGATGGTTAAAATTCCCGACCCTGCCTGGAATCGAACCCGGGACCCCTGTGACCAAAGGCCGGCACGCTAACCTTTTAGCCACGGAGCCGGACATTTCAAAATATATTTTTACTCCTAAAAATAACGGCCGTAGCCGTGTTGAAACACTGGATCCCGTGGGATCTCCGAAGTAAGCAACATTGGGCGTGGTCAGGAGTTGGATGGGTTGCCACGCGCTGTGGGTGGGGGGTAAGGGAATGGAGGAGCGGAAAGGAACTTGCCACCCTACCGCACGTAAACTCCGGCTCAGGAACACCTCTGCGGAGGTTCGGACCTGCCTTCGGGCAGAATAACCCTTACCTACTTACCTTACTCCTGAAAATTGATTTGTTATTTCTCACAACCAGAAGAACCATGCTCTAAATCTTTACATATCTCCTTCATTGATATGAATCTGACGATGAGGTACATCATGGTTTAAACTACAAGTAGTGCCTTATGTATCAAACTTTGCAAAATGATCGTGATTACAAGATACATGGGTGAAAGTAAAGTCGGTCGGATCTAGCTGTTGTGGAAATTCTCTGGCATGAATTTTCTCAGATTATTACCTGTAGGATCTGGTGCGTGTATGTGAACATCTACTAAAGGGCATAGCAATATATTGAATCGTCTATACGAGCGAGTTAGCCGTGCGATTAGGGTCACGCAACTGTGAGCTTCCATTCGGGAAATAGTGGGCTCGGACCAGACTGTTGACATCTCTGAAATAGTTTTCCATGTTTCTTATTTTCACACCAGGCAAATGCTGTGACTGTACCTTAATTAAGGTCACGGCCACTTCTTTCCTACCCCCAGTCATTTCGTGTTCCATAGTCACCATATGGCCTATCTATATCGGTGCGACGTAAAGCAAATTGAAAGAGATAAAGATTCGTCTATTCAGTTTTGTGTACAGAGAAGATAACTCCGTAAGTTTATAACAACAAAGCTTCAAACCACAGCTCTTAGCAAATTCACTCTACCGTCTTAACAGTACGCTAATACGCTCCTTCTAGTTTCTCCCGTTATTCTCCTGATGGCGATAATAGCTAGGCCTATCACACGCTATCTAACGGGGGACCTTGGAATAATCTGAAAAAAATAATAATGAGAAAATTCTGTAGAAAAACTGGCAACCCTTTAAAACTAATCCTTTTTCGAAGACCATCAAATTGCTTACTTTAGAATTGGGGGTTCAATAATTTCCTCACAATTTTCATTACCCGAAAATATCCGTCAGATTTAATAATAATAATAATAATAATAATAATAATAATAATAAAAACAATAAAATAATTTTCTTTGAAGTCCCCGCATTAGTTATATATGTTTAAGACACGCCTATCTGTCGAATTTCATCCCACATCAGTACTTTAACGTACCGGCGGTACGGGGATGTCCGCATATAATCACCTCAAAATGTTACCAACCTCTGTCGGAATCGAACCCACTATCTTGACAACAGAAGACAAAACTGCGGCATTGAGACCGAAAGCCTGCATTAAACCTTGCAGAGGTATCTAGACATAGCACTTTTTTTTAAACATCGCACATTAACTCCGATGCTGAAGGAGGTAGCGAAATATATTTCCAATTAGTTCTTAATAACAGTACATGCTGTCAACTTAAAATTAATAACATGCTTGAGGATTCAAGGAATCATTGCTAGTGAGATCATAGAAGACGCCGCTTAAATGCTGCATATATTTAGCATACAAACAGCGATTGTACGTTGGTGTGCTAGAAATACAAAAGATGAGGCTAAATATCTCCTTTCAGCTTGAAGTGCTGGAAACATGTCGTAAGTATTTGCATGCTTTGCAATTAAATATCATACCTATTCCTGGTCAGATCTGCTTTCAGCTCTATGACGCATACAGGTAATTTAATTGGCGTCTGTTATTCGTAGGTACAGCACTGTCTCGGTGTCTGACCTCATAAGGGGCTCGTAAATGGAAAGGTCTTTAATGCAGAGTAACTGACAAACATTAAATTAAAAAAGAGTGAAGTACATAGAATATTTTATTCTCTGAATACAACAACAGTAATAGTATAATAGTTAGTTACGTATCAAGGATGTAAAAACAATACTTAGCAGACGAAACGAGGTTGATTCCACTAATGTTCTTTGTGTTCGTTGTACATACAATACTTTTCAGTAAAAGGTCTCTTATTATGAGAGCGATTTAAAGTCGTTTTCAGAAGTAAAGGGAAATGTTATACTGAGACAGTTTTTCTCATCTCTGTAACTCTTATAAAATGAAGCATTTTTCTATGTAGTGATATAGCCTAGTTCGTTCATAAGGCACGTTCTTTACTTTTCTTGAAATGAGTAAAATTCCAGAAGAAATATCAGCCAGGGACGGGAGAAATGAATCGCTGTTTGCTATTAACGAATCCGCCAGATTTAGGAAAAGCAATTCACTCGTTTTATTTCCGTTGTAAATGAAAATGCGATTTTAACATATCTGCATGAGACGTCAAACACACTTAAAGTGATTTAATTATTAGGCGTGATCAAAAAGTTTCCGTTTAAGGGCGTTGTTGCAGTTGACGTTCAACGTTGCGCGACTTCGATGCGGGTAAATAAGCACGGATATGTAGGCAAAGGAATTAGCGTGACAGTCGTGTCGTTCCGAGGTGTATGCGTTAAATTCGGCCACGTGAACTACGGTGACTTTATTACTAAATGCGTCCAAACAGGACCAATGTGTTGCTACTCTGTTCTTGGCTGCCGAAGGACAAACACCGGTGGTTATCCATCGGAGAATGAAGACTGTGTATAAGGCAGCTTGTCTGTCGAAAACCACGTTTGTGGAATGCTGCACCAAGTTCCGTGCGGGTCGCGTTTCGATATAAGATGCTGTTCGATCTGGGGGGCCAGCTTCATTCATTGCGCCAACTCAAGTGGGAGACACTCGAGCACCCGTCCTATAGGCCGGCGCTTCCTGTTGGACGAGGGTGTGTAGCAGGCGGTTACGGGGATTTGCCACACGGGGAACTTCAACCTGGTGCGTCGTTGGAATGAGTGCCTCTATGCTCACGGCGATTTTGCCTGATTGGCATCCCGATTTAGGACTGCACGGCCGTCGAACGCAAACTTTTTGATCGTCCCTTATCTATATAAATAAAACTGTACCGACCGTGTGTCTGTACATTGACTATTTCGACGAAATTTCCATACAGTTATACGTTTCAGTTGTATTAATGACCATCTGTATATTTTTTAGCTTTGGTGTCTGTTTGTTTGTTTGTTTGTTTGTTTCTTTGTCTGTTTGAGTTTTTATAACTTAAAAACTACTGGATATATTTCTACCAAACTTAATATTTAGAATCCACCTGTCCTTGGGTAGGTTCTAGGGCCAATATTATTTCCAAATACCTAAATTTACTGGGGGTTTATCCGAAAACGAAACCTTGACTGTGCACTCCCACAAAATATGCACATCCAAAATTATAGGAAATCTACCATCCTGAATGGAAATGAATTTCTAAAACGTTTTTGTCATCTGCATCATTTCGATATTAGGATTAATAAGGGAGATATCATTAACGGACGGTTTATCAGCACAAGTCCCAACGGACTTGCGGGTGAGTGCAAAGCTTATAACTTGAAAACTAATGAAGATATTTCAGCTAAACTTTATATTTAGCTACCACCTGACCAACGGTAGGTTTTAAGGTCCATACCATTTCAAATTCCTGGAATGGACTGGAGGTTCATAGGGAACCGAAACAGTGATTTTACTCTCCCACAATGTATACAAGACCAACCTGACTAGAAATCGACCAATCTTGATGGAAATCTATTTCTAAAACTTTTTTCTCCTGTGCATTTTTTCGGCAGGAGGATTGACAAGGGAAATAACATGAACGGTCGGTTTTGCAGGCTAAGTCCAGCGGATATAGTCCAGAGAGTGTTGTACCTGAGCAGATTCCTTGTACGGTATGTATGTTGGGTATTCAGCCTGAAGGCTGGTTTGATCCCCCACAGCTCCGCCAACAGCTGTCTTAGATAGCCTAGGCGTCGCTGAAGAGGCGTACTAGGGAAATGAGGAGTGAGATAGTTTCCCGTTGTTTTCCTCACTGGGCCATAAGTTGCTATTACATAACAGTCTGCAAAGCCCACTGAAATGAATGCACCAACCGACCCTATGAGCGATATTTTCACACCATTCATAACAGGGGCTGGCTGCATAACGAATGGTGTTACTACCATCGCTCATACCTCGGTCATTTTCGTATTGACAAATCCAAGGATGAGACTGAGACAGGTCAATGAAAGTAACAAATTTATTCTAGGCTATACCAGAAGACATAGTGCACTGTAAACACTACATCTTGCCAGCAAAGGCATGGCAGATTCCTTATCTATCTTCTATATAAATAAAATAGTAACGATCGTGTGTCTGTACATTGACTATTTTGGCAAAATTTTCGTACAGCTATCCGTTTAAAGAGTTATAATGATCATCTGCATATTTTTTAGCCTTAGTTTCCTGAAAGTGCAGACCTTCGTTTTGAGGTATTTCGTGGCTAAACGGTTATTCCTATCACAAAATGGATGGCAGAATCTGCATTCAATTTGGAGTAATCTACAACTTTGGTCCTATAACTTTTTGTCGTATCTCTATCCCTTATACGTCTCATTTGTCTCTATTTCTCAATTTATGTAAATTTTACACATTTTACAGGCATAATTCATACTTTTAATCATTTATAGGAATGATAAAATCATCAAATTCTACACGAACATTGGCCTACCCAGTAGCCATATGTGAGCCAAATTCTATGTTTATATCTCTCACATCATTATCTGAGAAGTAATACAGTGTGAGACAATCTTACACTAATTTCATCCTATTCAACGTTGCTAACTCAATCTGACCAATGAATAGATGAGAAACGAGAAATTATCATAGGGCCAACCATTTAGACCGTTAAATGCGGCGTCTTATGGTGCAATACGTTTGTCGATATTACTTTCCATTAGCAGCAGTTACCCGTAAATGAAGTATGCAATATTGTAAACATGCATATACTTTCGTCTGTTGATATATATATATATATATTCGTTGATGTCAATTTGTAGGGATCGCGAAAGGGCGTGTCTGCTATTGTAATCAGTACTCACCACATCGACTTTAACTGGCAGTAGGAATGGGGTCCTTCTCCAAATCCTGTGTTACTAACGTTAGTAAGGAAGGCCTACCATTCTAATGAATAATTCTCTTCTCGATTTGACTTGCAGAAGGCAAGGGAACATGCAATTTTGTTCAAAACTCCCCTACCCCATTGCGTTTGATTTTAGATAAGGGTGCCCGCCATTATAAACAAATTTACTCATCGAAAATGTGGCTGGCATTAGGGATAATGGCCTGTGATTTTAATGGTAACTCACCAACTCGGTGTGACTGGCAGTACGCTGGCTAGTAGTAGGAAAAGAAGCCTGTCGTTATAATGAAAACAACACAAATTGAACTGGCAGTAGGGAAGTTGCCTGCCATTATAATAAAAAACACCCGTCTGGAATTAGGAAAACTCCCCAAATCGATTGTGAGCGCGCAGTAGGCAATGGCCTGCCATTATAATGCAAACTTTCCAACTTGATTGTGAATGGCAGTCGGCAAGTGAGCCTGCCGTTACCATTAGAACTCCGCTACTCACACTTTACATTGGAAACCACGTATGGGGACCTCCCCATGCTGTTTCTCGGATAACGCTAAGAGACATGCGATTTATACTCTTATTCACTGCATGTACAGTAATTTACTTTGATATCCGTATACAATGTGGAATACCGCAGCGAAGCACGGGTACATTTGCTAGTTTTTTTATAACAAGGAATCAAAGTGGGTCTTTATTTTTGAGAGAGAAGTATTGAGCGTGGTAGCGCGACGGTCTTGCCTTCCCAAAATGATGAAGCTCAACTTGAATTTTTACACTTTTTCCACTTTTATTTGTTTATTTATTCATTTATTTTCAACAGAAATGAAGTGAAATTTGTACAAAAATTGTAAGCAGTAGGATCAACAACTAAAGAAGAGTCAAAACATATCTAAGAAAAAAAATTCTACGCATTACACAAATGCTTGCCTGATCCTTCCGATTACATCATTTGCCAGATGAGGACGGACTTAAGAGTTCTTGATGTGCAATTTCAGACGTTAAATAACTTGAAGATCAGAACATATGTACGTTTTGAGAAATAAAAGCTTGCAATTTGACGCAATATACTTTCGTAAGATTTTATTGACTCAACTATTAAAGTATTTTGTATCCTCATGCGGAATGAAATGTTCCTTTAGCAACGCAAAGCCAATGATTAAAATTAAATTTTACAATGGATAATAAAATAAATATACAATAAAACAGTATTTATTTTAACAATTTAACGTCGCACCGACATATGTAAATCTTATGGCGTCAATGGGAGAGGAATGGGCTAGGAGTAGAAATAAATCAAGCGCAGCCTTGATTAAGGTACAGCCTTAGCATTTTCCTGGTGTAAACATGGAAAACAATTTTCAGGACTGCCAACAGTGAGGTTCGAACCCATTGTCTCCCGAATGTAAGGTGACAGCTACGTGACTCGTACCGCACACGAACAGCCACTCACTCTGTAAAACAATGTTCTCTTATGTTTGCTGTTATATCATAACCTTATTTTAGAGTCCACTAAAACGTTATTATGACGACTTAATTAATAATAATCGTATGGCCTCAGCTACCGTGTGACAACTTAAGCAGCCTAGGACGCTGTAGTTCAATTTCTTAGACTGTTATCAATTCGAAAAGCAACTATCTTAGAGAGCGTGCATCAAAGAAATAATATTAAGTTGTTTACGTGTAGCCTTTGCCAGCCCCGTGGTGTAGGGGTAGCGTGCCTGCCTCTTGCCCGGAGGCCCCGGGTTCGTTTCGCGGCCAGGTCAGGGATTTTTACCTGGAGAATTGAGGAGCTATCTGACGGTGAGATAGCGACCCCGGTCTCGAAAGCCAAGAATAACGGCCGAGGGGATTCATCGTGCTGACCACACGACACCTCGTAATCTGCAGACCTTCTGGCTGAGCAGCGGTCGCTTGGTAGGCCAAGGCCCTTCAAGGGCAGTAGTGCCATGGATGGGGGGGGGGGTACGTGTAGCCTAATGTGAAAATACAATGATGTTTATTTTTGCTTATGTTTGAATGTAGGTTCGATACCGGCTCAGTCTGGTGTTATTTGAAGGTGCTCAAATACGTCAGCCTCGTGTCGGCAGATTTACTGGCGCGTATAAGTATTCCCATGGGTCAACATTCCGGCACCTCGGCTTCTCCTAAAAACCGTAAAAGGTAGTTAGTGGAACTTAAAATTTATTATTATTATTATTATTATTATTATTATTATTATTATTATTATTATTATTATTATTATGTTTTAACTCAGCACCGACTCAGTTAAGACTTTTGGCGAGGATGAGATGGAAAAGAGGGACTGCGAAGGAAGCGGCCGCGGCATTGCACAATGCTGTATTCTTTACGTAATGACGATAAGAATTAATTTGAATGGGAGACACACGCGGTCAGAAGGGAAACAACACGATTGTGTGTCTATGCAAACAATCCAGCTTGGAGAAAGTTGAACAGTCGACTAGAAAAATTCTGTAACAAAGGCAGGCTGAATATTCACGTAAGCCTTTTCCTAATGCAGGATGCTTTAAGAAAATGCCCCAATCTCCTTTCAATTTTGTTTGAATTTGTATGTGTTAGAGTTGTAAATACTGTAGTCCAATACCTGAAAATAATTAAGTGCAGCATTTCCGGCAATGCGACATTTTAAGTCCTCTCCTCAATTTCCTCTCCTTGAGCTGTTGTATCGTTTTTCAAATTTTGTTTCGTTAAAAATACATTCTTTCAGCTTATATTAATTTCCTTGGCAACCTTGGCATCGTTGGCCTGTTACCCTCCCAGACGCCACGTATTTCTCGGGTGAATGCTGCATCCGTGGAACCGTTGGGAGTCGAATCTCGGCAGCCTGAATTGAAAGCTAGTAGTTAAGCCACTGAACTACTTGTCTCGTAGTCACACGGCCTATTTACACACCTAAAATGTTTCTACCTACTCAACTAAAATAATACAATTACTTTAATATTTATCATTACAGCATAAACAATAATGACAAAACGGCGAACAATCAATTAGAAACTGTTCATATTAAATTTTCAATTGCATTTAATTACAATGAAATGATTGGCGTCATAGTTCTGTGATTGTTGATATATAAATGTTACTAACTAAACAACTAACCCCATGGCACTACAGCTCTGAAGGTCCTTGGCCTACTAAGCGACCACTGCTCAGCCCGAAGGCCTGCAGAGTACGAGGTGCCGTGTGGTCAGCACCACGACTCCTCTCGGCCGCTATTCTTGGTTTTCTAGACCGGGGCCGCTATCCTACCGTCAGATAGCTCCTCAATTCTAATCACGTAGGCTGAGTGAACCTGGAAGCAGCCCTCAGATCCAGTTAAAAATCCCTGACTTAGCCGGAAATCGAAACCGGGCCCTCCGTGTAAGAGACAGGCACGCTATCCCTACACCACGAGGCCGGCTATAAATGGTACATTAAAGTATAATGTGATACGAGTGATAAAGCGAAGAAAAATAATTTTGCCTTATAAGTGATCTAAATAAAATAATACATAGAAGGAAAATTTATGAATAGAAGAGGAATTTAAAAAAAAAATTGAGAAATGGTGCCATAGTGCGCAGGCACGTAGAACAATTCAGATGCATTTTCAACAAATATTAGTATATAGTACAGTATAGTATTATAAATAGTATAACTTCCTAGTGCTTATAAATTCTGTGTGTATTGTTTATTTTATGTATTACGTAATTTTCAAGAAACTTCTGAATTTTATTAGTACAAAAAGAATTTTATTATATTTTGTACATAAGTGTTGTATGCTGCCTGGGCTCTTATGTAACTTGTACTGCCTTTTTTACACCTTGGTTCGTAGAGGCCTGGCGTGAATAAACAAAATGAAATGAAATGCAGCTCGTAATACATTTCTTTCCTAAACCCTTCAGTTATAATTGTCAAAAAGCCATAATTTTCTGAAAATTTTATGATACAGAACTTCGTACGACCAATCTTTTGCAAGGTCTTTGAAAGAAACTCACCTTACACAATTAAAAAAAAATACACATATATATTATATAAAAAGTTCTAGGGGGTCCGCTGTGTATAATTTCGTTTGTTTTGCCAAATTTTCAGATATTTATCCAATTCAGGTGAACTCAAGACCGTGTCAGTGGTTTTTAGCTTTCGTGTCTGTTTGTTCGTCCGTCTGTTCCACCATCATGGCAAAACGTCTGGATAGATCTCGACGAAACTTCATATATAGAGTATACTCATTCCGGGGAAGGTTTAGATATGCATATGATGTAAACGTTGTTGAATAGAATGGGGGTTTGTAAGGAAACCACAAAAGTTTTCTTCCATATTCTCTAATAATATTGATTTTCTGTAAAATCTGTGGACTACATGTTAAACCTCCCTTCATTTTAAACTTCTTTTGTTATGAGAATAATTTCGCTTACTCTTTAAATGATGGAGAAAATTACTACTTGCTGCGGGTTTCATGCTCTGCATGGAGTGGCAGACAGACCGAAAACGAACCTACCGGTTACCATGACAACGTCTCTGGCTGCTTGCCAACAGGGAGGTAATATAGGCTAATGTCATTTTTGACAAAATTCCTGTAAACTCGTGGTTGTTCCTTGCGTAGAAGGCGAGAGAATCGTCAAGCTGCATTTCTGCGGGATAAATTGCGGAATCCCGTTGGAGGCTACAATCATCTTCGAATAGCTCTAAAGGGGCTGTTAATGTTTGAATAGTACCGCGAGTGTAACCCATGATTTCACACCGTAAGGTGTTTTCTGGTATTTGCTATAAATTTTACTGCATTTCTCGTTTACTTCTGTTTTCCGTTTTAAATTCTTGCCTCTGTCATGCCTTCTCGTCTGTTTACCTAAAAATCCCTGCGCCAAGATTTCTCCTTTGTTACTGCCTTCTGATATGCGTAACTCATATCATCACAATTTAGTGCGGAACATTTCATTTTAAAATACATCCACTCAGTATTTACGTATTTGTCCCACCCGGCTGTCCTCAGTTATAATCCTCTTTGTTTGTTTGTTTGTTTGTTTGTTTGTTTGTTTGATTTTTTTGTTTGTTTGTTTGCTTGTTCAGCCCTTCTCCCGTTTCTCTACGGGGTCGGGTATGAGGTGAGATGCCCTTCCTGACGCAACCTCATCAGAGAAGTTAATGAGATGAAATGAATGACGTGATATATGATAGTAGGAAGGGAGAGGGTGAAACCCGGTGCCGGCACATGGCCCACTCCTCTCGAATAGCACCAATGGGTCTGCTCAAGGCTTAACATCTCCGTCCGACGGACGAATCACCATCAGGAGTGTCATATGCTCTCACTCCATATGAGCACTGCGGAGAGGTTTGGAATTTAATCCAGGCTTTTGGCACGCAATCTAGTGATTAGAAATTGTATACCACCACCTTCCTAACCCTGCCGGCCAACATCCTAATGGTGAAATTTTTTCGGCCAGCGGGACTAGAACCGGCTAACCTCGGAGTCAGATTGTTTAGACTTCAACGCCTTGACGATCATGGCCACCAGGCGGGCTACCCTCAGTTATAATCCTATATTCTACTAATTTCCACTTTCTTAACTCTAATACTTCCTTCCTTAACTACTCCGTATCTCCGTATGTATGCGAGTGCTAATCCAGAAACCTGGACACTTCTTTGAGGAAAAATGCCAACCTGTTCAAATGTATAATTTTTTGGTCCTAGAACATATGAAAATATTGAAGCAATTTCAATTACAGTGCAGACCTTCGTTTCTTGATTATCGTTGGCTAAACGGTATGTCGTATCACAAAACAGAAAGCACAATCACATTTCATTCTAGAGAGATTTACAACTTTGGTCGTATGCCTTATTGCCTTATCTCGATTCTTTATACTTTAGATAGCGCAGCACTTCTCGGTTACAATCAAATCTCTCCAACTCGATTGCGACTGGCATTAGGAAATGTGGCCTGCGATTATCATCGAAATTTCCCCAACGTGCACCTTACATCGGAAACAAGGTATGGGGTCTTCCCCGTTTTGTTTCTCGGAGACGTGCAATTTAATATAATCTTACTCACTGCGTGTGCAGTAACTTACGTAGAACTCCGTATGCGAAGTAAAATACCATAGCGAAGCACGGGCAAGTTTGCTAGTATTGACTAAATAGGAAGTTTTAGGTTCTAAAACGTTAAAATACATCACAATGGGAAAAATGTATATTTTAGGCACCATCGCCATTCGTCGGCTTCACCCGTTTGCGAGTAACTATCTTCTTCCAGTACATTCACTTCTGTCTGTGGTTGTACTTTCGATGACTGAACAGACCAATCCTAGCATAAAAGAAGCGTCCGCACTGATTGTACAGAAGTGGATATGTTGCACGGCGTTGTCTCCTGGCCTTTCCACATCTGCGTCGTTCCCCTTCAAACAGATTGACAAGGATGGTCCGGTGCCAAGCTGAACGGTCTTGAGCAAGCGTGTCTCTGGTTTTTGGTCTGAGGTCTGTCATCTTCATAGGGAGCAAGCTGGTCCTTGTAGCGCCTCATAGGGGCTAAACGAGGTCTGGTGTCGGAACAAAGTTCACCATGCAGAATTTTGGCGTGGAAAGCGGGTATCACGCCGCTAGACTGTCGGGGTAATAAGTGACACTTGGAGGAAGTGAGTTTGTTTAGGCTGGATCTCAGCTTGCCTGGAAGTGACCCACTCATTATGATCTCGGAGCCATATCCTGCAGTACATATGGAATGAGACATACTGGAAACACCGAGACTGCAACGAACTGCCGCAAACTAAAAGTATTACTGAGGTGCGCCTTCGCAGCCATTTCGTCTGGCATGACCTCTTCCGCCCCCACGACCATTAGGAACCGTGAGAGTAACGGATTCCTCCTCTGCTCGTTTTTTCGTTGAGCCAAAACACGTATGATAGGTCCTAATGTCATTTGCTACATTGAGGGGACCATCAACCTACATAAAGTGGCTCATTCGCCCAAAGCCTTTAAGGAGTCGAGTTATTTACCCCACCCCCCCCACCCACCGTCACCCGACACTCGGAGTTTAGTCGTTAGCTGTGCGGACGTACTCCATTAGAGTAGTGAAATATCCAGCTAGACATCAATTAGGGATCATATGATCCCTCTACAAAACATTAAGATATTTTACCAGATTTAGTTTAGCCCCAACCACAAAATATATATCTATATATTCGGGCGTGGCTCTGTCGGGATTTCGACCGCAGATTTTTACGTAGAATATGAATCGCGTGATCGGTTTTGCCTAAATAAAGTATCTAGTTAGAATAGATTGACAATTTTTTCTTCACTGGTGCAGTAGTTGCGGCCTTTTTGGCTACAGTTGGGCGGAAGTAATCTCACGACACTCGGCCGCATTACATTTGAGACGCTCCAAATCAGCCTTCTAACACTTGGTACTGGAGAGTTAGCACATTTTGTCATTCTCACAAAGCACTCTCTCCTCTCAAGTGCCATTTCCATAATTCTGAAAGCATTTAATATCAATATATCTCCACATTTTGTGAAAGAGATATTTTTGCCCTTTTTTGCACAACAGTGTTCTTAGAAATCGACTATTTGATTTTCTCGTCTTTTACATTTACTAAGAGAAATCAAATCAAACGACACATCTCACGTTGGGTTGCAAGGCCGGAGTCCAGAGCTACACCAATTATTATTAGCTGTGCGGCATGGCGATTGTAGTACTTCAAGATGGCGGCGTTTTGTATTACACGATGACGCCATACTGAGGTAAAGCTATTTTTTTCTAGGTACACTGATCCTTCTTCTTTACAATAAGATGTATATACTGTATATATTTGCTAGTGGCTTAACAAGGTTTTCGGCGACAGAAGGATAGGAAACGGCTAGGATTGCGAAAGTAGCGACCGTAGCCTAGATTAAGGTACAGTCCCAGCATTTTCCTCGTGTGAAAATGGGAAACCACGGAAAATCGTCTTGAGGGCTGTGTAGAATACTATCGTTACACATGTTGTCTAGGAATTACTTCGATTTTAAAACTTTCACATTTTTTAAACGCTCACTAACCCGAGTACGGTTTTGAAACAATATGCAAGTTATTCTTCTTCCTTTCTTTCTTTCTTTCTTTCTTCCTTTCTTTCTTTCTTTCTTTCTTAATCCGTTTACCACCCGGGGTTTGTTTATCTCTCAGATTTAGAGAGGGATCCAACCTCTACCGCCTCAAGGGCAGTATCCTGGAGCGTGAGACTTTGGGTCGGGGATACAATTGGGGAGGAGGACCAGTATCTCCGCAGGTGGCCTTACCCGCCATGCTGAACAGGGGCCTTGTGGGAGAATGGGATGATTGGAAAGGACAGACAAGGAAGAGGGAAGGAAAAGTGGATAAACACTTCCAGAATGGCTGAGGTGGGACGCGAACGCCCCTCTACTCAGCTGACCTTCCAAGGCTGAGTGGACCCGGTTCCAGTCCTTGCACCACTTTTCAAATTTCGTGGCAGAGCCGGGAATCGAACCCGGGCCACCGGGGGGTGGCAGCTAATCACACTAACCACTTTTTTTTTCTGCTAGGGGCTTTACGTCGCACCGACACAGATAGGTCTTATGGCGACGAGTCACACACTAACCACTAACCTACAGTGGCGGACATACACATATTCTCCCCCAATCACTTTCAGAATTTCGAAACGCTGGACTGAGTCCACCTATGTCTGAAAAGGAGGTCGGCCACCCACAGCAGTGCTAATGATGGACCTTTCTCTTACTGACGAGTGTTATGGAGCTTGAACGCTGATAGCCTGTGGCTCCTCGTTGCCCCAGGAGCGGGAAGTGGGTGTCTCCACATTCCTCTAGGTCACCACATTCCAAGGACCGGAGATATCGGGAGCAGTGTTTTATACACGGACTGCCACATTCGGCGAACAGCGCGACCCACTTAATGTATTTGTATAAAATGTAGCTGATAACTCTGTGTATTCCGGTTCAAGACAGGATTCCTACTTCTCCCACGTCGGAACAGTAAAAACCTGCTGCTCCAGCGGATCAATAAAGACTGCTCCCGTTTATGAGAAAAGAAACGTTAGATTCGGTACAGTATTTCAGTATCGTCAGGTTATATTACATATTACCCACATTTTCTTCATAACTTGCGTTCATACAATTATATTATTTAACATTTGTTTACATTCCTTTCTTCTTTCCTTATATCTTGAGTAACGTGTCCTGTAAGGTGCCAATCCATTTTAACTTGTCCACGTCCACTGTATTTTCAGACAAAATGATAAATTACCTGGAAATATACTGTTGTCTCTTACTAATACTACTCAATGTTTTCATTCCTATCCTGAATGGGGAGGTGGGCCTCCTAGACGGTGACGCCATCTCTCAAGCCAGGAGATTTGTATCGGAAAGGGAGATGTGCGGAGAAGATGAGAGGGTTGGTGGCTGTGGCCTATACTAGGACTGTCCCGGCATTCACCCTAGTGCAGCACAATGGAAAACCATGGAAAACCATTCTCAGGACAGCTGACGATGGGGATCAGCCTCTTTCAGTCTCTCGAATATAGAGGTGTAGAGTCGCAATAGAGACGTGGCCACCCCTCCTCTGTTCGGTTGGCCGGTCTCAATGCAGAGCTATCGGACCACGGACCAGCCATGGCCGACGGTGTGCCGAGACCCACTCTGCATCCGCCGACCCGCCACGGTTATCTCTTCCAATGGGCTAGTTTGTATCTCTTGCAGTTCGGTGGTTACCTGATGTAAGTACATCATCATTATGTAACCTTTTCACTAGATCCTCCACATATCTGTTATCAAAACTGTAGTTTTTGAAAAGATCTTCGACCAACACAACATCAGTGTCCAGGCAACATGTCCACAGTGCCATAGTGGCCACCAGCACTTAATGATGGACACGAAACAACTTGGAATAATAATCAAAGACACTTAAAATGTGCACAAAATAACACCAGCGCATTTCTAGAAGAATTACAATGGCAGGACAACTTGATCAATAAGTCGGAATGGAGCTATACCATTAGCATTGAAACTATGATCAATATCAAGCGTCAACTTCGATCGGCCTGTCACGTCATCCGCATGCTTTCCAAAGAAAGTGATGTAAAAACCATAGAGTACGTAGGCAGGGAGGACCGTAAAGTGGATACTTGGATATTCTTGAGCCTGAAGTGGCAAGTTGGCATCAGCAACTGAGAGGATGTAGCAACTGATCAGCCATCATAGCGACGGATTGTCCCTGGAGCTCCCAAAATTAGGACAACAGCGACAAAGGTACGAGTCTGATATAACAGATCGTAGAAAAAAAAATTAGAATATCAGAGATGAAGTGTTCTACAACTCTACATCAAGGAGCTTTGGTAGATCCAATGTACCAGTGTTGCAGGTGAGCTTGTGGTTCTGGCCGTCTAGAAGGCACCACTGCTGAAGGTCTGCACAGCGGTAGCTAAAGCCATACGATTATTACTATTATTATTCTCGTTTCGGTCTTCTATGGACCACGCTATTTCAATTCCTTTTTCTTACTCTCTTTCACATTTGTCCAGTATTCCGCATTCTCCTTCGGTGAGCATCCCTCCGTTCCTCGGCCCACTTCTTGCCAATTTTCATTTTGGGTTTTGGCTGAAAACTCTGTGCTTCCCCAAATTTCTCCTTCAAAGAGTCACGTTCCATGATGTCCTCATGTTATTATTATTATTATTACTTTATTATTATTACTACTACTATTATTATATTATTATTTTATTATTATTATTATTATTATTATTATTATTATTATTATTATTATTATTATTATTATTATTATTATTATTATTATTATTATTATTATTATTATTATTATTCACGAACAAAACTGGACTGTGTGCAGGTCACTCAATCGTCTTAACTCTGGAGTTGGAAGATCCAAGCGTAATCTCCAGAAATGGCACTTCCTTGTCGACACCATTAACTGTGACTGTGGAGAATCCCACACTATGGAGCATCTACAGGATTGCTTGCCGTGTCCTGCATCTTGTGCAGTAGAAGATCTTCTCCTTGCGACACCAAACGCTGTTGAGATTTTACGTTACTGGTCAACCGTGGTGTGACTTAGTTTATGACTGTAACATGTATATATGTTGGATATTCAGCCCGAAGGCTGGCTTGATCCGCCACAGCTCCTCCAGCAGCTGTCGTAGATAGCCCAGGCGTCACTGAAGATGCATACTAGGGAAATGAGGAGCGAGGTAGTTTCCCGTTGCTTTCCTCACCGAGCCAGAAGTTGCTATTACATATAAGTTTGCCAAGCCCACTGAAAAGCACGCACCAACAGACCCTGTGAGCTATATTGTCACACCATTCATAACAGGAACTGGCTGCATAAGGAATGGCTCATACCTCAGTCACTTTCATATTGTCAAAGCCAAGGATGAGACTGAGACAGACAGGTAACAAGTTTGTTCTAGCCTACACCAGAAAACATAGTGCACTTGAAACACTACGTCTCACCAGCAAAGTCATGTAACATGTATAACCGTATATTTTATATGCTTGAGACTAGAATAAATATGACATACTTCCCATCATTCTACCAGTTTGTTATTCACTCTTGCACTATTACACAAGCACCACATCCTTTAAATAACTCCTTCCATTACGCGCAATTCAATTTTTTTAAGGTGCAAATATTTATATACTTACCGGTATGGAAGGAGATGACGAGAAGGAGAGATAGATTGATAGGACACATCTTAAGACATCCAGGACTTGTTCAGTTGGTTTTTGAAAGAAGTGTAGGTGGTAAGAACGGTAGGGGTAGACCAAGGTATGAATATGACAAGCAGATTAGAGCAGATGTAGGATGCAGTAGTTACGTAGAAATGAAAAGGTTAGCACATGATAGGGTGGCATGGAGGGCTGCATCAAACCAGTCTATGGACTGATGACTCAAACTACAATGGAAAGAGATAATAATATTTAAAATTCTAACTAACAGGTTCATTCTGTTCGTTTCTGAATCTTAAAATAGGTTTATCTAGCTGTAAAATAGCCGAGTAGGTAACACTAATAACGGTTGTCTCTATTCTCTGTCTCTCAGATAAGTAAGCAAAGGAACCAGCTGAGTACGTGCATACAGAAGGTTCTAAAAGGAGCGTTCCTTCTTTTTTTTTTACATCGTTGTAAAGATAACATAACAAAAGAAGTTATGAATACCTGCTTCATAAAATTACAAAACAATAATGAAACAATGTCGCGGAGACCACAATGGTGAGCCGGGGTAATTGAGTTTCCTCGAATGAAAAGAGAGAAGTGCTGTACATAAAGCCGTATAAGTATAGCCCAGTTAGTGTGAGGTCAGGCCATTTCTCTGCACATTCCGCGAATTACTGAGCACAGTGCAACGCACATCACCCACATTGTACGCACTTCGGGTCAATAGCCTCCAGACATGCAATTTTCAGAGAACTGCACGTCAAGGCTTGTGAGCAATAATGAAGACTGATGTGAAAAACTTCAAGGACGCAGGCCTTGAATTTTATAGGCTTCAAAAATGATTTTATAATCGAAATTAACCGTCCTATTGCTGAGCGTAGCTACTCAAAATAGAAGTAGAATGTTAGACTGATGTGAGAACTTTGCAGGTTCGCAGTGAATCCTCTGTGCTTGGATGTCGGATATGTTCAGACATCACGATCTTCTGTTGTACTTGTCTGTCGGAACTCTTCCAAGATACATTGAGGTGGATTGTTAGGGTCCTTAAAATTAGAATGACTGCACACAGAAATAGCGTGGTTTATTATTGACTAAATATAAGCTCCAGTTGACAGTTATTTACTAGCTTACTTGCGTTCGAATTTTTCACTCCACATAGGTCGAACTCCTGCTCTCCAACGCGGCCTCTCAAAGCGCAGTGTAGTTGCCAGAACAGTTCATTTCGTATCTCACTGCATTTTACGTAATAAAGACCGTCTTACTCTTCACTAACGCACTCCCGAATGACGCATCACTGACTCGAGACCTCGTGACTGCCTCTTGCTCAATCATGATTGATTCGAGACCAACTCTTGTCCTCCTAGCTTCACCCTTTATACAGGACAGCGGAATATATTCGCAGTTTCCATTTCAAGATCATTCCAGGTATTTTCTGCGTTGTTGACCTGCTTCCAGAATCTTTTATCTTTTCCTTGTTACAAGAAGGGCTGAGAACCATAGTGGGCCAAGTGCCATTTTTTTTAAATGGAGAAAATTAAGGTTAAAGTTTAGTCACTGCTGTAATTCACAGACAAATATTACAGAGACTACAAAGATTATCTGGCATTTCAATACAAATAAAAAGTAAATGAATACCTAAATTTTTCACAGGAGTGGTTTGGGCCCACTATGGCTCTAAACGGAAAGTATGAATTTTAACAATGTGCCAGTGGACCAACTCCACATGGCACTGTGAGGTACTTTGCTTTGCCGTAGCCACATCACAACATTGCAAATACTGAAAAATGTTATGATTAAATAGAGGAATGATTGGAAGCATGGCAATTAAATCATATTTAGTTTTTGCCAGTTTAAGGGGCGATCTTTAAGCAGGACTCAGTTCCCATGGTGTAAGTACTGAAGCTGTTACCTTTACAGATGGCCTGCACTTACGGGAAGGTGAAATATCAAGGATTTTCCATTCTTCCCTTTCGTTGAAGGTATATCTGAACTTAAGAGGTTCCTTAGATTGGAAACGAAAGCACCTAATTTTGAGCCATTGAACCTTCTCCCTATCTACTGTTTCCTTAAGAATCACAAACTTTTTGAGAGCTCGTTAATGTTCACAAAATCTTTCTGTTCCATTTTCTTCACACTAAAGGGGTTATTTTGCCTACATTCCTTAACTACAGATAATCTTCTACCGTGAACAGTGATTTTCCCTTAAATTTTGAAGTTTCAGTGGTATTAAAATTTCTGTCATTAGGCAAATTTGAATGGCTACATTCTAGGAACTTAGGATCAATAATTATACATTGAGAATAATGAACTAACATGGCCCACAAATATTCAATATACTTATTCCTATTCAGGCCATCACAAGTGTCTGAATAGGCTATTAAATGATTTGCTGTTGTGCTGACATTCCTCAGGTAATACAGAATACATGAACCTACTTCTGTTGGACCCCTTTGTGCAGTATTTTCAACCTCACATGTACATGTACCCTTTAGCATTCTCACAGTTATGTATTCCTATATTATATGCCCAAAACTTCCTCTTGTAAAAAAGAAATGCTCTTTCTTTTCTTCAAATTTGCACCACTGTTTATATTCTCCTCATGGCCGATGTCCGTCATGATACTACGCATATCATGTGACTCAGAGAAAGCGAGGGATTGGTGATGAGGACTTGACCCAATATGGCACTACCACCAGCGGCTAGGCCAATTTGGTTGATATTTTGTGACTCTGTAGCACATTAATGGGAAGACGTGGAGATAGCCCATTTGAAGAGATAACACCTGAGTCAGAAATTAACCACTATCTGGCATTAACTCAATTTGGATTTGGATTTGGCCCACTATGGTTCTCAGCCCTTGTTCTAAGACACGCGTTAACGCCTTTAAGAAAGTATTTAATCTTCAAGCGATTGTTGGGTAGTATCAAAGAAACTGGAAGATTTGATAAATATTTGCATTTTTCAAAATGTGTCAACATTGATAAACTCTTTCTTCCCCTTTAATTTGGTATATTAATTTTAAATTTATACACATTCATTGGTGAGATATAGATATGTGGTTATTCAAATCATTGCATCGATGACCAAGCCCATTGCTGCCGACAATGAATTTCCACTACATGGAAGGTGTAGAACGGGGGAAGTTGGTGTGCATACCAAGTTACTAAGGAAAAAAGTGAAGATTATCATCATAAAGGACAAGGCATGAAATACGACCTTCTTGGAACAATTAAACCTATTAATGAAAGACCTCAAGATTTTGGAGAAATGTTTACATGTTGAAACACAAAAAGTGAATGAGGGGTTCAATTGAACTATATGGAATGGGTGTCCCAAGGAGCTCTATACAGGGCACAGAACTCTGAAGATGTGTGTGAACGATGCCGTGTACCAATTTAACAAGGGGCGTGAGGTTAAACTGGAAATTTTGAAGAGAATGGGTATCAAACTTGGAACAAATACCATTTCTGGAGCCATCAAGACAACAGAAAATAGGACCAGATGTGCCATAAAGCATTCCACACCTGAAGTAAAGACAAGGAGGAGATATCTGAGGGGCAGGAAGAAGCTGAAACTCGACAAATAGTAAGATATGGAAAGGCTGTCTAACTCTGCTGGGGGTTTCTAGGGAAGACAATTCTCTATCTCAGTTTACCGTAAGTTGCAATCTTCACAATGATCCGTTTTTCCAAACATAACTTCTCCACTAATAATTATGATATCATAGCAGTTTTGGTGTCGTTTTGAAGCTTAAAATGTCTCCTAGTGCCTGTCGCAGAGAACAGGTAGATAAATATTTTATTATTCTGAAATTCATTAATAAAGTTGGAGCAAAATACTTTATCAACGTTTTCGTCATTGCATATAATTCTTAAATAATGGCGAAATCAAACTTATTCTCTATTTCAGGCACTGTACTACTGTTTTAGCTTCAGAACAGTGAAACATTTGTGGTTCTAACTTATTTGGTTGCAGAGATATCTTATTTGAAGTTTTGTGGAAAAATTTACAACAATTCCTTTTTAAAACAATTATCAAGCAACTTATAAAATGATCATAATCATAATCTCTAAATTAACCGTTCTGATGAGTTTTTAAAACTTGACTGACTAATATAATTCAGAAACAAGATTTTTCCGTGTAGAAGTACAGTCTACATATACCTAACCTACTTTCATTGAAAAAGATTTCGGTGAATAAGTAGGTTTCTCTTCATCCTTTTTTTTTTTCTGTCTGTTACTAGGTTCAGCACAACCAGTTGAAATATTTAGAATGTGCAACTAGCCGAAGTAAGGCTTTCTGTTCAGTTGTACTTTGTCTTGACATGAACACCGGTATGTTATTCCAAAGACCATCAACTGCTGTCGCTGGATGGTTCGCGAGGCTTGCCTGCAACCGTGGGAAACGTTCAACTTTACCAAGAGTTAGCACATCCCGGCACGTGTAGAAGTCGTTTGGCCACGAGGAGTGTTCAACCAATCAGGGAGCGAGGGTGTGGCTAATATAAATTCTGGACCGTGCAGAATTAAAATCCCAGGTTGACCAACATTGATATATGTGTGATGTGTTCAGTGAAAAAGACAGGTCAGTTCTGTTATTTGAGGGTTTTTCACAGGTCTGAGAGCGAGAAATTGTTTGGAATAAATTATAACAATTGTCTGAGCCGTAATTTAGTTAACATGAGTGCATATGATATTAAGTTTAGTAAATCATAAAGTCATTGTGTGTAACAAGAACTCTGATTGGTTGAATATTTGAACATACAGGGAATCTCCTAGCCACAACGGCGTTGGCTATGTTACTTAAGCGCCCAACCTGTTAGGAGCGTTCTTCTGTCTGGGTGTGTCGTCATGAAGTGAATATCGCTCCGTACTTCTTCTTTATCTGTGCGTGAGCATCAGTGTCGTACTACAGTGTGCGCGGGACGCGTAGTTGCTGCCACGTGGGCGGAAGTATAACGTTGTAAGGTCGCACTGACCAAAGCAGTGAATTTATTTCTTGTGAACAGTGCTAAGTAAACTGGGTGCAGTTATAAGTCACCAAGTGCGCTATGTTGCAAGTTTTTGTATTAAAGAAACAGATGGTAACATTAGCCGCAGACTGGTAATCGAGTGAGAGACGCTCATCCGTATTGTGTTTTCTGGCCGGTCGCGTGACGCGAGAGGCTATTCGTAACGATCCGCGAGCCGCTCCTAGTGACTGTATTTAAACCCTTAACATTTATTGTACAGTGAATATTACGCGTGTTTTGTGTCATTGCATTCACGTTGGCCTTACGTTACAGCTGACAAAGGGTTTGATCGGTGCATCATGCACGGAGAGCGGTGAAGAGATACTGACTAGAATCCTGTGTGTTGCTGTTATATAGGAACTATCCTCAAGAAGATGGCATCGCCTATAGAAGAAAGAAGATCGGTTCCACGTGTTGAAATCCTGCTGAACATGGAGTAGACCCCCATAATGGCGGGGTGTAAGCCGCTACAAGTATCCTGGGAGTTGTCAAGATAAGATGCATGTATTATAATTACGATTAATACTAGTGAGGCTTAGATTAGGGGTTTTCTTTAGTGTAATTTTCGCCTGACGGCATGTGCTCATTTAATATTTGTGATGTTGTAAATATGGACAGGTGGGGATCGCATATTTTCTCTTTATTTCTTTTACTTTATAACTTACTAGATGGGATATTGAGGGAAATGTTAGGAGTTATTTTTGATTTTATCTGTGTGAATTATGCATGTTAACTAGCTTAAGGTTATTCCTGTGTTTTTGTTTGATAGAGATAGAAGGATTAATTTACCAAAATCATCTACCACCCGAGTTACATACTCGCAGCGTCGAGACTAAATTTCATCTATTTATTTAGAGAGATTAGTGACAGATAGGACGCGTGCTGCATGTATTACAGATGCTGTGAGACGTGTGGAGATGTATGTGCACCGTTGACTAGAACAGATTATTTTAATGTGGGTTGGAAACTGTTTTGAGCAATGATTAGAGAGGGAATCGAACCCTGATTTGTAATGAGAAAGGATGATGAGATTACAGGATATACATGAGAATTTAGTGCATGCTGAAATATGAAGTCAATTATGCGGGCAGATTGCATGCCTGCAAATGTTATAAGAATTGTGTGAGGGGAGAATAGGCCTGTGATTGTATTCTGGAATATTATTGAGAATCAGAATTGCCGTGAAGTAAATGTCAGACCAGTGAATATTATGTGTATTGAGATATAGTAGCATACTGGCAAGATGTACGATTGTGTATGTGAATCTCCGAGCAGTTGTTGAGATATGAACTCGATATGCAGGTTAGTTTATCAGCCAAGGTTATACTGTAGTCGCGAAGTGAGTAGCAATTTCCGTGTTATAATCTAGTCAAAACAGTGACCAATTTCCAAGAGTAGTCTTGAGTTTTAACATTGTTTTCAGCCCACTGCCAAGTAGGAAATATGTGATTGACGAGGGGGCGCTAACCGGCCAGCCAATACAGCTAGACGAACGCGATAGTTTCCCATTGCTTTCCATGTGTTTATTAAATTATAGTACTTGTTTTCCTCTTACAGGATGGTTTTATGTGATGTCATTGTATTTTGATCTGTTGTCTTGTTGATTAATGGGGAACAGCCCGAGTGCTGAGTGGATGGTTGTGGTTAATCTAGTTCTTACTATATCTTTTGGTGAACCGCGTTGCACGTCGAGTCAGAGTAGTGTGTAAGTTTTCCGCACCTGATCCAATGTAAATATCTGGGTTAATTTAACTGATTTGTCTATTGTAAATATAGCGTAGGAAATGCCACTAGTATTTTTCGTAGTTCATATCGTCATGTCCCACTGCGTCTTAAATCACGTTTAAACGCAATTATCGCGGCAACTAGCCTGAATATTAATCCGTATAATGGTGATTCTCATAATGGTGTTACTGCATGCGAACAGGAACGTTGGAATATAATGTGGAGTCATTTCGAAACTTATCATTGTAATTGGAATGTTTACTTTATTATTTTATTTGATTTGCGTAATCAATGTTTATTTTCCACATTCAAACTTTGCTAATTTAACATTGCATTTTAATGCCAGTTTCATTGATGTTTTATTAATTGATTTTTATTTGTGTTGTAGAATGATTCGGGTTACTTTATGTAATAAACTCATCTTACCCCATATTAGTGTTTCTCATTCGGTATAAGTCCGACTCGTTGGCTGAATGGTCAGCGATCTGGCCTTCGGTTCAGAGGGTCCCGGGTTCGATTCCCGGCCGGGTCGAGGATTTTAACCTCCATTGGTTAATTCCAGTGGCCCGGGGGCTGGGTGTTTGTGCTGACCCCAACATCCCTGCAAATCACACGCCACAAATAACACTATCCTCCACCACAATAACACGCAGTTACCTACACATGGCAGATGCCGCCCACCCTCATCGGAGGGCTGCCTTACAAGGGCTGCACTCGGCTAGAAATAGCCACTCGAAATTATTATTATTATTATCCGATATAAACCTCCATTATTCCTGTCATGATACTTAGAGATAAGTTATGAACTTCGACATTTAGACTTACCCACGACAACTTACCCACATCTCTATTCAACCTGAGTTAGTCGGATGTTTAATCAGGAAATGGAGGCATCGTCCTGGAGGGTTCTTACCCCTGGGTACGGTACAATATAATTACCATAATTTTAACCTGAAACTTTGCCCATATACTACTAAAACAATGAATGTAAATAATATGAATGGCACTCCTTAAATACTATTTTTAAATAGTTTGTTGACTTGAGAAAATATAAAACGTAGAAGGAAAAATAATATTAAATTTCAACTTCTGCATGTAATATATAACCCACGGAGTAAGCACTCACACACAATGTTCAGTAATTAAGAAATTAAGATTAGTATAAGCACAATATAAAGTTTAAAAATACTTCAAGCGAAAACGAGTGAACGAAAGCTTTTCCTGGTAACATAATTTGGATCTACCATACAATCTTTCGCCTATGGAAGTAACACGCAAGATGCTGCCATCCGTCCGATATAACCTCACTGAAAGCAAGCAATTAGGCACACGGTTCAAATCACGCTCTTTAAGGCGTAATATCCTGTATATCAGAGATGTGAGTCTGTCTGAATATGTGTGGCTCTATGCAAGCCTAAATTCACAAGTATTCATAGTATGAAAGTACCGTATTCCAATCTTGTGTAGACATGTCTGCTAAAAGAGACCTCAATTCGTACAGTAGTTTTATAGGAACGGTAGGAACCGTAACTGAATTTGAAATATTAATTCTCTTGATTTTAAGGTGAGCTGGAGGTGATCAAATTAAAATAATAATACGGGCAGCGGAGGGACTGTCCAGTTGGATTTTCGTGAGGTTTCTTTTACAAGTATGACTTGGGTGAGATTGGATAGAATCAGTCCAGTGTAATTTTGTTTACAACTGGCACTAAAACTGCAGTAAGGGACCAATGGAATAAATAAATAAATAAATAAATAAATAAATAAATAAATAAATAAATAAATAAATAAATAAATAAATAAATAAATAAATAAATAAATAAATAAAATGAAACCGATTAACTGATTTTATCTGTACGACTGTTGTGTTATGGTAATGTTTGCTGTGAATTAACGTATCTGACTGGTCATCTAGTGACACGGGTATCTACTTACAAAGTGTATACCCCATGCATATGCAATAATAAATAATGTAATTTTTTTTACATCCCACTAACTATGTATGTATGTATGTATGTATGTATGTATGTATGTTGGGTATTCAGCCCGGAGGCTGGTTGGATCCTCAACAGCTTCACCATTAGCCTGTCATAGATGGCCTAGGTGTCACTGAAGAGGCGTACTAGGGAAATGAGGAGTGAGGTAGTTTCCCGTTGCTTTCCTCACTGAGCCAGAAGTTGCTATTGCAGATCAGTCTGCCAAGCCCACTGAAATGCGTGTACCAACCGACCCTATGAGCGACATTTTCACACCATTCATGGCAGGGACTGGCTGCATAAGGAATGGGGTTTCTAGCGTCACTGATACCACAGCCACTTTCATAATGTCAAAGCTAAGTATAAGACTGAGACAGGTCAATGAAAGTAACAATTTTATTTTAGCCCATACCAGAAGACACAGCGCACTGTAAACTCTACATTTTGCCAGCAAAGGCCTTCCCACTAACTACTCTTTCGGTTTTGGGAGACACCGAGGTGCCCGAATATTCTCTCGCAGGAGTTCCTTTACGTGCTAGCAAATCTACCGACATGAGTCTGACGTGTTTGAGTATCGAACCTACCAGGCTGGGCTCAGACGGCTAGCGCCTCAACCGTCTGAGGCACACAGCCCGGCCCAAGCGTATGTTTCTACACATTTAGTACTTTTCAAACTTTCGTACACCATGTAACTCTGCCCTAATTGTCCTACGACTACAACAATGATGTCGTTATGTCGGGCGTAATATTCTCTGTTCAACGATGAAAGCATTATTTCTTCTTCTAGTTTTACGGCCAAATACCCTTTATGACGCCAAACTTATTTAGAGGTTTGTAGTGTGATGTGTCGTATGAAAATAAAAGGTGTATTAACATGAACACAAACACCCTGCCTCCTAGCTAGAGGAATTCACCAGTCGCAGTTAAAATGCCCAGTCACCTGAGAATCGAATCTTAACTGAAGGCTACTACGCTGACTATCAGCCAAGTAGCCATACTTTCAATAGTACATTTTACATTCAGACGCCAATAGGTCATGGGTTTAATATGAAGCAATTAAAAATCCTCACATTTTCGACCTCACATAACTTTGTTCCTGAGGGTTGTAAAGCAACCGCTGTAGTACCATCAATTCTTGATCATAGATAACTTTCTAATGGAAGGCTCCATGAGGTGTCGTAGTTGATACTGCTGTAAGATGGTAATATTGCTACTAATTTTCAAAAATAATTTGAACTGTGCTGTATCAGGGTGTCAGCAGCAAGTTTTGATGAATAATACGTACTGCGAGATAGGCATTGTAGAAATAAATTCACCGGTTACCATAGGTTGAAATTTTTTCTGCTGCTGGGGCGGTGGATATGATCGCCAGGGGCTCGTGTTGAGCGAACTTGTCTCACGACACGGTCGCCTTAACTTTGGTACGCTCTCGATAAGCTTTTTGACTCTCTACGTAGATAATTTGGGCCTTCTGCTAAGCCGATCTATCTTTCGAATGCGTTTTCATAACTTTGGAGCAATTTATTGCTCATATGACATAACATTTTATTAAAGAAAGATTATTTTCCCGATTCTCCAAGCAGCAGTTTTTTAAAAAATATATTCACTACTGGATTTGTTTTACCGCATACTTGCAGAACTCACTCAGACGAATCAAACAGCTGTTACGCTACGTGCCACTACGTTGAAGCCTAGAGTTACACACATTGATAGTAGCGTGGTATGAGGATTTTATCACCTCAAGATGGCGGAGGTCTTACTCATACCGAGCAGACCCTTGTTCCAGGTACTGCGCATGATATTTATTTATTTATTTATTTATTTATTTATTTATTTATTTATTTATTTATTTATTTATTTATTTATTTATTTATTTATTTATTTATTTTATATATGTTAAATGTTGATGTCTGTTAATATCGTGTACAATACTTGGAAAAATCAGAACTATTAACAGGAGACAAACAATAACTTCGGAAATTCGGATGGATCACTTCTGTCACCTGTAAGGGAGGGAAATCTCTCTGTTCGGATGGGACAGCCCTTACCTACGCTGTGTATGTCATGATAAGTTGGAGGGTGAATCTGGATGCCTGTAATTATAAGGGTGTGCTTGACGTGGTCTAGTGGCCATTGTCAAGTATAGACTACAGTATCTATTATCTAACCACGTACCCATTTGCCTCCGGATGGTAGTCAATGAACATCATCACTGCTCTGTTAGCTACTGATATTGACCAAGCAGGTGACTGTGCGGTTTGGGTCAAGTAGTGACAGGTTGCATTCAGGAGATGGTGTGTTCGAACACCACTGTCAGCAGTCCTGAAGGTGGTTTTCCTTGGTTTCCAATTTTCACACGAGGCAAATGCTGCGGCTGTACCTTAATTAAAGCAAGCTCTCTTCTCACTCCTAGCCTCTTTTTTACCTCATCGTCATCATAACACCTATCTGGTTCAGTGTAAAACAAAAAGTGCTGACATTTGGTAGCCTTGTGCTGTCTGGACTGGATTTCATCGTGGCTTGATATTGACTGTCTTGCTAGTTTGATGGAGTCTGATATACTGTATCTTGTATTCTAAGATAAACTGTGCTACTGCCGAACGTTCTACAGCGTACTTACGTGGTTAGATAGTACGTTACCAATATACAGGGTGCACTATGTGTTTATGGATGTGCGTGTTTGAAAATATATGGTCAGCATTCTACCGTCTAAGTTTCTCAGTCAAGCGTCGTTCCAGCACCGAGACCTCGGTAAAAATTCGTGACCAAAAAGTGTATACCACACTTCCTTCAGTAATTGCAAAACTGACTTCAAAACATGGAGGCCCAAACAGTCTACCCAAATAGCTTTCAAAGTCAGATGGTGCAATAATTAGCGGCGCGCGCATCCGCCATTTTAGGGGTAAAAGAGAGATTTGAGCGTGAGATTAAATTAGTACAACTCTGGACCGTAACGTGATGGAACATTCCACAAGTCGTGTCACACGTTTCATCTACAAGAGATCTATCGATATCTGTAATAATGATTTTGAGAAAACTTGACTAGGCGGGTGAAAAAAGAATGGGTCAAAGATTATCCAAAAAGTCCAAGATGCCCGATGATGGGCATAACGCAGCTTATAGATTTGTAACCTAGTCTTAGTATTATTTCTTTGTACAATTACTATATCTCACTTTTATGTTTACATTTTAAAATTTTATTTTTTAAAGTGGCCAAGTGAAAGCGAAGGCCGTGAGCCCTAACGTCGCCACAAATGCAAGTGACGAATAAATAAATAAATAAATTAAAATCCACAACCTGTTTCCAGTCATTTGACCGGGCCAGTTGTGAGGATAGGACTTGTGTTGGCTGCCGAAGCCTGTCGCACTCCTCTGGGGCAATGATTAATGACTGGAGGATTAAATGAAATGATATTGGAGAGTGTTGTTGTAATGAAAGATGACAGGGAAAAACCGGAGTACCCGGAGAAAAACCTGTACCGCCTCCGCTTTTTCCAGCACAAATCTCACATGGTGTGACCGGGATTTGAACCACGGAACCCAGCGGTGAAATGTCGGCACACTCCCGCCTGAGCCACGGAGGCAAGGAATAAATAAATAAATAAATAAATAAATAAATAAATAAATAAATAAATAAATAAATAAATAAATAAATAAATAAATAAATAAATAAATCATTGCAATGTTATTAAGAATGTTAAGCGATTTTCCTATCCATCGAGTATTTTATAGGAAATGTAATAAATAAATCTCATTATAGATGAAAAATAATAGGTTTTCAGTGAAAATAACACGCAAAGGAAACTAATTAACACACAGTGCTAAAATTTTCTTCCATCAAAACTAGTAAAGCACTGCACATGCTATAAAAAGTTAAATTAAGGGTATATTCGATACTTTTCATATAAAGGATTTACAATGTTTATCCATTTTACAAAATAAGCACGAGCGCCTCTGACTCCCTTTAACTCTATATTTTAGGTGAAAATGCAACGTGACAAATCTGAGAATATGGGAACGACATACTGTGCACAGGAAGTGTCGTATTCAAGTCCCGATAAGTTAAAGAAAGTTCCGTTTTCTGAATCTGAATGCATTAACAGTAATTTCTTGTGGTTGTTGCTAGTCTGGTGGAGCACTTGTAAGGAAGACCCTCGTCCGAGAGTGGGTGGGATCTATCATGTGACTGTACAGTGTCAACATCATTTTTCCCAAGTGTAAAGGACAGACAAAAGTTAAAATTCACATTCACCGGGAAAATAACGACTTTATTATCAGACCTTGGGAAAATAAACTCATATTTCCCTCCATTTAAAATTAAAGAGATTCCATATGCATTCCATATGCACGTGTTGAACAGGGGATCAAACTGTTGATCGTACATTATTTAGGTGTCCAAAATATGGAAGGGGAAGGAAATTATTAAAGAATAAAGTGATAAATAAGTATGGAAACCACTATTCATTTCACAAAGTTAAATTAATGATGAATATTTACGAAATAATTTGTTTTCTACTTAAATTCTATTGATTTACCTAGTAGATCAGATTATTAAATGTTAGTGAATGTAAACAATAGATTAAGGCAGTTTCTAGAGTAATATAGCAGAATTTCTAATATTAATCAAGGTAGATAGTATTAATTATGAATGATAATTATGAAATAAAGAAATCGCCATAAATTAATAATGATAATTATGTATGTTTATCTATGCAAACAATATTTTGAAGTTTCATACAGAGAATGTAGTATTACTTCTGATGTAATGGAACATGATGCGAATTAATAAATTTTAAAAAACTATCATGTGTGGGAAACTGTGTGTTATTGTGGTGGTGGTTTAGTGTTGTGTAATTGTTGTAGGGATGTTGGGGACAGCTCAGACATCCAGTCCACGGGCCAAAGGAATTAACCACTTGAAACTGAATCTTCAACCCGTCTTGGAATCGAACGCGAAGTCCTATGAACCGAAGGTCACAATGCCGACCAATCAACCAAGTAGCCGGACAGTCTGAATATGATTGATTGACAATCAAATCATGTAAACCCCTTCATAGGGAAAGAATATCTATGCTAGTGAATATCTATCTTTGTACTGTGGACATCTTACCACTCAAGAATATGATTGATTTCACTGTGTGCAACAGCTTCATAACAGCTGTGTTATTTAAAATGAAGTTCTCTAGCATAGAGACTAAATCCTCATCCGACAGCGACAAGGCTGATGCTGGGAGCGTCCATCAATCTTGATGATACAAGAGAGAACGAAGGTCCGTGTCGAAGTCAATCAACGTTCTTAATGATTGCTGCAGTTTACACAGGCTGCGCGCTTTATAAGGTCAGCCATATTCTCGACAACAGAAGATTTGATAAAGTCATGTCCAGTGTCTCAGCAGAAGATTCTAATATCGAATAAAACGCTATTTAAAGGCAAATTATCGCTCCAAAGGGGCTCAGATGACGCATATTTACTTCTTTCTTTCTTTCTTAATCTGTTTATCCTCCAGGGTTGTCTTTTCTCTCGGACTCAGCGAGGGATTCCACTTCTACCTTCTCAAGGGCGGTGTCCTGGAGCGTTGAGACTTTGGGTCGGGGGATACAACCGGGGAATAGGACCAGTACCTTGCCCAATCGACCTCACTTCCTATGCTGAACAGGAGCCTTGTGGGGGATGGGAGGATCGGAAGGGATAGACAAGGAAGAGGGAAGGAACGGCCGTAGCCGTAAGTTAGGTACCATCCCGGCATTTAACTGGGGAAAATTGGGAAACGACGGAAAACCAGCTCGAGGATGGCTGAGATGAGAATCGAACCCCGTCTTCTCAGTTGACCTCCCGAATCTGAGTGGATCCCGTTCCAGCCAGGCGCCACTTATAAAAGTTTCGTGGCAGATCCGAGAATCGAACCCGAGTCTCCGGTAGTGGCAGCTAATCACACTAACCACTACATCACAGAGGCGGAAGTGCATATTTACTATAGTCTAATATCGATGTGAAGAAAGTTCCCAACCACATTAACGGGAGGGGGCTGGTGAATTTTTATACGAGTTAATTTTAGCCTGATTTACGTCTGATGAGAGGATGAATTGTTCGCCTTTCGTTGTTCTTACTTATATTTTAGAGGAATCTTCAGTAATGATGGCTAGAATAATTAGCAGTACGGCTGAGCAGTGCTGTTATGTTGAGTAGGTGCTTCATAAACTATCTTTCAGGAGCCAAGTGTCCAAAAACACTACGACATCCTCCAAGTTGAACATAAAGTTTGTCAAGCCTCATAACCTCTGGAGATTTCCTCATCTCTTCAATGGAAGAGACGTCACGTTCGCGATGTCCTACAGGCCTCAACAAATTTATTTCGTTGTAAAATATTTTGATAGGAGTCAAAGTGTCAGAATTAAGTAGACCATCAATTAAATAAGATGTAAATCTGAAAAATTCCACGAGTAAGCGAACAGATTTGCTTTCCAAATGAATTCTAAGCCAAGACTTCAAAAAAGTTGTCTGTTACTAGGATGTATTACCTGTTTCATTTGATGGTGTCATTAAATTAAACAGGAACATTGTAAGAAGTCCTTATGCGTGCGTGTGGTGCTCGCTCAGCTGGTGGGAGGTCCTGAGACTTGTTAGTTCTTCACCTTGCGTGCTTCTCTCCGGGTTTGGTTAAATCGTTCACTTTTTCAAATTGCACAGCAAGAACAGTTAATTGTCTTGATTATAACACGTCGCTTCTCATAAATATAATTACAGACGGTAGGATACCAATATTTATACAATCTTCTACCCAGTTTAAAGGGAAACTTCGGAGAATACATTGCAACATGATATACTAAATTGTCAGAAATGCAATTCATGGATTCAGTCCCACCAGATTCCCGTCTCCGCTAGCACTGTAATGTGACTTCAACCCATTCAGACCTGAATTATTCCTGACATACGAAAAGAACTGAATTATCTCTGACATACAAAAATATGTGTTTAAAAGTAGCCTTCTGGAAGACATCAAAAAATGAGAAAGATCCTTGAAGGCAAGTCATTTTTATTGACTTAATGTTCACATATATACATTGATAAATCCTCCGCTTTCAGCGTTCAGTCTGCAAACCACTGTGACGTAACTAGACGTCTCGACAATCCTCCATTTGTAACTAGTTCTCTGCCCTCGTTTAGTTCCAAACTTCTTATATTTAAATCATCAAAACTGAGTCTAACCATCGTCACCCTCGTCTCCCTCTACTTCTCTTACCTTCCATGATGGAGACCAGTGTTCTCCTAAGTATAATATTGTGCTCTATTCGTCTCACATGACCCCAAGACTGAAGTTCGTTTATGCGTATAGTATCATCCATTGAATTCGTTTCTAACTTAGACTTTATCTCCTCATCCCAAGTACACTCCAGTCATTGTTCCCACCTGTTTGTACCAGCACCCAATCATTCTCGCTACTTTTATGTTCGTTACTTCTAATTTATGGATGATTCAAAAATTAATTTAATTCAATCATAAGTTCATTCAATAACTTATGAGTCCGGCTACTTGACTGAATGGTCAGCGTAAAGGGCATTGGGTTCAGAGGGTCCCGGGTGCGATTCCAGACTGAAACCGAAATTTTAGTCATGCTTGCTTAATTCTACTTGCTCGGCGAATTGAAATCTGATATCAACAACACGTCACACTACCAACCACCACAGAAACATGCAATAGTGAATAAAGACTTCCTCATAGGGTTTGTGTCAGGAAGGGCATCCAGCCTTAAAACTAGACTGTCCCCCAGATAACCGGGATAAAGGTCAAAAAGTCTATAATTGATTGGGTCACGCAGCTGTCAGCTTGTATTGGGGAGATAGTGGATTCGAACCCTACTGTCGGCAGCCCTGAAGACGGTTTTCCGTGTTTCCCCCATATTCCCACCAGGCAAATATTGGGGCTGTACCTTAATTAAAGCCACGGTCGCTTCCTTGCCACTCGGAGTTCCTTCCTATTCCATCGTCGCCATAAGGCCTATCTGTATCGGTGCGAAGTATAGAAAATTATAAAAAAATGTGAAAATACCATTCTCATTTATGAATGACGAGTTCTTAATTGATGGCACAATGTTGGCAATAGTGAAAGCGGTACAAGCAATTTTGAAAGTTACAAACTGTTATGAAATAGAAAGGAGATCCAAATCCTATGTGCACTTTAATGAGCTCAGGGTCTGCACTGTTCATTTTTCACACGTAAGAAATTTTCTTCAGGTCGGATGTACTGTGTAGAGATGAGAAGAATGCAAGAATGAGGAATGTGGCCTGCAAGCACGAACTTCCTGCTCTTCCCAGACAGATCGGCTCTTATCTTCTCGTATCTGCTACACGAAAACATCGACTCACACTTTGCAGTTTGCTGGGTTACAACTCACAAGATAGAAGAGCTGCCAGTTGAAGATAATATAAAGTCACCTGGATAGTAGCGGAGTTGCTATGGTAACCACTGCGTCACTGGCTCTGCTGGTGAAAACACCTTCACCCCGTGCCTCACCGGGCTTGTGCATTCTTCTGATCTCCCAACAGTAGCTACCAGCTGAAAAATAAAAAGATCTGTGGAATTAAAACTGACCCATTGCATACAATTAAGGGCAGGAAGTATAAAACAGTCATCTGTCTGTGTAAAAATCGTTTTTCTCTCTGTAAATGAAAATCCACAATCTGTTTCCACTCATTCGACCGGGTCAGGAATGGAATGAATGAAGCCCCATCTAGCGACGAGGACATGAATTATACCGGCTGCCGAAGTCTGTCGCACTCCTCTGGGGCAATGATTAATGACATAGATGAAATTATATTGGAGAGTGTTGTTGGAATGAAAGATGACAGGAAAAACCGGAGTACCCGGAGAAAAACCTGTCCAGCACCCGCGTTCTCCAGCAAAAATCTCTCAATTGAGTGACAGAGATTTGAGCCGCGGAACCCAGCAATGAGAGGGTGGCGTACTGCCATCTGCGCCACGGAGGTTCTTTCTCTCTGTAAATATCAATGCGATTTATGAATGACGCTTAATAGATGGCACATTGTTGGCAAATGTGGAAGTAGAGATGTTCATGAGCACGTACAAGCAATTCCGAAAGTTACATTGGCCTGATACCTGGTGTTGATACCGGACAGAACAAAGGCCTATGTAGGGTTCAGTTTAATTTTGTGTCTATTTGCCTGTTTCGACATCATGGAAGAATAAATTGGTGGATTTTCATGAAACTTGGTATTTAAATTTAGGATAAGAGCAGCTATGATGTTAGCTTAAATTTGTTCAAACAAATTCAGCAGGATGGGGGCTTTGGACGAGACCTTAACATAAAATTCGATGCATTTCATTTACTGTTGTTTTTACTGGAAAATGACTCGTGACAAAATTTATTTATAATATTTTTCACAAACGTTTCTGTTCTATACCTTTTATCGATAATGTGTGAAATAAGGGATGTATCACTGCTGGTGATGTGAAAGTTCAGCAATGGATGACCAACTCTGTGGGAAATTGCTATGCAGATCATCCTGGCCTCGTTCAAAGGCTGCAGTCTATATTTTGAATATTAAGCTCATACTTGGTTTTTATACCTGGATAAAGATATCAAATTAAGAGTGGCAATAATGTAAACAAAAAATGAAATGCGATGAGCTACAGAGAGCCAGGAAGCGAGTGGTCTACGTCACGACAAGCTCCTGATAGTCACAGAATCTTAGGATCAACTTGAGGGGTCAACAAAAATGTAATCATGTTCATGGTAAATGGATGTCCCTTCAACGAAGGGTTCAACAGGTTGTTCACAAATAAGAACATGCCATGGTTTTATGAATGCAAGATAGTAAGTTGTATGACGTAAAAGTCAATACTATGTGAATAGAGTTTTTTTTTTTTTTTTTTTTTTTTGTTGAAAAGTGAAATAAACCTACTTGAAAAGCAGATCTTACAGTTTAAAGTACTCAAATGGTAAGCGGTTTGGAGAAATGCCAATACAACTCCCCAAGGGGCATTACATCATTCAAATATTCGTCAATAATAATGTTAATAATAATAATAATAATAATAATAATAATAATAATAATAATAATAATAATAATAATCCCTCAACTACTATGTGGAGACACTTTGATTTTACACCATATAGGCTGCGTGCGTGTCAATTTTCAAGTTCAGTTTTACTCCGATAGATGACGGGTAAACGAGAACTCTGTTGTATAACCAATGGCTGAGTTATTATTAATTTTGTAAGTTAAACAGCAACATGAAGTTTATGGGTTGGATCTTAACGTCAATAAAACTTGTCATTTATGGAACTTGAACTTAAGACAGGTTAATGATGGGAATGCAAGAACTTGAAACAGTCAGTAAAATTATTTAATACTTAGTAACCATTTGAGCGAAAATTGGGTCCAAATGATGGATATTAGAACGAGGACTGAAAAAAGATCATCTTTACGTAAAGGGGATATATGTTTTATTGCAGAGAGCTAACGCTTGATATGAACAACATAATAGCTAAATACACCGTCTTCTTGGTGTTTTTATATGAGTGGAGTCTTGGATATTGACCAGAGCATCTCTACGGAAGGTCGAAATCTTCGACTTGTGGATTTATCGACAGTCGCTTAAAGTATCATAAGCTGACCATGTTACTGTTCAAAACGTATTCGGCTAAATGAATAAAGAGCTACTTATTACCATCAAACAAAGAAAGCTGGAATATTTCAGGTATACCGTGAGGAACGAAGGATATCATCGAATACTCCAGGTCGTCATGAAAGGGAAGATCTTCAGGGAAAAAGGTCGAGGACGCCAACGGATCTCCTGGTTAAAAATCTGAGAGACTTGTGCCAGATGTCTGCAACAGGACTGTTTGAAACGCTACCAAAAGTTTGCAAACGCTATCATGATAAGTTGATAAATAACATTGGGATAGTAATAATGTCGTGTGGATTCCTAAGAGGCCTAGTGCAGGTCTTTCGAGTTGACGCTTTATAGGTGACTTGCGCGTCTCTGAGGATGCGGCCCCCGAGCTATCGGAATTGACCAATGAAGGTTAAAATACCTGCCCGGCAGGGAATCGAACCCTGGACAACCTGGACTGAATTTCAACACGCTGATCATTTAGCCATGGATCCGGCTATAATAATAATAATAATAATAATAATAATAATAATAATAATAATAATAATAATAATAAACAGCGATCTTTCACATGTTGACAAAGTACGGCATCGAGTGCCGAATGGATAGTTTTCCACCTGGAAAAATTCCGACTACCTCTGCTGGGTTGAACACGAGGTCTTGAGATACGGAGAGTGAGACCCTATCTGTGATACCTAGATGGACTTAGAGTTTGGGTTATAAGTTGATCTGGTGATTTTTCGCAATAGTGACATTTTGCGAAATGTTTATAAAACATTGTACTTTTATATTTTCTTTCTTCCCGACCTGTAAACCCATTTTAACGTGTTTTGAATACACTATAAAATGCTAAATTTACTAAAAATGCAAAATTTGTACCAAACCACGATATGAATATTTCTTATATCTGTTCTGGTAAATTAAACGGAGTTTATGTACATTTTGCACTAGTAGCTCAGAAACGTACGGTGTTTAGGCTAGATGTCTCCAACACAACTGTTTGAAACGCTACCAAAAAGTTTGCAAACGCTAATAATAATAATAATAATAATAATAATAATAATAATAATAATAATAATAATAATAATAATAATAATAATAATAATAATGTAATAATAATAATGTAATAATAATAATAATAATAATAATAATAATTTCATTTTAATTTTAGTATTTGCTTTACCTCGCACCGACTCAGACAGGTCTTATGGTGACGATGGGATAGGGTAGGGCTAGGACTGGAAGAAAGCCACAGTGGTCTTAATTGAGTTACGGCTGCAACGTTAACCTGGTGTGAAAATGGGAAATTATGTAAAGCCATGTTCAGGGTTGCGGACAGTGTAAGCTGAAAACTATGTGACTCGATCCGCGTAGCCAGCTAGATCGGTATCTGGTCTTACTATATTACACGTCTGAGTATGTTTATTATTAGCTGATGGCATTTCTTGTTCTTCGCATGGTTCTTAGGATATTTAGAGAGACACCGTGAGCAACTGCCATTTTAGGTGACTTAATTTCACCGTAAGTCCTGCGTAAATATGTCAGAAAACATTGTGTTTTCAAAGTTACCCAGCAGTACTCACATCGTATTACTCACGTTCTACTGTACACTACTCTCAATTTTAGGTTAAATAGTTAATTTACTAAGGAGACTGTGCTTTTACAGACATGGTCGACCTATCGACAATAGCTGTATATTCGTAGTTATATTGTTTCACCGATTTATGAGAGTAGAATAAGTAACAGAAGTAGTCAGAGTTGGCCGTGCGGTTCGGGGCACACAGCCGTGAGCTTCATCGAGGAGATAGTGGGTTCGAACCCCATCGTCGGAAGCTCTGAATATGTTTTACCGTAGTTTCCAATTTTCACACCAGGCAAATGCTGGAGCTGTAATTTAATTAAGACCATGGCCGCTTCTTTCCCATTCCTAGGCCATCATCGTCATAGGATATGTCTATGTTGGTGCGAGGTAAAGCAAATTCTAATATCAAATTAAATAAAAAATATATAATCGCAATCAACAGATGTTGAAGATGATACCTTGTCACGCTATGTCACTAAATATATGAACGTTCGACATGACCAATTATGGCGTGCTTTTGATTTCATTGACGGTAGAATGACTCAACTGGAACCCGAGAAGAGAAACGCTTGTTAGGTCTTGTGCTCTTTCGAGCTGTGATTTTGGACTCTTTCATCCATTTCTCCATCTTTTCATCACTATTTAAACCTGTGGAGGTCCAACATTAATTGCATTACCATGATACTAGTTAAGAAAATTATAGGCCTGTAATAGCTTCTTGTAGACCTCTCTACTAATCGCCCTAAGCACGGACAGTTTGCTATAACATCTGCAATATAACTTTTAAACAAGCCGATTTCAGCTTTATCTATCATGTCCGCGAATAGAACATGAACAACGTTCACCAAATCTCTCCTAAGTTCGATAGGAAGATATGTACGCGAATTGCCGTGTAGAATGTGTGTGAGTCTACGATAAGACATTTAGGTAAATATTAGATGTTATCAACAGGCCACACGTTTTACAATACATTTAGATCTAAATCTAAATTCTGATTAGAAGAGATTTCTGATGAATGCTGACGGATGCTATCAGTTAAACGACTCTCCAACAGTTTTCTTTCTTCGTCGATAAGCTCAAGCTTAGGCTACGTGTCTGCACAGGCTATTAAGATGTACGGATATCACGTTCCCTTTATAATAGACCGCGAGTGGAACATGCGATCTGCTCCATACCTGTTGAACAGATTCCATGCAAGCAGTATCGCTAACTTAGCCCTTTTGGGGCTAAATTTAACATTTTGGGTTTCGCTTTAGCCCCGTTTTATTCAATAAAGTTCTTTAGCTCCTTGTCATAAAAAATAAGGTAAAATTTTCGAATTTTCTGAGGTCAATATTTTAGATATTTTTTATATACAGTATTTTGACAACAATTAGTACGAATATTTCCCATTTGTGATGCTTCATATACTTCGTACAATCTCCAGCATACAGGTCTGGGCACTCTTCTATCGGGTTACACTACCTTGGTCAACAGAACCCAGTTCTTTTCCTTTTCCAAATGGAGCAGAATTTCCTGCTTGCATTGGAAGAAGGACTACCGGTATCAGTTAAAGCATTTCTTGGATTTTAACAGGAGTATCTTCTTGACATCAGAGCATTCCCCCAAGCTCGGTCATGTAGCCACGCTGCTGGCATCACATGGTGACTCCGTAGTTACAATGTTGTTCCCCTCTGGGTGGGGGCGGTAGAATACATTTACGATATCCCTTGCCTGTCGTATAAGCCAACTAAAGTGGCCCTAAAGGCTCTGAACTTGGGAAACTGGATTGGTTCCTCAAGTTGAGTCTGCATTGCTTCCATTTACTTGTGTCAGGCTCCTAGCTTTCAATTGTCCGGCTCCATGGCTAAATCGTTAGGGTGCTGGCCTTTGGTCACATGGGTCCCGGGTTCGATTTCTGGCAGGGTGGGGAATTTTAACCGTAATTGGTTAATTCCCCTGGAACGACCTCATCACGATGCGCAGGTCGCCTACGTGTGTCAAATCAAAAGACCTGCACCAGGCCTCTCCGGAAGCCACACGTCATTATTATTATTATTATCGTTATTATTATAACTTTCCACGTTTCTATCCGACCTCCCTTCGTCAATTCCTGTTCTTTTTCGACCCCGTTGGTATTAGGTTTGCGAGGCCTAGTGTGTCTAATGCTCACGCCCTTCCTGACTCGTCCCTTTCTCTTCTCAATACCTTCATTCTTCAGAGTATTGAATATCTTCCATTTTTCTGATTAGTACTAAGAGAGTATTGGTGCCCGGTTGTACCCCCCTCTTAAAAGAGTAATCACCACAACAAGTCACAATGTTTCTTTATTTCTTATTTTTACAGGTTGCTTTACGGCGACGATGGGATAGGAAAGGGCTAGTAGTGGGAGGGAGGCGGTTTTGGCCTTAATCAAGGTACAATCCCAGCATTTGCCTTTGCGTTGAAATGGAAAACCGCGGAAAACTATCTTCAGGGCTGCTGACAGTGGGATTCGAACACACTATCTCCCGAATGCAAACTCACAACTGCGCGCCCCTATCCGCATGGTCAACTCCTTGGGGCACAATGTTACTCTTTGTTAAAATAAGCATCGTAATAAACAGTCCTTTGTCATTACTCTCTGTGTAGAAAGAAATGGCGTTCTTCATTGATGGTAGATATTGTTATTCTTATGGACAAAAACAATTTCCTCAAGGTCAGTCATTTAGCCACGCTGCTGGTATCACATGGTGACTCCGTAGTTACGATGTTATTGCCCTGTAGGTGGGGGCAGTAGAATACATCGACGATACCCCTTGGCTGTCGTATAAGCCGACTAATGTGGCGCTAAAGGCTCTTTTGCTTTGACAATATGAAAGTGACAGGGATATGAGCGAGATTTGTAACACCATTTCTTAGGCAGCCAGTCGAGCTTATGAATGGCGTAAAATTGTTTCTCATAAGATTACTGCGTTTCAGTAAACTTCGCAGACTGATACGTAAGGAACTCTTTGGCTCAGTGAGAAAAAGAACAGAAAACTACTTAAATCCTCATTTCCCTACAGTGACACCTAGGATATTTATGTCAACTGATGATGGAGTTGTTGAATATCCAACCAGTCTTTTGGGCTGGGGACTCGACTCGACATGCGGTCAGAGTCGCGCAGCTATGAACATGCATTCGGGATATAGTGGGTTCGAATTCCGCTATCGGCAGCCCGGAAGATATTTTTGCGTGGTTTCCCATTTTCACACCAGGAAAATGGTGGGACTGTACCTTAGTTAACGCGATGCCCGCTATCTTCCCAATCCTAGCCCTTCCGCACCCTCATCGCCGAAACCCTTCGATGTGTTAGTGCGTCGTCAAACAAGTTGCAAAAATAAATCGATAATGTTAAGTCTTCTTCTTCATCATGTCGGCCTTTTCCTCAGTTTATTGGAGTCGTCGCTTAATATGGAACCGATCCAGTTTTACGGCAAACTACTTTCCTGACGCCAACCGTATGTGGAAGGAATACATAAAGCAATACCAGTTATTCTCTAGTTTTGATATTGCTCAATACCTGTTATTGTTTCTTGTAGATGTGTAACCTTGGGAACTCTGACAGAGAGGTCCAGAAATGGTCCCTTGCTTGAGAGACCTCCCCTTGGTCGTGGTGTCCAAATAAAATTAATGCAATCCTATTTCAAAACTAAATTGGTCAAAGGAATGCTATGAAAAAATTAAACCCCCCATTATCCTTGCCGCAATGTTCAAACATTCTCGCTTAACAGGTAGTGATACTTGACATTGTTCCACAGTCTACCTCTACATTGAGAAATATTTTTTCCTTTCTAATGGTAAGTTCAGTATACTACCCAGATTCATGTCTGATGAAAGGAAGAGGTGGTGATTATTGTTTTGACAGGAAATACTAGGCAACCATCCTCTATATAACACTAATCAGAGAGAAAAGGTCGAAGGGATCTGACACGTCGAGAAATGAAGGTATCGACCAAAGAAAGACAAGGGTCGGGAAGGCGTGAAAATGAAAGTACTTCCAAGGCCTCTCATGCTGTAATACCGTCGGGGTCGGACGCGAAGAAAAGTTGACCAAGGAAGGTCGGACAGGATAGTTGAAAGTGAGGAGCTTCGCACAAGTAAGTGGAGCCAATACGAGGAATTAGCTGAGGACCCCGTGGTCAGCAACCCACGCTCCAAAGTTAAGAGCCCCTGGGGCCCCGTTTAGTCACCTCTTACGACAGGCAGGAGATACCGTGTGTGTTATTCTACTCCACCCCCACCCACAGGGGGGACATATCCGGTGAGACACAGTGTGCAGAGTACACTGTGTCTCCTAGTATGGACTAGAACAATTGTGTTACTTTTTTTGTGTGTCTCAGTATCATACCTGGCTTTGAGTAGATATATAAAAGTGACTGAGATATGAGTATTACGATCAACACTATTCGTTATGCAACCAGTTCCTATGGTGAATAAAATGTATGCATTTCAGCGAACTTGGCAGATTGATATGTTTTATCATCTTCTTCTTCTTCTTCTCCTCCTTCTTCTTCTTCTTCTTCTTCTTCTTCTTCTTCTTATTATTATTATTATTATTATGGGTCAGCGTGGAAAGCAACGGGAAAATATTTTACTCCTCATTTCTTTAGTGCATCTCTTGAGTGATGCCTAGGCTTCATATGATAACTGTTGCTGAATACTCAACATACTCAACATACTGTTACGTGCCAGCCCCGTGGTAGCCCTTTTCGGTACTTCCAGAAAGGGGCTGGTTACCCAGACTACCTGCGGTCTCCCAGCCGACTTATGGGGTGGGGTCGGCCTTTCCGTGTGTTGTTCTCGTCGGCCGGTTTATCTGTGAGTTTCTTGGAGATTCAAAGGGAATAGTCTGCCTTTAGCCACCTCGCGAAAATTTTGGCTCAAATCACCCGAGCTATAAAAAGGGACGCTAGCCACAGTCAGTCAGTGATGGACTCGGGTTCAGTGTTGGACTCCGCGGTGAAGTCAGTGAGAGACTCAGTGCGTTAGGGTACAGTGGCTGGGCTGAGTGCGATAGAGGAGTTGTCTGTCGCTAGTGTCCCACCGAGATCTGAATCAGGAGCTGTTGTTGTGGTGTCGGAGAGTCCAGCGAGTAGGTGGGCTGGAGACGACGGAACGGAAGACGTATACTGCCTGAGAGTACTGTGTATTTGTGTATTTCTGTGGACTGAGGATCGCCGTGAGTCAGCGAGGAAGGCCTCTATCGTCAGTGTGAGGGTAAATGGACCTGTGTGAATATTCGTTGTTGTGAGTATCGTCCTGCTGTTGAATACTGTTGAGCTGTTTAGTCATTCACTGCGTGTGACTGTGTGAATTACTGGACTGTCTGTGGAATCGAACCAACGAACAGTCAACGTGTGTCGAGTGGCTCGTAGCCCTGTATTCAGATCCAGCTGTCTACACACAGCTGCTGTATATGGTGACTGGACTTGGGGAAAGTGAAAGTGAGGATTAAGCGTCCGCAGGTGTAGCAACGGGCTGGATCGCCTGCTGCGCCGTAAGGAAGAGAGACTTGTGAATAGACTTGTAATTAGTAAGTGTGGCCATTCATGGTTAATTAGAATTGTGTGGGTATATAAGTGTGTGAGTGTATGTGTGTGTGTGTGTGTGTGTGTGTGTGTGTGTGTGTGTGTGTGTGTGCATTTATTGGGTCGTTCTGAAAGTAATGAAACAGATTTTTATTTGTAAAAATAAATTTCACTTTACAGGGAAAATTTTCCCGTTACATAGCATGTGTATACTGTACCAAAGACTACGTAAACTGAAAATAGAAGGTGTGCGGTACTGCGTGGTTACAGCGAGTGTGTTAATTGTTTCGAGCCACACGTGTTCTTCAAACGGTGAGTGATCATCGCCATTCCTGAATGTGATCGACCGAGCTCGATAGCTGCAGTCGCTTAAGTGCGGCCAGTATCCAGTAATCGGGAGATAGTGGGTTCGAGCCGTACTGTCCGCAGCCCTGAAGATTGTTTTCCGTGGTTTCCAATTTTCACACCTGGCAAATGCCGGGGCTGTACCTTAATTAAGGCCACGGACGCTTCCTTCCGATTCCTAAGCCTTGTCTATTCCATCGTCGCCATAAGACATATCTGTGTCGGTGCGACGTAAAGCAAATAGCAAAAAAAAAAAAAAAAAAAAAAGTGATAGGAGATCATTTCCCTTGCCTACCTGTATGTGCTTCTTAGATCTAAATCATCTTGGTTGTGCGTGGTAGATAATTTACCTACTGATCTATTTATTGAATGCAATAGTGAAAACTATTTATATTACTCATATAGTTTTATACATCTAGACATATATACACACTAATCGATTAATCGAAAAATTAAATTTTAAAAATGATTTGAATTACTAAACGTAGCATAAGCAACAGCTGTTCCAGTACATAAATATTCTTTTGATAGTCATTCTCAAATAGAATTATACTTCAAATTTTGCCTTAATACAGCCTGTTTCAAATATACACCGCAATATTTGAAGGTTAGATTCCTCACATACAGAGAAGGAGAGAAGACCATATGAACATGGGTCCGGAAATGCGAACTTTCTTTGCCTCCACGATCGCCTGATGTAAACCCGTTGGACTTCTTTGTGTGGGTTTAAGCAAAGTCCTTTTTGTACCCGATTGTTGTGGAGGACGATGCAATACTTCACGGGAGAATTGTAGGGTCCTCTCAAACAGCACGTACAACACCGGACATACCCGAGTGTGTTCGTAACTCCATGAGACGTCGAGGGAGGTGAGGAATTTGATCACCTCTTGTAAAGTAATGACCGAAGTACATCAATATATCCAAGATAGCCCAGAACACTTGAGGTTCTAGAATCTAGTACGCGTTTCCGAACCCATATTTATATAAACTTGTTTCCTTCTGTATATTTGAGGAATCCAATCGTGAAATTATGCCGTGTATTTTTGAAAAACCTTTTATAACACAGAGAAAATCCTCCGTTGCTCAGACGGCATCGCACCGCCCTCTCACCACTGAGTTCCGTGGTCTATTCGCGGTCACTCCATGTGAGATTTGTGCTGGACAAAGTGAAGGCGGGACAGGTTTTTCTCCGCGAACTCGAGATTTCCCTGTCATCTTTCATTCCAGCAACACCCTCCAATATAATTTTATTTAATCTCTCAGTCATTAATCATTGCCCTAGAGGAGTGTGACAGGCTTCGGCAGCAGGCACAATTCGTATCCTCGCCTCTAGATGGGGTTTCATTCATTCTATTCCTGACCCAGTCGAATTAATGGAAATAAACTGTGTATTTTCATATAATATAAGAGAGGCTCCTCTAAAATCCGAAGTACGTGTAATTTCGCAGTAAGTGAAATATAACTTTCTTGCAGAGTTACTCTAGCGTGAGGAGAAGGTTAGATCGGCTAATTACGTCCTTTAAAGATCTTTTACTCTGAGGATAAAGGTTGTGTGATGGAACCTCTTTAAGCAACATCAAGTTTGGTCACCGACTGGATGGGTGACCAATGACTTAAACTTTCCTTTCTTAAATAGCTATCTTACAAATAACATTCATAACATAATTCAATCATTAATAAATCTTACCCTACAACTTTTTCATTAAACTGCTAGGCGAGGAGCGTAATAACGCACCGGTACTAGCGACCGAACCAATCCCCCTCCTCCCGGCGGGAGAAGGGGGCATAAATTTGATTATGGGTTTTTGGGATCGGCCGTGTCAGGGTAGGGGAATGTCGAGTTGCTATGGCTGGTCCGTGGTCCGATAGCTCTGCACTTCGACCAGCTAACCAAACAGATGAGCAGTGGTTCTATGCCTCTGCATTCGGGAGACGGACAGGTGCTGGTCCCCACCATCGGCTGTCCTGAGAATGGATTTCCATTCTCCTGCACTAGGGCGGAAGTCGGGACGGTTCCTAGTATAGGCTACTGCCGCCAGCCCTATCACCTTCTGCTACACTAATTTCCTGGCCTGTGAGACGGCGTCCCGTCAAGGAGGCCGGCACCCCCCTTCAGGGGAGGAATGAAAACATTACCCTTTTGTGGTAGCATCAAGGAATTTGTAATACTAATTCCTTCCACTAGGTTCAGAAGAACGTGAGTGCTTTTACAATATTTATTACTTCATGCAAGTACTATCAATTGCTGTGACCAAGCGAGTTGGACGCGCGGTTAGAGTCCCATATCTGTGAGCTTGCATTTGGGAGCGGTGGGTTTTAATTCTACCTTCGGCAGCCCTGAAGATGATTTTCCATGGTTCCCTATTTTCACATCAGGCAATAGCTAGCGGATGCATTTTAATTAAGGCCACGCCTGCAATATTCCCATCCTGGCGTCACCGAAAACCTTCGATGTGATAGTACGACGTTAAAATGACTAGCAAAACATTATTTGCTGTGTTATTGACGACGAATTCCCAGACTACTATAGAATTAGCCACACCACGCTGCAGAATGACTGGACTGTAATGGATTTAGACGGTAGATTACTATACAATGAAGTGAACTGATTGGAAGTGAATAAGGTTATATTTTGAATTAATTGATACAGCATTAGTAACACATTTCCAGAGTAAAACTAAGCAAGTGGGTATGCTGTTTGGGCCACGTAGCTGTTCAGTTGCCTTCGAGAGGTAGAGGGTCCGAACCCCACTGTTGGCTGCCCTGCGGATGGCTTTCCATTTTTACACCAGGCAAATGCTGGGGCTACCTTAATTTTAAAGGCCACGGTGGCTTCCTTTCCACTTCCAACCCTTCCTTAAGACCTGTCTGTGTCAGTGCGACGTAAAACACGTTGTAAACAAAAATTCCACTTCATAAGTATTATTTTGATAATTATTTAGCTGAGTCTCTACTATATCAAGAAAGTCAAGAGTTGAAAGGTATTTTACAAAGTAAAATTATATTTTCTTCGTGAATATTGAGAGAGACCACACAGATGCCCTGTGATCTGATCAGAGCAGAATTCGGTCAGCAAAAGACAAGATTTAGTGCGAGTAACGCCGAGAACCTTCCGGGCAGAAACAATATCATTCAGATTATTTGAATATTGGATTCAAGTTGGCAGGAATTTTAGGAATACTTAGGTGGTAATTTTCTTGTGAAATCCCGCGAAACTGACGAAATAGGGGTATGTCACAAGATTGCTCCATGGACAATTAAAGCGGGTGCTAATATTTACACAATATTGACATTAGAGCATATTTGAATTTTGGACTAGTGGATGAAATAAATTGGCAATACCGCTGTGGTCCCTAATACGCACGCCGCATCTGCCATGTTCTTTCTTGCCAATATGCCTCTATAATGTTCCCTCCAACACCACTCCCTGTTGCCGTGACAAGGCAAGTTGGGACGGGCATGGGCAGTGAAGTTTCAGTAGTAAACCAACAAGGTTACGAAACCTATACATGGCATTTCAGCTTTTCCCCTGTATCTCCCTAAGAGGCCAATGTTGTAAATCAGCGGAAACTTTTGAGTTAGGCCTATGTGAACTCGTATATTGTACGCTTTTTAATGCTGACCAATTCTGCAGTGAAGTCATAAACTACAACGATTAAGCCGGAGCAAACCTAATTCATGAGCTAGTAAATTCTGATTTATTTGCGGTAACCCTTCCTCTCAAAAATTCAGATATTTAACATGCTTAGCCGCATTGTTTGGCGTTGTTGTCCGGGTCCATGCCTCTTACATCACACAGCTCCTCAGCTGATCTCATGAGGCTAGGGTGACCGGAAGTCGCACATTTTGCAGGACAGTCCTACAATTCAGTATATTTGAAATTGTCCGCGTGCGGGGCAGCATTTGTTTCGCTTTTTAATCTGAACAGTTACTCCCTTTATTTATTTATTTATTTATTTATTTATTTATTTATTTATTTATTTATTTATTTATTTAATTAATTTATTTATTTATTTAATTTACTTATATTTTTATCCACGTTTATATTTTGGAGAACGAGATGTTAGTGCTGCTCCTAGTGGTCGCTAGTGATAATTACTTTCGGTTACGTCTGTTATCTGGTCTTACCAATATACTTATCAATGTTGGCAACATTGTCCACTTCAAATCGTTTACAGTCTTCGCACTGAACACACTATCTCTTGGCTCGAAGGGAGCGCTCCATTTTCATACTCTGTGTAGCCTAAGACGTCAGAAAAAACCGATCTATATCCGATCCGTCTTCCCGACATTTCCTTGGACCGTCCCTGACAGTATCGAGTAGCTTACACTTGCGGAACTACGTATTTTCAGGACATTTAAGCCCTTTTGGCATATTGAATATGAAAATATACAACCTGTTTTCCAGTCTTTGACCGGGTCAGGGATGTAATGAATGAACCATACATGGGCTATTATTACAGTGGGGTCGCCACTCCCAAAGTGATTTATGAATGATTGATAAATGCTATGAAATGATAATGGAGAGTGTTGCTGGAATGTAAGAGGGAAAACCGGAGTACCAGGAGAAAAACCTGTCTCGCCTCCGCTTTGTCCAGGACAAATCTCACATGAAGTGACCGGGATTTGAACCACGGTATCCAGCGGTGAGAGGCCGACGCGCTGCCGCCTGAGCCACGGAGACTCTCCTCGTGGCATATTAAGAACCCAAAATTTTAGGAAAGGAAGACAAAAGTTCAAAAGTATTTTACAAAGTAAAATTATATTTTCTTCGTGAATATTGAGAGAGACCACACAGACGCCCTCTGGTGTGATCAGAGCAGTAATTCGGTTAGCAAAAGACAAAATTTAGTGCGAGCATTCCGGGCAGAAACCATATCATTTAGGTTATTTAATTATTGGATTCAAGATGGCAGGAATTTTAGGAATATTTAGGTGGCAATTTTGTTGTGAAATCCTACGGAACTGAGGAAATGGGGGTATGTCACAAGATTGCTCCATGAACAATTTAGCGAGTTTCATCCTCTTAATAAATTTCCTGACGCCGACGGAGTTCTAGTCATTCTTCCTTCGAGTTGTGTAGCGAATTCACGCTGACCCGTTCAAAGATCGGTGGAACTTATCTCTTACTACAGTCTATTTCATATCATAGTGTATGGACAGATTTTTCGTCGATTGTTGGGCGTAGAGACAGGTGTATTAGGTAGTACATTTTCGTACTTGCGAAATTTTCTTCAAGTGATAGCAGAGATTGCAACTATATTAGAGTTGATTCCACGTAAGTGAACATTCAGTTCAACGAAATTACAACTTGCGCCACAAAGCTACAAGTAACATATGTTCTAAGACAAACAGTACTGCACAGGCATATTGGTGTATTCGCCTCAGTACTGCGGGGAGAGATATCATATAGCCTATTGTTTGAAATCAGTAAATTTCACGCAGTCAGTAATATTAGGAAGGTGAACTCAAGTGAGGTAGCGGGCCATTTTCCTCTGCCAAGACAGACTTGTCCTGTCATCTCACACACAGGGAGCATTTCCTTGTCGCGTGCGAGCGGGAAATTCAGCCGCAAATAATGTGTCCGCTCTACGTAGTGCGGTATTTTTCACGTGTTCTTTTCCAGGTTTTTATATTAACTTGCAAGACAAAATGAAGACATAAAAATTGTATCATCATCATCATCATCATCATCATCATCTGTTTACCCTCGAGGTTCGGTTTTTCCCTCGGACTCAGCGAGGGATCCCACCTCTACCGCCTCAAGGGCAGTGTCCTGGAGGTTCAGACTCTTGATCGGGGGATACAACTGGGGAGTATGACCAGTACCTCGCCCAGGCGGCCTCACCTGCTATGCTGAACAGGGGCCTTGTGGAGGGATGGGAAGATTGGAAGGGATAGGCAATGAAGAGGGAAGGAAGCGGCCGCGGCCTTAAGTTAGGTACCATCCCGGCATTCGCCTGGAGGAGAAGTGGGAAACCACGGAAAACCACTTCCAGGATGGCTGAGGTGGGAATCGAACCCACCTCTATTCAGTTGACCTCCCGAGGCTGAGTGGACCCCGTTCCAGCCCTCGTACCACTTTTCAAATTTCGTGGCAGAGCCGGGAATCGAACCCGGGCCTCCGGGGGTGGCAGCTAATCACGCTAACCACTACACCACAGAGGTGGACATAAAAATTGTATACAGTACATTAAACGTGTACCCGTATGAAATTATGATATCTACCGTGAAATAAATTTCCGCAGAGGCCGCCGGCAAACTGGAATGGATGTCGGAATAGAACCCGCCTGAGAAGATCTTTATCAGTAATGTTTAGCATTATGTATATCTGTGCATTATCGTGTTATCGTTCCAGTTATTTTGGGTCAGATTTTGCCTTAATGTTTTAGTTTCTGTAAAATTTTGGGAAGTTTTTCTTCAACGTAAAGTCATGAGTGGGTTGGTATCGTATGCGTCACTGCGTTCCAATGTAGAATTTGCCATTTATTTCTATGTCAAAAAATTTGGAAGTATTAATATTAAATTGTCCACACGACGGCATAAAGATGTGTATTATGGTCAGTGGGTTTACATTTATTGTCATTACTGTATTTCAAAAGTGTAGAATGAGTATCAATGTTAAACTGACGTCATTTTCATGACCGAGAACTTAGTGTGTTTAGGAGCACGAAATTTATTTAATAAAATTACCACTAATAATAAATGGGTAACGGAATTTGAAAAATGAATGTAATTTTGGAAAGATTTGGTCTAGTACCGATATTTTAATGTTTGTGTCGAGATGCGATAGTGCAAGGTTTTGGCAGATAAATTTTGAGACCCGAGTATTGTTCTTCTTTTGCTACCGCTTTTTCCCACACCTGTGGAGTAGCGGGTGCGAAATGCGTAGCACATGTGGAATTAACCCTGTTTTACGACCGGATGCCCTTCCTGACGCCAACTCTAAATAGAGGGATATAATCACTATTGCGTGTTTCTGTGGTGGTTGGTAGTGTGGTATGTTGTCTGAATATGACGAGGAGAGTGTTGGGACAGACAAATTCACTCAGTCCCCGAGCCAGAAGAATAAATAAGAAGCGATTAAAATCCCCGACCCGGCCGGGAATCGAACCCGGGAACCTCTGAAGTGAAGGCCAGTACGCTGACCATTTAACCAACGAGTCGGACTGAGACCCGAGTATTGTTAAGATCAGAAATTTGTCATCTTTCTGGAGTGTTATGTCTTTCCCAAGCGTAGTAGGATTTCGTAAGAGTGTATTTTAGCGTCATTACTTTGCGTTTTTGTGTCGAGAACATGATGTTTATGGTCCACGTATTTGTGAGTCCCAGAAATCCACGTGTCATAGTGACGTTTCAGACTTCAGAATCCTGTAGATGATATTGGTAAGAATGTCGGGATTCGTGTGTGAATGCCCGATGAATTGTGGACGGCGCGCGATATTTTGGGGAAATCCAGTGGTTCGGATTTTATGTAAATCATTTTCCCAGAAAGTAATTGTAATTGTGTCCTCCAATACATCTATCTTAGGCTTATTATGTGTATAGTAACTCCTCAGGTCTCATTATTCGTCCGGAAAGAGTTATTTGAGATCTATATTAGAACAGCATCTATTTACACACCTGGGGCTGGTCAATTTCTCCATACTGTGACTGTGGGGAGGTTCGCCAAACAATGAAACATATAGTGCAGGAATGTCCACTCCGTGCTTTCACTGGCACCACCCGAAGCAGTGAAGTGGGTGGCGGGTTTGGACATTCACATTTAGTGAGATGTACATCACTCGCACTCAGTGTGTATGTATGAACTGTCAGAGATGATAGGTGGATAGTGATGTAAATATATTGTGTTTTCTTCTTGTTCTTTCAAACTTTGTAAATTGCTCTCTTTCGCTGGTTGTGTAAATAGTTTATAGGTTGTCATTATACATCATACGCCAAATAAATAACATATTAGAATTTTGTTCTTCGTTTAACTTGTTTATGTTACAGTACAATGTTTGCTGTCCGCCTCTGTTGTGTAGTGGCTAGCGTGATTAGCTGCCACCCCCGGAGGCCCGGGTTCGATTCCCGGCTCTGCCACGAAATTTGAAAAGTGGTATGAGGGCTGGAACGGGGTCCACTCAGCCTCGGGAGGTCAACTGAGTAGAGGTGGGTTCAATTCCCACCTCAGACATCCTGGAAGTGGTTTTCCGTGGTTTCCCACTTCTCCTCCAGGCGAATGCCGGGATGGTACCTAACTTAAGGCCACGGCCGCTTCCTTCCCTCTTCCTTGCCTATTTCTTCCAGTCATCCCATCCCTCCACAAGGCCCCTGTTCAGCATAGCAGGTGAGGCCACCTGGGCGAGATACTGGTCATTCTCCCCAGTTGTATCCCCGACCAAGGGTCTGAAGCTCCAGGACACTTGAGGCGGTAGAGGTGGGATCGCTCGCTGTGTCCGGGGGAAAAGCCGACCCTGGAGGGTAAACAGATGATGATGATGATGATGATGACAATGTTTGCTTCAGAGAGTCTTGCCTAGTTGCAGATGTGTAGAAGTGAGATGATCTCTTGGAAGTTGAGATATCAGAGAAGATTGTAGCTGTTATGCTGGCATTTTCGGGAAGTGACCATTCGAGGCTTAATTACAGCGCAGGTTGATTGAATCTTCGGTTTTTGATATTATATTCATTGGAAGTTGATCGAATTCTCAATTCTTTATGGTTATTTGATGTGCATGTGTTCGAATTTTAGAAGTGAGCATTTTTGACAGTGAAGTCTTCTATTATAATAACATTTCGGCGAAGTTATGCGAACAGAGTGATCATCAATAGTTCACGTCGACAACTTCATGTACGTAACACGACCTAATACGTTGAAAGTCTGTTTCGATTACAATGCGGTCGTGAAAATTCAATATTCATTGACATGCCCCACAATGGGCGACTTAAACGCACTCTACAGTGTGCTAGCAGCAGTGCCAGACCTGTAGCTCAGATTCTTTCAAACAGAACTAACATAGCCTAGGCCACCATAGCTCAATTAGTAGAGCAACCGACGCGAAATCGGGAGGTTGTGGGTTCGGATCCCACTGGTGTCCGGCTGGCCATTTTAGTTCTGTACTTAACATCTCTTCAACACGTACTACATGTACGTAACACGACCTAATACGTTGAAAGTCTGTTTCGAATATTTTCTTGTGTTTGTAAGTAATGACAGTGTTAATGTTAATTCACTCATTAATTAATATTTGTGAGAACAGAAATGCTGATGTTATGAAAATCATTCCAGTACCACGTTTCTAAGGAGTCGACAGTCTTCAAAACTACAGCTCGTAGGATTCATCTTTCAGCATCGTAGATTACAGTAAGTCTGAGTTATCCTCATTTTTTTGTTGCCAGTAATTTCTAGTAATGGTGTAACCATTTAGCTCACGAGTAAAAGCTAATTATTGGCTTTACATCCCACTAATTTTTTACAGTTTACTGTGACGCCGATGTGTCAGAGTGTCGTCCCGCAGGAGTTTTTTTAGGGCGTATTTGAGCATCTTCAAATAGCACCGGAATGAGCTGGGATCGAACCCACCAACTTGGGCTCAGAAGGCCAGCGCTTCTACCATCCGAGCCACTCAGCTCGGCTTTAGTTCATGGATCAGTAGCCAGTCCGGCGTAAGAATATCCGGAATTTCAACCCCATTTCTATCAACACAATTTTTTCGTTTTCGTGTTATATTTTTATATCACTTTTCCTTGTGCGATTTCATAAGAAAACGCACTCAAACATCTTTATAGCTTCTTTGGTCTAAACATCTGTTGTCTCTTATAATACAATTCGTCCACAGAACTCACATTCTGTTATTCTATTGAATCTGACGGATAATATATTGATAAGATGCGATCCAGAGAGTTTAAATAGAAAAAATACAGTAGGCTATATTTCCATGCTGGAAATGTTGTTCTTCGAATAGGTTGTAAAAGGTTGATTTGTTCTATATTTGTTCTCTTTTATTCAAAACAAATACAACTCGAGCTCCATATTTTGCTGGAGCTCTATCCACATCCTACAGGTAAGTATGTAACATACGGCTCTATATGACACGGATACGTACCAGTAAGGTAGGTAAGGTAAGGGTTATTCTGCCCGAAGGCAGGTCCGAACCTCCGCAGAGGTGTTCCTGAGCCGGAGTTTACGTGCGGTAGGGTGGCCAGTTCCTTTCCGCTCCTCCATTCCCTTACCCCCACCAACAGCGCGTGGCAACCCATCCAACTCCTGACCACGCCCAATGTTGCTTAACTTCGGAGATCTCACGGGATCCGGTGTTTCAACACGGCTACGGCCGTTGCTACCAGTAAGGGAGAGTTAATATTAAGACAGATGTCGGATGACACAGAATTTAGCCGGGCTGAGTAACTCGGACGGTAGACCGCTGGCCTCCTGACCCCAACTTGGCTTGTTCGATCGTGGCTCAGGCCGGTGGTATTTGAAGTTGCTGAAATACGTCATAATCGTGTCAGTAGATACATTGGCACGTAAAAGAACTCGTGAGGGACAAAATTCCGGTTCCTAGGCGTCTCCGAAAACGGTGAAAGTAATTAGTGGAACATGGAAACTAATAGTATTGTTGCTATTATTATTACATAGGTTACAACATTCCCTTCCGGGAAAATGTCGAAAGATCGTTTCTTCTATTGCGTATTACACAATTATTCCATCATAGGTGCTGTATAGAAGATCATTTCGTATTGAATGCCTACTTTGCATTTCAAAGGCAGTCAAGTTATGTACCGAGATGTGTATCGCTATGCAATTATTTTGATTTACATCAGAGCAAAGCGACGTAAGTGCAGTTCTCAATTACAAACTGTATTTCATTACCTTGCCGTGGCGTAGTTCTGCCGCTCGCTAGTGATATGATCTTCCTAGTCCTCTCTTTGATATCTTCCTTCCAGCCCATTTTTGTCGATGTCCTATCCTTTTTTTATCACTCAAGATTGTTATGACACTCTAATCTCAACAAGCATTAACCTATTATAATTTTTTCACATTTTTGCTCATAGCACGGTCTTATTTCAGTTTAGTTAATTTTGTCCGCCTCTTTGTTTGTTTGTTTGTTTGTTTGTTTGTTTGTTTATTACTTACAACATGAGGGAAGGAAAGTCAAAACTCAGTGATTGGGTGTACGTATAGCCGAGTTGTGCACTAGCCTATACAGTATTCGAGTATTCACTGGCTTAGCAAGGGTGCCAAAACAGGAAACATCACATTTCTCCGTTATTATTAGCTGTGCCTAAAAACGGTACATAATAACAAGTTACGTAAAATTTAATTCAATATTTTATGTTATATCCGTTTATACGGGGCGAGGAATAATACCGAGGATATTTCCGATTTTTATAAAATATGTTTCGTATACTTCCAAATATCTTCACAGATTATACATCTGTATAAAATTTACACTACAAACGTTGTAGGAAGTGTAATTTCCAACATTTTATGCTTCTTTAATTTTTACCGTACGAGTTAAGATAACAGATATATCCACTATATTCGGATCTTTAGAAGTTCATCAATGGCGAGCAACGAATGACGAGGTATTGATCACTTCTCATTGTGACGAACTATTTACCGATGGTGGTGGTTGTTATAATTGTTTATATATTTATTTATAACACCCACCGGCCAATCACATATGAGAAAGAAAGACAATACTAAAACAGTAATCAAATAGAAAGCACGAAATATCTATAAGAGAATTACTCACTACGTCCTATTTGTGTACTGAAATGTGTGGTATATGTCGCAAAATTGTTCATACCATTCATAAATACATTCTGGAGACGGTTTATGAAATTTCTTATCATAAAAAATTCTGTGGTGAAATCCATGCACTGCAAAACGTGGCACAGTGTGTCTCAATTCAAACCTTAAGTGTGTCCACTCAACGGAAGTCATAGTCGCCGTAAAATAGAATTCCAGCCGAACGAATTTCTTATTCTCTTCTATCTCTGGCAATATTGCTTCACTTTGTGAATTAGATGGTCACATCATCATGTGCCTCAAATCTTTTGTAATGAAATACTCTATCGTTAACTCACAAGCTATTTACCGGGCGAGTTGGCCATGCGCGTAGAGGCGCGCGGCTGTGAGCTTGCATCCGGGGATAGTAGGTTCGAATCCCACTATCGGCAGCCCTGAAGATGGTTTTCCGTGGTTTCCCATTTTCACACCAGGAAAATGCTGGGACTGTACCTTAATTAAGGCTACGGCCGCTTCCTTCCAACTCCTAGGCCTTTCCTATCCCATCGTCGCCATAAGACCTATCTGTGTCGGTGCGACGTAAAGCCCCGAGCAAAAAAAAAAAAAAAAAAAAAAAAAAAACAACAACTCATAAGCCAGCCTCGAGATGGAAAGTAGTCTCTTTAAATATGTTCCCTTCACTTTTACTATTTCCTTCATGTCTCTCAAGGAGAGGTGATCCCTTATCACACCATAAGTCACAATTGGTATGATCTTATTCAGAAGAGTTTGAGCGCTATTTGTAGAGAAGAATGGTTTAAGCGTGGTATGTTGCTCATCGCAAGACCTTTTCTTGTTCATGTACTGCGAATGTACCCCGCGACTCCTAAGATATGCCAAGATATTTGAAATGGTTCAGAGTTGCAAGCTTTGTCTCATATATATGCTATCAGTTGAGGATAGTCGACCACCCCGTCGAAATATTACTTACCGAGCTCGATAGCTGCAGTCGCTTAAGTGCGGCCAGTATCCAGTATTCGGGAGATAGTAGGTTTGAACCCCACTGTCGGCAGCCCTGAAGATGGTTTTCCGTGGTTTCCCATTTTCACACCAGGCAAATGCTGGGGCTGTACCTTAATTAAGGCCACGGCCGCTTCCTTCCCACTCCTAGCCCTTCCCTGTCCCATCGTCGCCATACGACCTATCTGTGTCGGTGCGACGTAAAGCAAGTAGCAAAAAAGAAAATATATATATTACTTTAACTGTCTTCGTTTCCTTTAGTGTTAGGTCCTTCCCGTTTAACCGATTAAAAGCTTCCAGTAGCTGCCCTTTGGTTTGGGTTATCAGAAATATATCATCGGGATGTATACACATTTTCATCTGATCGATTATTACAGCTTCTACTACATCGGGTGTGGCGATATTGACCAGCAAAGGGGTTATTGGATCCTTTGCAGGGCTCCCGCCGTCTGCAGAAATAGACTTGAACATCAGACGTGACTGTTTTTTCAGGCGCAATCTAGGTGGTCATTAACCCTTACTGATTATGAAAATAGTAGATATGATTACAGAAAGGTGAAGAAAAACGTGAAGGAACGATCACTCGAAGAATGAGAAACACGGGGGGAAGGTTCTGAAACCTAGGCCTTGATTAACCTAATATTTCCAAGCCCATTGGAAACAAAATGTAATCGCTTAAAAATTAACAACCTTACTCTTACTGTCCGACTATTTTGTCATTTAAGATGTGCTTTGGATCCTCTACTGCGACACATCTCCGCTAGATAATATTACAGCTAAAATTTCAAAAAACAATGACGGATACACAATTGCTAGTCTAGATACGTTTACTAGCAGAATGTTCCTTAAATTTGAATGATGATTTATTTCACATTACTTTAAAATTTTCAGTCTGTCGAAGACACTAAAAAAAGTTCTAAAAGAACATCCTCAGATACTTTAAATTACAGGCATTGTTGCTGTTTTGGTCATCAGTCTATAGACTGGTTTGATGCAGTCCTCCATGCTACCCTATCTTGTGCCAAGCTTTTAATTCCTACGTAAATACTACATCCTACATCTACTGTAATATATTTGTCATATTTATACCTTGTCTACCCCTGCCGCTCTTACTGCCTAAACTTACCGCAAAAACCAACTGAACAAGTCCTGGATGTCCTATGATGTGTCCATTCCGCCTTTAATCCTGGTCAAATTTCGCTTAGTCGATGTTCTCTCATTTGATTAATTATCTCTTCGTTCATGATTTGATCAATCCATTTCACTTTTACTATTCTTCAGTAGCGCCACACTTGAAACTATTTTCTTTCTTTCTATGCTACTTATCGTCCTTGTTTCACTTCCATACAACGCAACACTCCAGACTAAAGTCTTCAGAACCATTTCTATAGTTACTATACGAATGTTCGAAGTCAGAACATTTTCTTAAGAAAGGCCTTCCTTGCTTGTGCTAGTCTGGAGTTTATGTTCTTCTTACTTCTGCCTCATTCGTTATTCTGCTTTCCAAGTAGCAATATTCATCCACTTCTAAGAGACTTAATTTTCTAATCTAATACACTGAAGAAAATGGAAATTGCAACACCCAGTGGGAGTGGTGCTACATTGCTGCAATTGAACACGCAGGACGAGTGTTCAGTTGTGATTCGATTATTACACTTTCAGGTCCCTCTGACCTCAAGTTTGGACAACAATCAATACAGGATGTACCCACCACGAGCTGCAATACATTGATGAATTCGTCGAAGCATAGAGTCAATAAGGCCCTGGATCGCTTCCTGAGGAATTGTGGCCCATGCTTGCTGTACTGCACGGGTCAATTGTTCCAGAATTGTAGGTGGCTGAGGAAAGTTGGCCAGTTGTAGACCCATCATGTCCCACACATGCTCAATAGGACTGAGGTCCGGGGATCTGGCGGGCCATTCTAATGTTGTGATGTCGTGGAGAGCTTCTCTGGAGATGCGTGCAGTGTGAACCCGGGCATTGTCCTGCTGAAACATCCCATTAGCAATGTTCGCCATCATAGGGACAACCACTGGATTGAGTACCCTATCAACATACTGTCGAGCAGTCATAGTGCCCTCAACAAGCACTAATTGTGATTTCACATTAAAGCCAATAACTCCCCAGCCCATAATGCTTGGTGTTGGCCCCGTGTGCCTCTCGGCAATAAGATATGGGCGGTCCCTCTCCCCGGTACATCCGCAACACGATTTCAGCGATCACTGCGGGCAAGACAGAAGCGCGATTGATCACTAAAGACGACCCTATGCCATTCGTCGACCCATGTCGATCTTTCTCGACACCAGGCCAGCCTTGCACATCGCTGTTGTAGGGTCAATGGAATACCTTCTGCAGGGACACGAGCTCGTAAGCTAGCTGCACGCAGGCGATTACCAACTGTTTGTTGTGTACGTGGGGTGCCACAGGTGCTCGAATTGCACTGCTGTTGCATAGGGTTCCATCCGGGCCATCCGAATGATGCGGCGATCCTCTCTCACAGTTGTCTGTCGCGCTGGGCCTGTGCCAGGTCTACGAGTGTGGGTACCTTCATTTGACCACTGTTGCCATACTCGTTGTACCGTAGATGCCTGTCGGCCAACACGTGCAGCGACAGTCCTTAGCGATAATCCAGCCTCACACAGCTCAATTATCCGAGCCCTCTCAAACGGCGACAGTTGTTGATAGCGTGCTCTTCTCTGTCGTCGATTCATGTTTGACGGGGAACACTTCACTGCACAGACTGGAAGTCAACTACGCTACACCAGAGTCCGTATACTGGAGTTGATTCCTCCGCGACCAATCACGTGGGGAGACCTGTAGCAACAATCCAATGGGTCTGAAACTTTGATCGTTTACATACCTATATGGCATCGTTCCATATCTTGAAAATCAACACAAACGATCAATGCCTTCATGGTGTTGCATTTTCCATTTCCTTACGTGTATTTCCTGCGTTAACTGACTTCGTTCGACCGCACTCCAATAATTATGTGTCCGTACTATATAGCAATTTCTCTGGATCTTCTGCAGACTCACATACAATAATAATATAACCGGAAGATCTCGGAGTTTTGATTTGCGTTCACTGGATTGTAATTCCCTTTCCAAATGTTCCTTTGATTTCCTTTACCACCTTTTCTATACAAGCATTGAATAGGAGAGGGAAAAAACCGAACCCTTACCACACTCCTTTCTGTATTCCTGCCTCTTTTCTTCATAGCCCTCGTTTCGTATAACTGCAGATTGAGTTTTGTACAGATTGTTGATAATTGTTCTTTCTCGGTATCTGATCCGAATCACCTTCAGACTCTCAGATAGCTTGGTCCAATCGACATATCGAATGTCTTTCCTAGATCTACGAATGCCATTTCCTTGGCTTGTCCTTCTTAATTCGATGTTATGAGATCAGACGTAACGTTCGGATTATTAAAGTATGATGGCTTTCACGGCCGGTGTCTATATCATAAAAATCTTCCGGGCTATTATGCCGTGGTCCACTTCTCTAGTTTCTTCCAGACGTTTCGACTACTGCTGAGGTAGTCATCTTCTGTGGCGTCGTGTACATACGCTCTCCTGTATCCTGCTGGCGAACGTTCGGATAGCTTCACGTTTTCCCACATTTCATCTGAAGCCAAACTTATCTTCTCCCAACTAAGTTTCAACTTGTGTTTCCATTCTTCAGTAAAAATGCACCTTTTTCTTGGGAATACGCATAACAACATTCTGTCTAAAGTCGGATGGTACTTCTCGTGTATCATACATCTTACACACTAAATAAATAAATAAATAAATAAATAAATAAATAACCTCGCCATGCTGGTTTCACCTAAGGCAGCCCATAATTCTGAGGGTATGTTACCAATTTCAGGTGCCTTGTTTCTATTGAGGTCTCTCAAAGCTCTATCGAATTCTGACCTTAAAATTGGGTCTCCCATTTTATCAGCAGCAACAGAATCTTCTTGTTTCAGAACCTTACCATCTACTTCTTTCCCTTGATGCAATTGTTTAATATGTTCCTGCCATTTTCTGCGTTGTCTTCTGTCCATATAAGTGCTCTTTCGTCCGAATTCTTAATATTCCTACAGTTAGTTTATCTTTCTTCGTAGGTTTCAAACGCATATAAACACAATACTGTTTACTTTGTGTAGGTAAGGTAAGGGTTATTCTGCCCGAAGGCAGGTCCGAACCTCCGCAGAGGTGTTCCTGAGCCGGAGTTTACGTACGGTAGGGTGGCCAGCTCCTTTCCGCTCCTTTATTCCCTTAGCCCCACTAACAGCGCGTGGCAACCCATCCAACTCCTGACCACGCCCAATGCTGCTTAACTTCGGAGATCTCACGGGATCCGGTGTTTCAACACGGCTACGGCCGTTGGTACTTTGTGTAAAATTGTCAATAATTGTGAATTGGTACTGTTATGAACAGGTGAGATAAATTGTGTATGTAGTGGTCTTCTGTTGTCACGTTCATAACTTTAAGGAAGTTTTCTGTTCTTACGTAGGTTACTATACGTCCGTTACCTCTAGGGACTGTTTTTGGATTGAAGCCAGTTCCCTTACTCCAGTCATGGTTGTTATGTAGGGGGGCGAGCGAAATTCTGTAGGCCACACTCTGTTCAGTGGAGAGGGAAGGGGAAGTGCTTCTTCGTCATCTTGTCCCTTTCAGACCGAGTACGCACAATTGTGCGGGTTCGTATTTTAGTTATCCCTGACCGTATTTGATGTTTTTTCGGCGCTACACCGGACTGCAGTGATTGTGCAGGACACGTGGCGTGTATTTCAATTGATTTTAGTATGCGCTTGACCGCCAGGGCGAAGGAAGAAGAGTTTAAAAAGCACAGTTGATCGGCGAGATGGCAGGAAGCAGTAGTGCCGAAAGTAAGTATTTATTTACTGCGTTTATATTAATCTAGAAGCTTTACTGAATACCGGAATATATTCAATGAAGTGTGTACATTGGTTAGTGAACGTAAATTTTGAAGCTACACCATCGTACGTGATACAACGAGGTTTTGAATTTTGATACGCACAATTGTGTGGGTCCTGTTTTTCGGATGTTAGTTTTTATTTTGTAAAATAAACTATTAATATGTGTATTGAGGATCATTTTAGTCAGTTCTTGACGTACAAACAAAAATTCACACCTCCAGTTTTCTTTCAGGTCTGAAAGGGTTAAAATGTATTTTGTGTATATATGAATGAATGCAATTTCGTAATCTCGATGAAAAAGTGTGAATTTGAATTAAAAAGTATCTTGTAAAATTATCTTTCTGTAATTTATTAGTTCTTTTCATATTAAGGTCATCTATCTGAGTTTCATTCAGATAAAGGATTCATGAATTTTGTGGGTATCACAACATTACACAGACACAATCAACCGTTAAAGAGGAGTTTACTGATTGTGGCTGCCTAGTTTTGTAAACCCCGAGCGCTATTCACAACTGGTGTAATGACTACCTGGAGTTAAATTATTAGTAATTCCCTCCTGCAGTGGAATTTCTTGTTTATTATATTTTTCAGTCTACTCCCGTAAAACTACAGCGCTTTCTACATCTACAGTGGAAATTCTACGAAAGTGCCTCTTGCATTTTCTACACCGGGCGAGTTGGCTGTGCGGTTAAGGGCGCACAGCTGTGAATTTGCATCCCGGAGATAGTGGGTTCGAACCCGCAGTCGGCAGTCATGATGGTGGTTTTCCGTGGTTTCCCTATTTAATACCAAGCAAATGCAGGGGCTGTACCTTAATCAAGGCCCATCGTAGGCGTGTTGGTTCAAGATCACGGGAAGCAGAAGATAGACAAAAATACTCCTCAATGGTGACCAAATTTCAGTGAGAAGAAGAAGAAATCATTCACGCCACCGTGAAACCTTCAGCTAGAGTTTAGTTTCTATGACATTTTCTTTTGCAGTCTATTACCCTTGACCCTATCTTCCAACCTCCAGCTAGAGTCAGAATTCCAGGTTATTTCTTCTTTGAGCTTAATGCCGTTCGAAAACAAACGTGATAACTTCAACTAATGTTTAACTTCTAGGTAATTATTTCTTGATGTCCGACCTTTCAACCCCAGTGCTCAGGTCAGGACGGCTGGTCGTTTGTTAGTTGGCAGGTGGATAAACGAATGAAGACATAAGTGCAGGCGAAGACCAGGCTATTAGGACTTATGGCGAGTGAAGTTATCAGAGAAAGGTCAGCTAGCCCATGGGCATTTTTCAGACCGGTTCGCTCGGGGACCTGCGCGAACGTTCTCCTTGTATGATTGTATTCTACCATGTCGGCAACCTACGACTGTTGTTTCCACTTCTACATCTCTGCCACCTCTCTCACTGCGCCTGCATTGAGCTCTTATAATATTACAGCGAGTTAAATTACCTCGTTGAATTACCTGAGCAGCCAGAACAAAGACGCTCCAAACTTTTCGCTAGCTTAAACGGTTGTTCGCTGCTTACATCGGAAGATAATAAACTTGAAAAATGGCAGTGTCTAAGACCGCCCGCGTTGTAGGTCAAAGAAGTTGAGGGAGTGGAGAAGAAGATTAGAAAGGCTGACTACGGAGCAATTTGGCTGTGCTGTTCGGGCCGTATAGTTGTGAGGTTGCATTCGGGAAATGGGTCCGAAACCTATTGTCGGCAGCCTTAGGCTTTCCAATTTCAAACCAGGGAATTGAAGACCACATTCTCAGAGGTCCCGGGGGACTAGCGAGGGATTATAGCCCGTCGACCTCTTTCAGGCATTGAGTGCTATTTCTGAAGTCTAGTTGTTAGTAACATGATGGGTATTAATGGAGTGTGGATACCTTTTTGGGGGGTCGAATTGACCAGAATATGGCCTGCGCCCCTTGCGGGGCGGATGGTGCCCTTTGTGGAGCGAATGTTGGGGAGGGGGGACGTTGATTCTCTGTTACCAGAGGCCAACGGAGAGGGGGTGAAGCGATATCAGGTGGAGTGTCACCCATCCATTGGGTGACCACGCCCGATGTTGCTGTCTTGACTTTTCAGTGTTAGATGTTCGCATAACTGATGAGAGGTAAGATAAGGGTGTTGTCGTTAGGTGCTGGTGCTGTTGGGAGGGGGGGGGGGGTACTGATAGGGCGTGATGAGGAGTTAAATCTTCTTGGTGCAGGGCGGGATACGAACTGGAGGGGCATTAGCTAATGATTAGCTATCTGCTTGATAGTGAAGGCGGGTTTAGGGTCGAAAGTAGCTGGATAAGGAGCAGGTTTAACAGGGTAGAGTTGTCGAAGCTTGGCGGGGCAGTGAGCTGGGTGGGTGTTGGTACTGGGTTTGAGTGGGAAGTTACTTGGTGTCTGAGTAAGAGGGGAGGGTTGGAGTGTGTGTTCAGGTGTTGAGAGTGTCTGTAGTGTGCCTTTAGTGCCTTCCTTAAAAAGAGGCAACCAGGAAAGGAGGCAGCGTGACTACCTTCGCAGTTCGCGCACCTCGCCTGGTCCTTCGGATTCTTTCATCTGTTGCAGCGGGTATCTTCTGCGCTGAGGCAGTTATAGCACTGTGTGATCAAAGAGGAGGGGCGGGGGCGTGTAATTGTGCTGGAAGTGTTACGTGTTGGCGTAGGTTTTGACTGGGGGGCAGGTTTGTTACGCCTGCTCCCAGTCTGAGTATGTTTGTTTTGTGTGACCTTGTGCGGTTGGGAGATTGAAGGGGTCCCACTTCAGGACTCGGCAGGTGGTGGGGAGTCAGAGTGTGGTGATGTTGTGTTAGTGGATAGTGCTGTTTGGTGATCAGGTGGGAGCGAAATGTCGGATTGCGTGGGTCTGGAGATTCTGGGGGGAAGGCGGGAGAATAGAGTTTGGGCATATTTGTGATTAGTGGGTGAGGAGGTTTGAGTGGACTAGTGGGTGGACTGGGGTGGGGTTGAGGGGAGAGGGGTGGGTGTGTCAGGCGAGAGTGTGAGGTCGGTTTGGATGACCATGTCGAATATTTTGACCTCATCATGTGAAAAAGAATATATTATGGAGTTGCAATTGCCTGAAGATGTCACACCAACCATCTCTGTCGTGTGAGAAAATGAGGATGTAGCAATTTTCAAGTTCTTGGAGGAGCTGGATGTGTTTCTGGACGGGCTTGATGGCTTCGATTATGAGTAAACAATGTTTTTGGAGTTCAACGAGGTGCGTACAGGGGTCGCTGCTAGGTGAAATTGGGATGACGAGGGGGGAGAACGTGGAGTCTAATATTTCGGAACGTTGATGGAGAGGGTTGATGAAGTGGCGAAGGGACTTGGACGGCGGAGGTTTGGAAGCTGGAGACGAATTCATGGCGAGGGTTGTCGGTGTCCCAGCTACTCAATCCACCTGGATTGGTCCGACAGGGGGGTGAGGGGGAGGTAGTGGTGAAGGATGGAGCACAAAAGGGTCAAACTCCGAAGAGGACCAGAATAAAGCGCACTCAGTGGGCACCAGTCGTATCAGGTGTAGTTTTCATGGATCGCGCCGGGACAAGACACGAGCAGATGACCCACTGAGCACTAGACAAATTTGCTTTGATGTAGGGTAGCCCTAAGACAGGGGGCGGGCTGGGTGGCTTGGCTGGATGTGTGTCTGGTCGAAGAGCTGGTGCGAATATGGCAGACCGTTCCCCTAGGTATCTGTATGGTCCACCTGTCTAGGGCAGGTGGTATGTTATGTACCGATACCGGTGCTCTCATCAGAGCTCCTCTGTCGGTCGTTAGTGTTTTTTTCTACTGTGGTGTTATTTATAATTTAAATTGACGAGATTTTAAATTTTTATTTCCAGTAAGGTGTGTTACTGTATTTGTAAGTAAGACAGTGTATGTGTAAGTGATAGTATGTGTGTTGGTCACCCATCCAGTGGGTGACCATACCCCATGTTGCTTAACTCCGTGTCTGTTAGTTGTATCAGTTGTGCGTGTTAGTTTTTATAATGGGTGTGCCTAGGAATCAATGTGCATTCTGTGTACATGTCTAGCTCAGCAGTTACGTGTATCAGTAAGTGGCTGCTCTGGATGGTCACCCATCCAAGTGCTGACCACGCTCAATGTTACTGATCTATGAACAATGAGACTGTTACTGATTTTGTTCGTAGTGACGTCCACTGTTGTTAAACATGAATTTACGTTGTCGTGGGTTTACGGATGTTAATTTTGTTTAGCATTGTTTATATGCAGCATTTTTGGTGCGTGCACCGCCTCGTCTCCGGAAACCAGTGTTTCAGCTTGTTATTTTGTGTTCCGTTATTGTTAATGTTAGAAGGCCGTTGTTGTTGGATCAGTATTTAGGAAGTGAGAACTAGACATGGTAGGTCTTACGTTCTTGGCGGGGGTGTGTGGGGGGGTTCCTGATTAGGTTCATTAGGGTCTCTGCTATTCATTCCACCGAGGGGGCCCTGAGTTGGAAATTTGGTGTTGGAGTAGGCTGAGGATAAGCAGTAGGTTGTGCGTGTGTTTGGTTGATTTTCTGTAGGTGGTTTTGCAGAGATTTTGTTTGATTGCATTTTTGAAATACGGGGGCAGCCAGGAAACGATGCTGGGTGATTGCTGTGACAATTCGCGCAGATCGCCTGCTCGCGTGGCACTGTACATTCAGGGTGGTGGTGGGGTCCTCCACACGTATTTCATCTGGTCTCGTTTGTGCACTTGGCGGCGTGGTGGTTCACTTTAAGACAATTATAGCAAAGAATGGTTAACGAGGGGGGAGGTGAGCGGGGTTGAGAAGTGGATTTGAAATGTGGTGTGGGAGGAGGGGATGCTTTGGCGTTCTTTGGCTGTTTTGGTGGGTTTTGCTTCTGGAGATGGGTATTTTTTGCAGTAGACTGACAGGTTTGTGACTGAGTAGTAATGGGGATTGATTGAGTTGATTTGCTGCTTGACGGCGGGGATGGCAGAGGGAAAAGGGGTAAGAATGGTTTGAGTGAATATCGGCGGCTATGGGATAGATTTGCTGAGTTTTGTCTTGGGTGTCTGGAGTTGTTTGGGTTTCTTGCTGTTGGGTGTTTGGAGTGGCTTGTATGAGGGTGCTTGTGGTAGGGTGCGGGTTGGGGGGGTTGGTTTGGGTATATTTTGGCTTCATTCTTCTTCTGTTGGCGGTGGCTTGACAGCTGGCATCTTGAGTTTTCTTGGCACTAGTCATAGTTCATTGAGTTGGTTGAGTCATGGTTTCCGCTGTTACGGACTTGATTTGAAATGTCCGTCCGTCCGTCCCTGTGGTGTAGTGGTTAGTGTGATTAGCTGCCACTCCCGGAGGCCCGAGTTCGATTCCCGGCTCTGCCACGAATTTTGAAAAGTGGTACGAGGTCTGAAACGGGGTCCACTCAACCTCAGAAGGTCAACTGAGTAGAGGTGGGTTCGATTCCCACCTCAACTATCCTGGAAGTGGTTTTCCGTCGTTTCCCACTTCTCCTCCAGGCAAATGCTGGGATGGTGCCTAACTTAAGGCCACGGCCGCTTCCTGATGCAACAGCAGTGATTCGTCGCTTAGCCACTTTAGCTACCGCGAGCCTCTGTGGATGGCTAACACGTTGTAGTTGTAGACACTTCCTGTCCAAACGTAAGATAGTTATTCGCAGCTGTGATTGTTCTCCCCATTCATTATAGTTTAAGTCATAGAAATAAGACTGCCGTTAATGATTTCAACCATATTTGTGTACATTACATAAACGGTATGGTTGTACTAAGGCCATAAAGAAGCAGGTACCAATGTTTTTCGGACGATTATGATATGCGCGTTAGTTGGGTTACCCACCTCCGAAATAAATAAGGGGCTGGTGAACCACCCGGTAATATATATTCTAATTGCCTTATGTTCCTAGTGAAAAAGACAATATTAATAATAATGTAATTGATTTTGTCTGGCTCGTTGAATGAATGGTCAGCTTAGAGGCCTTCGGTTCAGAGGGATGGGGTTCGATTTCCGAGGCGATTTTTCCGCGTTTGCTTAATTCGTTTGACTCGGGAATTAGGTGTTGGTGTTCTCTTCATATACATATAAGACACCATACTACCAAACACCACAGAAACGTGCAATAGTGGTCACAAGAAGGACATCTGGCCGTAGAACAGGGCCGTCCAATTTTTCTACACAGTTCGAACCCGAAACCCAACCAGGATGTCTAAAAAGTGATAGAATAGTAATTGTTACAAAAAATGGTTAAGAATTTTATTTTATCTTGGGCTCAAAATGACTGATAGGCTTTGTGTTACTTGGGCTCTGTGCCGGGAGATGCTTGATGGGACAATGATGACAAATTAGTGACGTGTAATGGCAGTAGACCTGTTTATACATGTTGTGTCTTTGTACAATAAATAATAGTTCATGTCTTTATGGTTAACCCTAATTCGGTGAATTAGTCCCTTAACAAAATATATGGTGACCCTAACGTGGTTATAGCATTTATATTTTTAAAAAAAATCGGTAGGCAAAATAAGATTTATTTCTTGTTCTTGTTGTTGTTGTTGTTGTTGTTGTTGTTCTTCTTCTTCTTCTTCTTCTTCTTCTTTTTCATCATCATCATCATCTTCTTCTTCTTATTCTTCGTCTTCTTATTTACAATACCATATCAGGTCCCCCTGACGTTGGCGATCGCTGTAGCGAATGCAGTAAGGTCTCTTGCTAGGTGGAAAAGTCTTTCAACAATGTGAATTCCAGTCTATTCTTTGATGTTCCCAAGCCATGGTATTTTCCTCCTCCCGACACCTCTTCGAACCTGTATTTTGCCTTGTACAATCCACCGTAGGATGAGGTAACGGTCGTTTCTAAGGATATGGCCAAGGTAAGAGATCTTCCGGTGTTTTAATGTTTGAACGAGTTCCCGACTTGCTCTTGCCCTTCTGAGCACTTCTTGGTTCGTTTGTCGTGCAACCCACAAAACCCTGAACATCCTACGGTGGATGCACATTTCTGTGCGAGTGAAAAATACTGGAACACGATCATGGGAAAGTTAATGAAGCAACGTAAGCCAATTCGGGCGTCGTTCACGAAAGCGTATAATGGGTTAACGCGAAGTATAACCAATGAAATAGTTGAGGCGGAATCGGCACAGAAAATGCTGATGAAATTAGAGAGGTTGGGGGTTGAAATTTCCTCATTAGATGAAAAATATTAGAACTAACGTTGGAAAAGGATGATGTTTATAATCGTGAATAGGAAGCAGTTCAAACGTATATAGATAATTTGGACGAAGCTAAGGTAACGAATTTATGTACTGAAAGGCATGGTTAGGGATCTCATATTTGGCACTTCATCTGCAACTAAAAATAATTTTAAAATTCCCAAGTTTGAACTAGCTAAGTTTGGGTGGGAGGATATAAAGGAGTGGCTCGGATTCTGTAGCATGTTTAAAAGAATCCATGACGATTGTGATGTTGTTGTTGTGTGAGTCATCAGTCCATAAATCTGACTCTCATGTTTATACCTTGGTCTAATCCTACCGTTCATACAGCCTAAAATTTATTCCCTCAAATGCCAGCTTAACAAGTCTTAGCTGAACAAGTTTTGCGTGTCTTAAGATATGTCCTATCATTCTACCTCTTCTTCTCGTCAAATTAAGCCAATCGATCTCTTCTCACGAATTCTCAGTACCTCTTCATTCGTGATTCGATTTACCCTCCTCACCAGCAGCATTTTTCTTTAAAATTACATTTCAAAACTTATATTCTCTTTCTCTCTGAGCTAGTTATCGTCCATGTTTCACTTCCATACAATGCCACGCTCTAGACGAAAGTCTTCAAAAACGTCCTTCCAATACCTATATCAGTGTTCGAAGTGAGAAAATGTATTCATAAAGGAAGTCCTTCCTTGCTTGTGCTAGCCTGAATTTTATGTCCACTTTACTTCTGCAATACTTAGTTACTTTACTACCCAAGTAACAATAATAATCTAGCTCCTTTAAGACTTCATTTCCTAATCTAACATTGTTCCGCCATGATACCGAAATGAGCAGACACAAGTAAGAACACCCTTAGAAATAAAATCACCAAATTAAAAGGCACAAGATAAAAATGAATACAGAGTGGAAACTTGCCTCAAGAAGGGCAGGGTGTCACTTACCAAACATGGATCAAAAACACATCCATTTACGGTACAATTATTCAGGGTCAACGAAATAAAAACTCCTTGTAAGGGAAAAACAATCAAATTTAATTTTGGAATAATTGACGGCTCCACAGTAAACGGGCCCGTCTCTGTGGTGGAGTGAGTGGGACGAACACCACTGGACGTCGGGTAAACAGCCCTGCTGTTCTGAGCCTACGGTACACAGTTTGCCGGGAAGTGGCAACCCCAGAGACGGCTGCAAGCTCCGCGGACAATTGTCTTGCAAGTGCACTCCGATTTCGTCGGGCGGTTAATACCAGATATCGGTCCTGCTGTGGGGTGGTTACCCTTGGTCGACCTGGAACTGGTCTACGACTAACATCTCCTGTGTCTCGAAGTCGTCTCCAAAGCCTGGAAATGACACTTTGTGGCACATTCAAGGATACGGCGACTTTGGTCTGTGTCTGGCCTGCTTCCAGAAGGCCGAGTATTCTACCCTGCAAAACGGTGTCCAAATGGCGTCGTTGTGCCATTATGTTGTCACGTTCACCACGAGGCTACGCTCTGCACACTATAGTAGGGCACTGGCTGTGTTTACCTTGCGGTTACGCCGCTAGTCAAAGCAGGGAACACTTTTTTCCTGTACAGAGCGAACACGTAATGTTGGTAGATGCATATGTCGTGCGATTTGCGGTCTATTTCCTGTTGCCCTGCTTATTCATAACTTATGCTTAACTTTTGGACACAAGTGTTGTAGATCCTATAACTCAAAGAATTACAACTTAAATTAATATAATATATATGTGTCGTGTCCTCATCCTGAGGTGGTGCAGCTCTTTTCAGGCACACCCCCATTGGAGGTGAGCTGCATGTACCATTTCAACCACATACCAGCCCTCCTGCCATTCTTAAATTCCTGGCAGTACCGGGAATCGAACCCGGGCCCCCGAGAACGGCAGCTAATAACACTAACCGTTACGCTACGGAGGCGGACAATTAATATAATAAGAAAAGGGGAACAGATAAATAATATTACAAATCGAATCAGATCATAATTTAAAAACTCTTGCTGAAACTCCCATGGTAGTTAAACCGCATCTAGCATAATTTTGTAGTCAATTAGGCATTACATAATAGTTCAAACAGCCTGCTGGCGATAATAATAATAAAATATGTAACCAACTCAACTTCAAACACGGTGAAGCGGTTCAACCAAACCACATTGAAACTAACGTATGACTTGCTAGAAAACTTATATTTTAATATACACAAAGAGAATCCCTACCAAAAATATAATTTTAAGATGAAAACCTTTTAAATGTTCGAAACAAGGGCGTAATTAGGAGCAAATGTTTGCTCAAGAATATCATTCGCTGTCCACGATGAAAAATCCAAGCTTAAAATACATGAGTGCGACTTACAGTTCAGAATATCGACGTAGTAAAATTTTATCACAGGTTAGAGGATACCCACCGCAGGCGTGGATTTATAGATTAAAGAAATCAAATCACAGAAATTCAGAATAATAATAAAGGACCAAACAAAAATGTTTTAGGGTGATTTTCCTTCCCCGTTGAGCTCAATTGTTTGCGGCACCAACGGGAAGAATTCCTTTTACGTTGAGAAGATTTTCAAAATACTCTCTCCACCTGTCCAGTGATTCGCTGGGATCTATTATGAGTTCACCGGAATTACCCAAAGCACTGTTCATTTCCTATTTCCCTCCCTTCCTAAGATTCTTTATTACTGTCCAGAAAGGTTTCCCTGCTGCTTGACCTAGCCTTTCCAGGTTATTACCAAAATCTTTTCACGACTTCTTTTTGCTAGTGATTTTACGTCGCACCGACACAGATAGGTCTTATGGCGACGATCGGATAGGAAAGGCCTAAGAGTTGGAAGGAAGCGGCCGTGGCCATAGGTACAGCGCCAGCATTTGCCTGGTGTGAAAATGGGAAACCACGGAATACCATATTCAGGGCTGCCGACAGTGGGATTCGAACCCACTACCTCCCGGATGCAAACTTACAGCGCGCGCCCCTAACCGCACTGACAACTCGCCCGGTTTACCCTTTCGTATCCTTCAGTTCTGTTTCCAACTCTCACAGTGAATTGCCCATTAGCACTATCGTATCCTTGCTGTTGACCCTGACTACGATTCACTCAATGCTTCATAAAACTTGTCAACTTCATCCTCATCTGCACTCTCACATAGTGAATACACTGAGACAATTCTCATCATAATTTCTCCAACTGTCAAATCTACTCACATCTTTCGCTCATTTACGTGCCTAACAGAAACGATGTTGCGTGCAATAGTATTCCTGATTAACTGCCCTGCCCACACTCTGCTCTTCCCTTTTAAACACCCTTCAAGTGCACTTTATTTTCTGCTATCTCTTCCTCGTTATCTCCTCTTACCCGAATATTACTTACTCCTAGCACATCCATATGCATCCTCTTTGCTGACTGAGCCAGTTCTACTGTCTTTCTTCCATAAGCCCCATTAATATTGATAGCTTCCCATCGAATTCCATTTCGTTCGCTAAGTTGTTTCCAAGGAGTCCCTTACCTGTCGAATGAGAGTGGGACTCCGTTACTCCCAAAGGTCGGAGGCTTGCTTAACATGTTCTGAACTCGGCAAATTCGTGAAGCAGGGTGCTACCCAACTTACACATAGTCCAAGTGAAGATCTCTCCTCTAACGGGTTAGGGACCATCGGTTGATTGCATAGTAACAACTGGTATCCCGACACTCAAGACCACTTACCAGGCCACACAGCCGATGCCCATGGTTCACGAACTAGGACGCGAGTACAGCAATCCACACCACGAACCATGAATATAAAGAAATCATAAATGATGCAGGATTTAAACACTCACTGCTCTAACAAGCCAGCTATCTGTATGTATGTATGTATGTTTCGTCCTCAGCCCGAAGGCTGGTTGGATCCTCAACAGCTCCGCCATCAGCTGTCATAGATGGCCTAGGCATCACTGAAGAGGCGTACTAGGGAAATGAGGAGTGAGGTAGTTTCCCTTTGCTTTCCTCACCGAGCCAGAAGTTGCTATTACATATCAGTCTGCCAAACCCACTGAAATGCAGGCACGAACCGACCCTATGTGCAATATTTTCACACCTTTCATAGCAGGGACTGGCTGCAGAAGGAATGGCATTACTAGTATCACTCATACCTCCGTCACTTTCATTTTGTCAAAGTCAAGGATAAGGCTGAGACAGTTCAGTGAAAGTAACAAAATTGCTCTAGCCCATACCAGGAGACATAGTGCACTGTAAACACTAGGTCCCGCCAGTAAACGCACGCCAGCTATCTACCCTCCATAATTCTACACAGCTACATGATACGTGGAGGTTGGTGCATTATAAACTCTGTATTCAGAAGAAGACCTAAGTTCTCACATCGAAAATTTGCTTGTGTTTTAAAGCCTTATGGCTCAGATTTGAGCCTTTACTCAACGCTCTAACAGTAAACATTATACGGAATTACCGATCACGTATGCTGTATATCAGTTACAATGCCATAACTTCTATCATTACTTGAAAATATTTTTTTCTATCTGATCTCATGTCATGGAACTGTAGGATATGATGGTGAATAGGCATTTGTCGAAAACTATCACGTGTTCTGTGATATCACTCCACCATTTTATCTAAAACAAAAATGGTTACTTCGACCCCTCAGATTATGCAATTCTCCAGCGACTGGGGTGGATATAGTTTGTTCTTTATAACAGAGTAACATTTCATAAAAATGATTAGAAAATTGGACTCTACACTACACAACAGGGTATAGTGTTTTTAATATGGGCCTTACTCACTACCTCCTGTACTGTTTTTTCATTCTCTGGGGAAGCCTAAATGTGGCTCTACATATATCTTCATTATGAACTACCTTACCTTTCAGCGTTCAGCCTGAACACCTTTGTAAATTGACTAAGAGCCTCCACAATCCTCTATTTTCAGCTAGTTCTGTGGTTTCGTTTAGATCTGCACCTCTTATATTTAAATAATCAAACAATGGTTCTAATCATCGTCGCCTTGATCTGCCTTTCCTGCTCTTACCCTCCACGACCAAGTCCCTTGATCTACTGGGTAACATATCTTCCTTCTATAGCCTCACATGGCCCTACCACCGAAGCCAACTTACGCGTACAACTTCATCCATAACGTTAATTCCTGACAGATACCTTTCCTCCCAATTCCAACTACCTTCCCATCATTGTTCTCACCTATTTGTACCAGGACTTAGATATAGGTAAATACAAATATTATAAATGTCGCGTGCCATACGACAAAGAGACATTATTGCATAGCACTTTACAAACGTTCGAGGAGAAAATGGACGCAACTCATTCAGCCGGTATGACAGCGTTTTATTCTGTTAAGAGTAGCAGCATGTAAAGGTGTGCCAAGCGAGTAGGGGCGGTTGCCTTTCCAATGAAGCCATAGTCTGCGTGACCCCAAGCTAACAGCCCGGGCCATGCCACGATAATAATTATAATTATCCTTCAGCCTGTTTCCGTAATACCAGCCTGTGGCGGCTACCACTTTCCAGATTGTTGAAGAATAATGCGACTTGATTATCCTCGTCCTGTCTGTATGACCTCTGACCTGCTCAGAGAATGGTCCAAGAATAAAATAAATAGCCAGTTTTGTCTGACCTACCGTGATGCACATAAACAACACGCAGACAAATATGACAATGCAGGTATCTTGTAATTGGAAGTAACTTGGCTCAATGACCTCAGAGTCCGTGTACTGGACAATAGATGTTGATAACTGTCCACAGACTGAGAAGAATTCCACGTCACCCGGCATGAGCTTAATTATTGTTACCTACTTTCACTACTAAGGAAGATGGAAAAGGAGGGAAGTTAGCCGAAGGAAATACTGTATCTCTGTTCGTGAAGTATTTGTGTATAAAACAGAGCAGTTATGCTTTATTCAAAGTCATGAGTATACCGCAATGCAGGAAAAGGAGGGAAGTTAGCTGAAGGAAATACTGTATCTTTGTTCGTCAAGTATTCGTGTACAAAACAGAGTAGTTATGCTTCATTCAAAGTCACGAGTATACCGCAATGCACTTTATATATAAGACAAAACAAGCCTTGTAGCGCTACAGCACGATTTGCCTTTTCCTACCAAGCAAACGCTGTTCAAGTCGAAGCCATAGATATTACGGGATGATGCATGGTCAGCGAGATAAAACCTCTCAGCTGCTATTGTTGTCATTATAAACCAGATAGCTCCTCAAATTGTTCTCATATTGGCCGAGGGGACCTCCAGCCATCCCTCGAATACATTTTAAAAACTCCTGACTGGGTCAGGGAAGATAACTTCAAGTTTAAAAGTCCTAAATTTTCATCTCTTGTGGTTCATCACTGATTTATAACAGTGAAATATATAAAGAATAACATGAAGATATATTTCTAATAGTTCGTTTTCGGTGTTTGTGTATCCTTAGCACCCCTGATCGAGATTTATATCGGCATAAGAACATGGTATTGAAACAGGTCTATTATTAACTTTAGACTTCTTGCCCATGTATACTTCCGGAAAAGTCCGACTCGTTGGCTTAATGGTCAGCGTACTGGCCTTCGGTTCAGAGGGTCCCGCGTTCGATTCCCGGACGGGTCGGGGATTTTAACCTTCATTGGTTAATTCCAGTGGCTCGGGGGCTGGGTGTTTGTGCTGTCCCCAACATTCCTGCAACTCACACACCACACATAACACTATCCTCCACCACAATAACACGCAGTTACCTACACATGGCAGATGCCGCCCACCCTCATCGGAGGGTCTGCCTTACAAGGGCTGCACCCGGCTAGAAATAGCCACACGAAATTATTATTATTATTATTATTATTATTATTATTATTATTATTATTATTATTATTATTATACTTCCGGAAAAAACATATTAGCGTATAATGTAGCTGTTACACTTGTAACTATATAAGTAATTACTCCTCATTCTTTCCCCCACAAGTCAAGTCCATAATTGTATCACGTAATGCTAGTCCTCCTCTCCTTATTTACTGCTATATATCAAATTTCATTAAAGGGGGCTCTTTATGAACCCCTATTTATTTTAGAATCTTCATAGCACATTGTTCATACGTTCATTTTTGTTTCTCCGAATTTACTTCGAGCAAGAAGCAGTAAGGGGTGGGTGCCACCCAAGCATTTTGTGGAAACCTTATGGAAGAAACAAAATACATTATTGCATTCTATGATTATGGAATAGATTCGTTTACGCAAGTGTACCTGGATTTCATCAACGTTGTAAAGTTATCCATTTATCAGTATAGGCGACTTGCTACTTATTGTTTGACGCATTTCGTCAAACTAGGTGAAATACTTCTCTGAATTAATATTGTCAACTAATGTCAAAAGGATATGGTATATAATACCTGATGAACAGCAGAAACTGGCCACCATGTCCTTATCGTCACCTATCACAATAATTTCATGACTGGAACGTTTACATTTCGGGACAGCAGAGAAGTGCAAATGTCCAGAAGCCACGTCTTGCCTCTCTTTCGTTGAGCACATGGAGAAACGACGTGTCAAGATATCGGACTCTTCCAGGTGCTTGAAAAAGACGAGTAATTCCCGAGTAGTGAACACTGAGCTTAATTGCCATGTACGATACCGTAGACTACAGTCTGGCGAGGGTCAGACACCGCCAGCAGTATGGGGCCATATTTCCCGACTGGAAATTTTAGAACCATAGTTCTATATTTCGTTCGCCTCTGTGGTGTAGTGGTTAGTGTGATTAGCTGCCACCCCCGGAGGGCCGAGTTCGATTCCCGGCTCTGCCACGAAATTTGAATAGTGGTACGAGGACTGGAACGGGGTCCACTCAGCCTCGGGAGGTCAAATGAGTAGAGGTGGGTTCGATTCCCACCTCAGCCAACCTGGAAGTGGTTTCCCACTTCTCCTCCAGGCAAATGCCGGGATGGTGCCTAACTTAAGGCCACGGCCGCTTCCTTCCCTTTTCTTTGTTTATCCCTTCCAATCTTCCCACCTCCTCACCAGGCCCCTGTTTAGCATAGCAGGTGAAGCCGCCTGGGCGAGGTACTGGTCATTATCCCCAGTTGTATCCCCGACCCAGTGTCTCACGCTCCAGGACACTGCCCTTGAGGCGATAGAGGTGGGATCCCTCGCTGAGTCCGAGGGAAAAACCAACCTGGAGGGTGAACAGATTAAGAAGAAGAACTTCTATATTTCGTTCGTTTGTTGTGTCAGCTCCAAATGGTCTGTCAATGTTCCTACCTGCCTCTGTTGATTTATGAGTAATTTTAAACTTGTAATAAAAAATACATTTGCTTACTTCGATTTGTGTCAGTACGATCATATCGCAAGCTAGAGATCATACGATAGGCCTACTACAGTATGTGTTCAGGTAGGGATATTTAAACTGTACAAATACATTCACTGGAACCATCTGGTCATACTGAAATTTATTGGCAACATTTTCAAAATCCATCAACCAAGTGTATCACAATAATCAACAGATTTATCAAAACGCATTGAGGTATTGTGGCGTAAGTAAATATTTTCGAGTGAGTCGCTACAGAATCGCGGACAGTAATATTTCCCTTAATCGACGAGCTACCATTCAGTTCCTCGTAAATGAGGACATTTCTGCTACTGAAGTATTCTACAGATCATCATTGTGGATACAGAGATGTGTAAATGAACATTAGCAGTGTCATGATGTGAGTGAAATATTTCGAAAATGGAAACACGATCATCTAAGATTATCATCCCCACGCTCATCATAGAACTTCCCCCTCTGAGCGCAAAACGGAAATAACTGAGAATACCATTATAGAAGACGGACGTGACATTCTATAGGACAAAACTGGAGCAGTATTTGAAGTACGGCACAGTGATGTGGAGGATTGCAAGCTTGGGCTATGACAAACTCTGTAGTGCATCGTTCTGTGAACGTCCTGGAAAGAACTTGGTCTTTCAATAAGAATAAGATAATAAAGACTAGAAAATAGGAAAATGGGGTGTGGAATTTTATCACATTCTGCCTACAATCGCGACATGGCACCCGAGGACTGTCATCCTTTTGGTTTCGTAAAGGAAGAGGTACGAGGCGAGCGCTACTAAACTATGGAGTACATGCATCAAGAAGTACGTCAATACCTGCGGTCTACTGGAGAGGAGTTTTGCCACAAGTACATCTTCAAGCTTGCAAAATGGAGAGGTGCTGGAATGTATACAAGGAAATAGAGAGTATTTTGAAGAGTGAAGAAAAGTCTCTAGCTTCAGAGTGTGTATGTGATTTCCAGTATTAACCAATCCCGTTTCAGTGCTACCATATTACTTTGTAGCGAAACCCAATATTTCGTGTGCTGCAACCTTATAATTCTCCATAAATGCATGTAAGAGTGTAATAAGGTTGCTACTTAGACTGAATTAAAGAATATTAACGTGTTAAAATGGCCATTACAGTCTATTCTTCTTCTTCTTCTTATTTTCCTGCCGCTTTTCCCACACCTATGGGGTCCCGGGTGCGAACTGCAGCGCACATGTGGATTTGGCCCTGTTTTACGGCCGGATGCACTTCCTGGCGCCAACCCTCTATGGAGGGATGTAAGCACTATTGCGTGTTTCTGTGGTGGTTGGTAGTGTAATATGTTGTCTGAATATGATGAGGAGAGTGTTGGGACGGACATATACACCCAGTCCCGGAGCCAGAAGAATTAATCAGAAGCGATTAAAATCCCCGACCCGGCCGGGAATCGAACCCGGGACCCTCTGAACCGAAGGCCAGTACGCTGACCATTCAGCCAACGAGTCGGACCCATTACAGTATATTAACGTTCTTAAAATTAACTACCATAACCCTTAAGTGAGGGGAAGATGTCAAATTATTCACGTAAGATTTACAGCATTAAGTCGAATCCAGAAAAAAACTGTTGGAGATTGTTACTTGAATGACGTTGTTCTTGGCAGAAATAGGTTAGTGTTAAACGTTTTACTTTCAAGTGCTTTCTACCGTTAATATGTTCATTTTTAGCAACTGATTACAGTGACAGGTAGCTCTGTAATTGTTTGCTCAATACTAAAACTCCCACCACACCCCCATTCACGGGAAGCATCAGTGGAAGGATTGGCAGTCAATTGCAGGTATGGGTGTACGCGGGCAGAAGCATTCTGTCACATGTTATAGTAGCCTTGAATAACTGTTGTGAGTTAGGAAAAATTAAATATTTGTTACTTATATCATTTATGACACGGGTAGTGCGTCCAGAAAGGTACTAATCATAGGACGAGCTGTGCTGGTATAGGATTTTCAGGCCGAAGTGACGAAAGCAATGGCAAACTTCCTCATTCCTTATCATTCCTCGTAGGCCTCATTATGACGCTGCCATCGATTTTCGCTGTACCCAACTACAATAAAACCTTTGATGGTACTACTTGAGGATCAAAACAGCCTTCAGGCTGAACACCTAACCGGTAGACAGCATAGCTGAGTGATATTAATGATCCAACACGTTGTACTGATATTCAGTGTCTGTTACTCAAGAGAAGAACATTCCCTTCTTATGGCACTTGTAACACTCGGCTGTAACAAGCACATTAGTTGTGTAGGCGTGGGAACGGAGCGGGGAAGCCTTCCTGGCAGGTTGATGGATCATGACAGCCAGATAAGGTACAAACAAGTAAGTAAATACGAATAACCACGATAATATTCAAACCTTACATCCGCTTGATTGGGATCAAGTGATAAAAAAAGTACAGTGTAAGAGCTGAAGATGAAGAGATTCACTTCATCGAGCTATTATACTACAGGGATTACAGCCGTCGATTCTTATACTCCATGTCAGACAGCTGTGAAAGAGAAGCAGCTACTCAGAAAGTAGAGTGAAACAGAGTTTCCTTTTCATTTGGAGTGTTTTTTTTTAACAATTGGATTGACGTCGTAGCGACACCGACACTAATGGCGACGATGGGATAGAAAAAGGGCCAAGAGTGGGAAGGAAGCGGTCGTGGCCTTAATTAAGGTATAGCCCCAGCATTTTCCTGGTGTGAAAATGAGAAAACACGAACTGCCGACGCCAACCCACATGGTCAGTTAGAACGAGCCATAAAGGGAATCAAACAAGAATTTGGGAAAGGAATAAGAATGCAGGGAGATGCAATGAAAACTCTGGGATTTGCTGACGATTTAAATATTATTTTTATCATATTATATCTCTTGAATAATTTGCTACAAGTGGGTACCTGTGAGGTTTTCGGATGTTTTCAGGAGGGATTGCAATATCGATCAAATATGCGACCTTCGAGATCTTGTCTGTCAGTACAATATTAGGTTGATTGTGACCCGTTGTTCTGTCAGTTTATATTTTCCTGTTCCGGTACACATTCCACTCCTGATTATTATTATATGTTGGGTATTCAGCCCGAAGGCTGGTTTGATCCTCTGCAGCTCCGCCAACAGCTGTCATAGATAGCCTAGGCGTCACTGAAGAGGCGTACTAGGGAAATGAGGAGTGAGGTAGTTCCCGTTGCTTTCCTCACCGAGCCAGCCACTGCTATTACTTATCAATCTGCCAAGCCCACTGAAATGCATGCACCAACCGACCTTATGAGCAACATTTTCACACCATTCATAACAGGGACTGGCTGCATAAGAAATGGTATTACTAACATCACTCATACCTCAGTCACTTTCATATTGTCCAAGCCAAGTATGAGACTGAGACAGGTCAATAAAAGTAACAATACCATACCAGAAGACATAGTGCACTGTAAACACTACATCTCGCCAGCAAAGGCATCTGATTATAATTATGATATTATTATTATTATTATTATTATTATTATTATTATTATTATTATTATTATCACCACCATGGTTAAGTGTAAGAAAGGGCCAAGAGCCCTAACTTCGCCACAGAAAATAAAGGCTTTATCTATCTATCTATCTATCTATCTATCTATCTATCTATCTATCTATCTATCTATCTATCTATCTATCTATCTATCTATCATCATTATCATCTAAGTCTGCAGATGATCTGTAGAAACTGTTAAATGGTACGGAAACAATTTCGCAGAAAGTAAATAAACAAAACTAAACAAAAGTAACGGAATGCAGTCGAATAATATCGGTGATTTAGGAAATCAGAAAATTAATTATTAACAGATGTAAATGAATGTTGCTACTTGGACAGTAGAATAACTGGCGACGGCAGAAGTAAGGAGGACATACAATGCAAACTGGCACAACCAAGGATGGCCTTACTGACATCAAATAGAGTTTAGCAATATTAAAAAGGCCTTTTTAAAGAGTTCCGTGTACAGCGTGACATTGTGTGGAAGTGGAATATGTAGATTAACTACAGCAGAAAGAAGGAAAATAGAACAATTTGAAAATAAAATGTGTTACAGAAGAACGCTGAAGGTATGATGGGTAGATCATATCACAAATAAAGAAATACTGAATCGAGATGACAACAATTTGGCAAAATGTAGCCTGAAGAAGTGGTAGAATGATAGAACATACCTTGAGACAATCAAGACCTGTCAAATTGAAGGAGTAAGAATGGTCTAAATCATGAATATGTTAAACAGATTAAAGTAGATGTAGCATATAGTAGTTGTGAGAAATGCATGATTGTGTGACATGGAGAGCTGCTCAAAACAATTAGTCGACTGATTACTCAAACAACAAATATTAAAGATTTTTTAAATAATAAGGAATAGATTCGAATTAACCTCTCCAGTATCCTAGAGGTAGTTTTCCAAGCTTTCTCCTTCTCTCTCCCTGTTTATTGAATTGAAATATGCTGAGACATTACTTGAATCACCGCATGTTACACTACTTTGGACTACTTCGAAATCCTCAGCACAGCGTCACGGAAAAAAAGGGCAAAGAAAATGACGGATTTCTTTTCAAAGATATAAATGCTTATCCTAACATTAACATACAATAAACTGGTTTTCAAAATACCAAAATACCAACTTTCAATACGATATCTCAATAATATCGTATTAAAATTTCGGACGTAGAAAGTATAGTGGCATTAATAACACAATTAGGAAGTAACTAATTGTACAGCTAGTATTTCTCGTTGTGGAGCCGGAACAGAATGCACGTTTTCTGTATCTGGAATGTCCGATAACTTGAAGGGTTTTCAGCCTCTGCAAGCACTTCGAGATATCGAAGTTCGACTACAGCACATGTCGAAGAGATGTTTAGAACAGAACAAAAATCACCAACCGGATAAGATTGAGAACCGAACCTGAAATGATTTATTTGTGTTCCAACAGGCATTGCGTCTTCGAGCACACTTTTCCAGTGACTCCTCACCAACGTCTGCGGAATACATGGTAATGCATTCGACAACACTCACAGAACGCGTCTTTCTCTCTGAATCTGTCGCTATCACTATCAATGTCTTACGTGGTCAATTTAGCGGCGTCAGGAGCGCTAACATTGATTTAGTATCAAAACGTGCTGGGAGTAACTGAATAATTCCCCTAACAGGTAGCAGTCTGTGAAGGAAAACCCTCTCAAGATTGAAAGCTAAGATACGGAATAACAACTAATAGGAGAAATTGTCACCATGCTTGATAAGGTAATTTAATTAGCCGCCTGGTCTCTCGCTCTGGCCATTACCTTATCGCTCTGCTGGCTGATAACAGCGGAACTCAGCTAGCCGCAAGAACAGCATGTCTTGCATTTCAAATCAGTCTTTCAGGACACTGCTTCTGGTCTCAACAGCTGAAACTGCATTTATTTAGAACGATGGATGACGGGTGCTCGGCGATGAGCCATACATCACACACATATGAGAACGTCACGTCCTTCAGCTTAAATAAAATCTTCTTCTTTTTCTTCTCCTTTTAGTTATTGTTCCCTCGATCCTGAGGACTGCGACTCCGAGTCCATTTATATGAAGAAAATTCTATTCATCGCTGTCTTCTGCCAAATGCTTTGCTTGTATGACGGATGTTCCAGGTGCATATTACATTCAGTCTGTCCAATATGTAGTAGTTCGTTTCAAATCCATTCATTTATCAGATCTGCAACTCATAAGGTCTACGTTTTTGCATCGTAGAGCAGGACGGAAAATACTAGAGCTTCACTGAAACTGAGCGATCCTTCTATATGAGATAATACAGTCAGTACTTGGTGATGCCTATACTTCCCTTAACCTCCACTTCGCAGCTTTTACTGCTAGTTGTAATAGCATCAACATACAACATGATTATCTGAAGCTGTTTCCACTTGCCTGAGGCTCTTGAGGCAGTCGGTTTTCCGTCGCTATCAACTATCATTATTTTTGCCTTTTGCTTGTTGATATAAAAACTTACGCTGATATTTTCATTTCTGACACGATTCAGGGGCTCTGTAATATATTATTTATTTCAAGGCAATGAAATATTCAATGATTATCTTGAATATTGATCATAAGGTCGTCGAAAGGGTATTAAGATATCAATACGTCGCTTCTAATAATATGGAGTAATTATAACTTGCAGTCATTTTTTAAATAAGTATTTTGTTCAAGATATTTATATGATAGTCCATTCATACAAACTGTCCGACTCATTGGCAGAATAGTCAGCGTTGAGGCCTTCGGTTCAGAGGGTTCCGGGTTCGATTCCCGGCTGGGTTGGAGACTTTAATCGCGTCTAATTAATTCTTCTGCCTCGAGGATCGGTGTTTATGCTGTACCACCACTTTTCTATTCATATTCAGACAACACACTACACTCCCAAACACCACAGAAACACGCAATAGTGATTACATACATCCATAGAGGGTTGGCGTCAGGAAGGGCATTCGGCCGCAAAACAGTGCCAAATCCATATGTGCCACACAGTTCGCACCCGTGACTCTACATATGTGGGAAAAGCGGTAGAAGAAGAAGTCCATTCATAGAAACTACCTGGTCCAACGGAAGAAATACGTTTGTTTCATTGTACTGATGATGTTTTACATTTCTTCTCACATATTTAGATAACAGTTGTGGCTCTTGTTTATGACGAAGTGAAATGCAACAGTTAATGTTTAAATTTGTTCATGATAATACAAATGTTCCTATACCTGAGGCTTCTATTTAAGACAACCCTTTGATACCAGTCTTAATCTCAAACTAATTCTGTTTTTCTGTTATATTTTACTTGGATTCACATGGTATTGCTAAAGAGATGTCGGAATATTGCATAGTGGGAGGGCAAAGAAGAATGTCTTCAAAGCCCAACAGGTTTAAAGTGAAATGCCTGGAAGGAACCTTCTGATTGGAAGAAAGCAGTAACTTGCTCGTATGGCAACGGGAAGAATTGCAACAAACGTTGAGGTATTCATTATACCAGGCAGGATGTTGATAGGCAGTTTAGAAAACATGGTGTGATCAATAGTGAGTAAATTAAAGCCACAGAGGGGCTGTTCAGACCAGACTTTCAGTATGCATCAAGTTGTTGAAAACTGCTACGAAAGGAACAGGCAGTCATGTTTATTTCCTGTAGATCTATAGGAAGCATATATTAGGTAGGGTGTTCACAGTACAAGTAAAAATATACTAGCCGTACTGGATGGTTATGGGAACAAGTTTAGGTTATTGAAGGCATTTGAGCCACTATTAGAACTGATATTAGAACCTGTTCTAATATGGCAAGAACTGATTCAGTTATGTGATATGAAGTAAATCATTTCACCCTAGTTGGTGAGTTGGTCTTAATAATACACTGTGCTGTAATCCTGCAAATTCATATTTCAAAGCTGGAAAAGAGATGAAATGAATAAAATACAGGGGGCGATGACCTTCGATGTTAGGCCCCTTAAAACATCAAGCATCATCATCATCATGAATAAAATACTTCAATTAGTACTTCCAAGCCTAAAGTAATGTCAGTTGGTTAGGAACCTGAATATCTGAATACAAACATTGGAATAGGTGGATTTTTTTTTTTTTTTTGCTAGTTGTTTTACGTCGCACTAACACAGATAGGTCTTCTGGCGGCGATGGGACAGGAAATGACTAGCAGTGGGAAGGAAGCAGCCGTGGCCTTAATTAAGGTACAGCCCCAGCATTTGCCTGGTGTGAAAATGGGAAACCACGGAAAACCATTTTCAGGGCTGCCGATAGTGGGGTTCGAACCTACTATCTCCCGAATACTGGATACTGGCCGCACTTAAGCGACTGCAGCTATCGAGCTCGGTAGGTGGATAATTTCATGTATTTAAAGGACGTCTAATCTCTGAAGATGATAATATGGAAGTGAAATCGAATCGAGGTGTAGCAAAGCTAAGGCAGCAATATCGCAGTTGAAATTAAAGATATTTATTCATAATATTTACGTCATCTGTTTTGAGACGTTTGCTGCACGGGTGTGAAAGCTGGGTGATTGAAGATATTTCATTTAAAAAATTTCGTGTGGCTATTTCTAGCCGAGTGCAGCCCTTGTAAGGCAGACCCTCCGATGAGAGTGGGCGGCATCTGCCATGTGTATGTAACTGCGTGTTATTGTCGTCGAGGATAGTGTTGTGTGTGGTGTGTAAGTTGCAGGGATGTTGGGGACAGCACAAACACCCAGCCCTCGGGCCATTGGAATTAACCAATGAAGGTTAAAATCCCCGACCCGGCCGGGAATCGAACCCGGGACCCTCTGAACCAACGCGTCGGACAAGATATTTGATTCACATGTAGGAACTGATAGGCGTAGAAGGAGCGAGAATTACTGATACACATAGATGGGAATAATGGCATGAAGGTACACTAAGGAGGAGAAAAAGGCTATGCAATTTATTAACACAATAGATGAACCTGTTCGTATCAACCAGCTTCGATGGAGGGGTCGTGCGAGGTGAAAAGTGAATAGTTTATTTAGGAGAATAGTGTACTCGGGCATGGAGAGTAAGAGAAGTAGAGGGAGACTCAGTTTTTAATTATTTAATGATAAGATGTGTCGAACAAAAGACAGCCACAGGACCACAGGTAATTTACATGGGATTACAACCTGGACGCAGAAAGACATAAGTCTTTAATGGAACTGTATGTATGTATATCTATCTGTGTTATACAGTTTATATGCGTGGAGTGGTCGCGTGGCATCTGAGAGACACCACACTAGATTACTCATATTATTGCAATAAACTACCAGGGGCTGCCTGGCCGAGGCGATAAAAGCGTGCTCGGTTCGCCTGGAAGGACGTGGGTTCGAATCCCTGTCAGGAAGTCATAAAATTTAAGAAACGAGATTTCCACTTCTGGAGGTGCATATGGCCCTGATGTTCACTCATCCTACAGCAAAAATGAGTACTAGGTTAATTCCTGGGGGCAAAGGTGGTCGGGCGTAGAGCTAACCACTTTACCCCATAATGTGCTGAGATTACGAATAGTGGAAGCATTTACCTTCCCCTCTTCCAAGGGCCTCCATGGCCTGTATGGAGATGACTTTGAGTTTTTGCAACTACCAAGGCACCTGACCGGAAATGCTATCTGCCTTTCAAGCAGGGCCGGATTAACGGGGGGGGGGGGGGGGGCTAAAGGGGCTGCAGCCCCGGGCCCCGCGTGCCAAGGGGCCCCGACCCTTGCCCCAACCTAAAATTGTATAAAAAGACCTGTTGCTCCACCTTCGTGGATGTATATGAATATTTACGCTCGCAAAATATCGAACACGCACACATCCTTTCTTCTTATCAGCTGTCGGCGTTAATATTTCATCACTGCTAGAATCAATTACCGTCCGGAGACACGAATCCTCGCTACTTACGCACTGTAATTATTGACGAAAATTTAAATCTGGCAGCTTGCGAGTACGGGCAGAGGGGAAGAGGGGAAGAGGTCTAGGAAGTGAGCTATACTATATCTTTGCATCAGGAAAAGAACTTCCAGTTCACCTCTGATTATTGAACCATTCGTAAGTTACAACTGTAATGTTCTTGTAAAATGGATAGAAAAAATCCTAGTGGTGCCCAAAAACGCAAGTTCTGTTTTGTATGTCGATTTGATAGTGATGATGAGACAAATGTAAAATATGTTTTGGCATTATGAAATATTAACATGAAAAATAGAGAAAAATTGTAGTCTATTTCACCACTTCCCTATTCATCAATTTAAGTTGAAGTAGTTCTATAATGACTTCAGTATGCTAGTCTAACGTGATGTTGCGAAGAAGGGGCCCCACATTTTTTAATAGCCCATGGCCCCCAAACACCTTAATCCGGCACTGCTTTCAAGTAACTATTCACAACCAACATAACAAAAAATAAGTTCGCCAGTGTTAGTGCGGTGGTGAGTCGCTGTTACACACGTGTCAACGATGACTGATAAACGCCACGCGAACTTCACCGCCACAAAATAAGTTTCCGTTATGAAGTATTATCTTGAATATTATTGCAGCAATTATTCTTCAGAATGTCTCAGATTGCATGGTTCTTGCAAAAAAATTAAATTTCTCAATGTTTTTAGGCTGAAAAGGAATGGGACGTAGAGGAGATATAACCTTGGTAACCAATGATCAGGAGGAAGATGTTCTAGAAACCAGAAGCGAAAGTATAGACACTGAATAAGGCGCAGACAGTAGTTAGAAGCAGGAGGAAATGACCGTGATGACAGGGCAAAACGGAGTTTATAAGCGGCGTGAAGCTAATCCCAGCGACAAAATTTCGTCACGCATTTACTTGGTGTGAAGTTGTAAAGCTTGCTAAAATTCTTCAAGAACGCTTGAAAATTTTCTTCGATTATACAGTGCTCTCTACTATAGTGGAGTGAACAAACGGGAAAATTGATTATTTTCAAACGAACTACAGCAGAGATAGGGATGCTAGACCTACCGCCTAATTGGCACACTGTTCGTATCTGCTAAAAGGGAGAATAACTACACAAATACTAAGGTCATATGGGCTATAAGCTCGTGTCCTCATCCCGAGGTGGTGCAGCTCATTTCAGGCACACCCCCAATGGAGGTGAGCTGCATGTACCATTTCAACCACATACCAGCCCTACTGCCGTTCTTAAATTTCTGGCAATACCGGGAATCGAACCCGGATCCCCGTGGAGGGCAGCTAATAGTGCTAACCGTTACGTTACGGAGGCGGACGTATGCGCTATTGATAAGATGGGTGTAGAACTGTGCCGCTTGGTTATGTCAGAGAGACGTTTTAGGTCCCTACTATATTGTCTAAAGTTCATCGTTAGTTCCTTTTATATCAATGAATTAGATTCGGTAATTTTTATTCATCCTTCCAAAATGTCCTAAATTGACTGTAAATCCTCATTCGAAACTTGGGGTAGCATAATTGCCTCAGAAACGAAATGGCGTCTCTCAGACGCCAGGCGACCTTCTGTGACATAGAATTGTGCGTGACTACTGCAGGGATATTGTGCGTATATATGTACCATGATATTAATTCCTGAGGGCTTCTGTATGTGTGTGTGTAGTGGTTGTGGTGGTGGTGGTGGGGGGAGCTACTGGGTTAGGAAACTTCTATAGATGACATAGGAATAAGGAAATTCTGGGAAGGGGACTTAACAAGAAATGACAGGAGATTATTTAAGACGGTATTCCAAAGAGTGAATGATAGAAAGATAAACAAGGACAGAATGTATCAGCAAAGAACGCTAGTACATTTCTGTCAAGTAACTAGCAATATAACAATAGGGACAAAAATGGTAAAAGGAAGATAATTGACAGCGATAATTTGGTGGTTAATGCAAGTATTCAAGCATATGACAATAAAGCTATAGGCCTAAGACATGAAAGTAAGGGAAATCGATATACATTATATAGTGAAAGTATGGAAGTGACACAAGTTAAAATAATGCAAAGAAACAAGAAATACCACAAGAAATGAAATTTAGACTCCTGTTAAATTATTAGGGAGTTGAAGACACCAGAGAGAACAGAAAATCTAAGTAATATTGTAAGAGAAATGTGAGAAAATAAATATAAAGAAGATGGCACCACATGAAATGCCTGTATTTAGCAGTAAAGATATGCATGAGAAAGTATCCTGGATTCTGTGACATAGTTAAAGTCTAGGAAGTATTGTTAATTGGAATATATATAGTACAACTACAGTAACTACGTGTATTAATCACGATTGGAATAAATGAAATACCCTCTGTCCAGTTACTGGTCATCCGCAACTGGGAGTGAAGATTAATCTATTAATTCGTTGATTCATTAATTCATTTCCAGTATTCATTCAGTCATCCATATTTATTATTAGTAAGCATTTTCGTATTTTAAACATCATTAATGTCGTAACATTTCTAAGCCATCTTCTCTCTGTGTTTCAAGGGTTGTACGTAAATTGTGGATGCTTTACCTGGTCTTAGATACGTAAATTGAGTAATTACTTCAAAAAAATAAATGCGTAAATCGAGCAAAATATATTTATAAATAGGAGTGTAAGTTGATTGCTGAAGTACCTTCTTCACGATGCATTCAACGCTTGCTTTTACCATCACCATACTCAGCTCTTACAACGCATTCTTCTGTGTAATAGAAAAATGTAAAGTTATTGAGTACATACACATGAGAAACACTTCGTTTGTTTGTTTGTTTGTTACGTCATCAGCCCGGAGGTTTGTTGGATCCTCAGACAGCACCACCAAATGTTATGCGGTTTTACGGAAATCACAGCGGCGTAAAATTGAGGCGTTCTATACAAGACAAGGAGTTAGGTAGTTTGCCATTGCTTTCCTCAATGAGAAGCACTAGCGTATTTTAATGCAAGACCAGGAAGCATCCAAAATCGATAATAAGAAATATAAATATTCACGCCAAAATGACAAATTGGCAAAACACACACACACATATATGCATAACTAATAAGCAAGACGGATTTATTTCTATAAGATTTTGATAAAATATACATATTTTAATTTAAATCAGTTTCAAAGCATCACATTTTTAAACCACACCACACCAATTTTTGGATATTACACTGTAAAGTACGAAGAAGAATGTTTTATTCATATATCCTCTACATAATTTAAAAACTTGTCGGTACTTTTAATTCACTTTTATTTTTTATTATAGCCTACATAAGACGGGATCATATGGGTTTTACATCAAATTACCATTCACGATTCTATGACCATAACATAATGAACAAGGGAATTCTTTCTTGTTACAATATGTCTTCACACACAAAGTTGAGAGTTTCCTGGAGATAATTGAAGGAGTACTGTTGTCAAGATCAATCTAGTGTTACAATTTCTCGACATTATTGTGACAGTCAGTGAGCCGACAGGTCAGAACCCGTCTGGTCTCCGCTTCTCGGAAGGCATCCCAGTAAAGAGTTTGTCAACCCAGGAAATGATTGGATGAGACAAGTAGCAGCGGGCGTTAAGAGCAAAGATGTGTCCCAAATGGTAATAAAGTCGATACATCAGTTAATAAATACCGGGCGCGGCTGATTAGGGATATCACTTACCTGAGTGTTCAGTAAAGTAACAAGACAGAGATCGGATGTCTTCATTTCATTCAGAGGGCCACTTCAAAGACTCAGACCGCAATACCACTTGAATGGTAGAGAACAATAAATAAACGAATATATAAAGTATTGGACTTGTTAGTATGCTGTCCTCCAGAGGGAACGCGGGAAGATTTATTTGATTGCATTCATGCCTTCAGACGTACTTTTGTCAGATTTCCCAAAACCTGTCGATGGAATTTATAGTTCTTTATAATGCTAAGCTACTCTCTGTCTCAGAGAGCATGAAGTTCAACATAAACACAGCCTAACCACGTAAGCACAGTGCTACTGATTTTTGTGGGAACATTCACTAGAGTATCTCACCGTGCACTGCACCACACAACATTATAAACAAATCTATCTCCACACAGGCCATGAGAAACCATGGATGAGTGGAAAATGATGGCTTCCACTATCGTAACCTAACCTCGCTACTAAGGGGGATGGAGTGGTTTTCTCTAATAAGCTACTGCTCATTTTGGTGTACGTCGAATAAACCTCTGGGTCATGTGCCACTCCACAAATAGAAATAGCATATCTTAAATATTTTATCCTCCTGACCGGGAGTCGAACCGACGTCCTTTCTGGTGAAGCCTCAGATAGGCAGCCGCTACACAACATTAATCTGCATAAGATTACTTTGACAAAATAAACCTAACAAAATATGCTATTTAATCATCATCATCATCATCTGTTTACCCTCCAGGTTCGATTTTTCCCTCGGACTTAGCGAGGGATCCCACCTCTACCGCCGCAAGGGCAGTGTCAGCGTCTCCACAGCAGTGTTGCCACTATTTAAGTTTCAACCCTCGTATTCGTTTAAGTAAATATAACAGGATCATTATTAATAAGAGCGAAATAATTCTTAGAAAGAGCCTAGGCCCGGTTCTGGAAGATGGGGAATACAGGAGACGTCACAATTCTGAGTTCTGACTGTCCCAAGAGAAGGAGGGTAGCTGTCTACCGTTATGTGGCAAGATTGTCTCCCAGTGACTGACCAACCGCTTGTTCACCTTTCACTAAGGACATAAACGAACTGGGACGGACAGGATTGCAAAACAGACAGCCTGTGAGACAGATCCTAAACAAGGTCTGTGGTTTGAACGAAAAGTCTCAGAAGAAGACAAAACCGTCCCAGTCAGAGAAAAAAGAAGCTACATCAGGAGAAGATACAATATTGAGCAAAGCTAGGTCCCAAGTAGGCTCATTCGAAAGAAGAAAATCAGAATCATATTCTTCGTGCCATTATTTTCAATCAGCTCTAACTACAGTACTGTACATTCAAATGAAACTAATCTGTATTTTATGACGGTGGTGGGTGCGTATTCTCGCCAACCCAATGGGTCCTTTTCTTCAATCATTACTTCTCACAACCTTATCTCAAGCTCTCTGGGATACAGGACATATCATGGTCGTACTTCACGTGTGTGATATCTAGAGGCCATGCCGTTACTGTGAAGCTACCATTGGAATGGAAGCTGTCTGACCTAGATACTGGAATGGCGGTTGTAACCTTCAATGAGGCTGTTTCTATAGAAAATCTACATTCAGTATTAATTCTCCCTATGGGTTTGAGACGATAGAATACACCCACGGTATCCCATCGACTGAAAGTGGTAATGCCCAAAGGATTAGAACTTCGGAGCGTGGAGCGGCAACCACGGGAGATCAGCTGAGTTAGACATCGCTTCCACATACACGTGGTAGGGTTCTCACTTTCTTATTTCCTATCTGACTCCATTTTGTCAACTCTTGTATTCTTCTGACCCCAATGGCTTTAGGTATGGGAAACCTAAGGAGTCTTTCATTTTCATGACCTTCGTGGCACTTCTCTTTCTTTTTCCGTTATTCTCGTACTTCGAGGTGTCTGAATTCTTCCATTTTGTTCTCTGATTCTCTGTTTAACCTGTTGGATTTTCTCCAGAGCAGCATCACAACCATCACCACACTACCTCCGTGTAGGGACTGATGACTGGGTACAGAAGAGACAAACACTTCTCAGTTTATAGTTGTCAGGCAATGTAATGTCCGACTCCATGGATAAATGGTTAGCGTTCTGGCCTTTGGTCACAGGGGTTAGATTCCCGGCAAGGTCGGGAATTTTAACCATCATTGGTTAATTTCCCTGGCGCGGGGGCCAGAGGTATGTGTTGTCTTCATCATCATTTCATCCTCATCACGTCGCGCAGGTCGCCTACACGTCAAATCAAAAGACCTGCACCTGGCGAGCCGAATCCGTCCTGGGATCTCCCGGCACTAAAAGCCATACACCATTTCATTTTCAGGCAAAGTAATCCTATTGTTGTTTGCATTTAGGGCTTGGAATATTGGAAGTATTCACTCCACCTAATGCATCATCGCCGCCACTAGATCCTTTCACCTCGTTTCTTGTCGTCCTCGAGGTCGTTTTCCAGACGATTCTAAGCACACGGTTCGTGGGAGCTCCATCTCCCTCTGGACTTATCCTAACCACTACATCATTTTCCTTTCAATCATTCTGCATTTATTTGTTTTATTTTTTATTTTTATTTATTTATTTACTTTCTTACTGAAAAATGAAAACCTACAACCTGTTTTCCAGTCATTCACCGTGTCAGGGATGTAATGAATGATGCAGATATAGGCTGTTAGTACGATGGGGTCGCCACTCCCAAAGTGATTTATTAATGAATGATAGATGCTATGAAATGAGAATGGAGTGTGTTGCTGGAATGAAAGATGACAGGGAAAACCGGAGTACCCGGAGAAAAACCTGTCCCGCCTCCGCTTTGTCCAGCACAAATCTCACATGGAGTGACCGGGATTTGAACCACGGTATCCAGTGGTGAGAGGCCGACGCGCTGCCGTCTGAGCCACGGAGGCTCCTTACTTTCTTACTAAATTGCTGAATTATTTATGGCTTTTTTCAAGTGGCGAAGTAATGCCGCATTCCTTCCCTTATATTTAAGCACATTTTACCACTGTTTTCCGCAGATACATTAACTTATCGTTATCATTTAACAGAAGTGCATTATAGGCTACTAACACGCACACACTCACATGCATAAAATAATTTATATAGTGTACATCACGTCATTCATTTCATCTCATCAACTCCTCTGATCATGTTGACGTTACGAAGGGCATCCGGTCATAAATCCCGTCACGATAGATTCATCTCACCTCATATCCGACCCCGTAGAGAAATGGGACAGGGGTTGAAAAACAAACAAACAAACAAAAAAACAAACAAACAAACAAACAAACAAACAAACAGTATATTAATCAATATGTCCGGCTCCTTGGCTGAATGATCAGCGTAGTCACCTTCTGTCCAGAGGGTCCCGGATTGGATTCTCGGCCGGATCGGTTATTTTAACCTTAAATGTTAATTCCCGTTGCTCGACCCTGGGCGTTTGTAATGTTTCCAACATCCCTGAAAATCACATACCACATTTTCTTCCCCTACAATAATAAGCAGCTTTCCATACACGGCAGATGGCGCCCACCCTCATCGGAGGGTCTCTCTTACAAGCGCTGCACCAGGCTAGTAATAGCTAAGCGAAATAATAATAATAATAATAATAATAATAATAATAATAATAATAATAATAATAATAATAATAATAATAATATCGCACTCTCTCACATCACAGCAAAATACACAAATGAATGGTAAAGGGGAATAGCAAGGCCAGTGCCAGCGCGAGTCTTACAGTTTTCCAAAGTGACGATAAATATCTTATTTATGCCTTCCTTCCTAAGCAGTAGATTTGCATTGTGTGTCGGACCACAGATACTCCTCAACACTTTTCTCTCGAATGCATGGATTCATTCTTCAAGTGTTTTTGGAGCTGCTCATGTATCATGAATACCAGTAGCGGCGACTGCCCCACCCCTCGTCGCTCTTCCCCCACTTTGTGGAGGAAATATATTTTTATTCTATTTTATCTGAAACTAGGAATTATTAAACAACAATTTATACAAGCCCTGTTTTCTTATCAACTAATTCTTTCCTTTATTTTCTTTAATTATTAACACAATAATTAGCAGAACTATTTACTGCACCCAAATTGACTTCCCAAGGGTACAGCATAACATGCCGTTCCTCACTGCTAACAGATGCGTATAGCTCAACAGCAAGTATTGGGTCAATGCATAAGTTCATGCGGTTCTTATATTTTATATTGTGCCCTTTTCAAGGCAACAACTGCGGTGAACTCTTCCTTCTTCTGTGCGCCGGCTGCTCCTGTAATAAATGACATGTAAATGATACTCACCGCTGCATGTAGACTCTTCTTCCTCAGTCGTGACCGTCCGCTATCCCCGGAGAGAGGCCACCCGTCGATCAAGGAGTGAGGAAATGAAAAGATAGGGTAAACTAAACTATAAATGACGGTACCCAAAGACTGAATTAAAATTTAAATAGAAGACTGATTTATTGAATAAAATGCAAAATGCCAAAAGTGAACGTAAACTGAACTGGTGAAAAATGAAACAAAATGAAATAAATGAGATTAAGAAAAATTAAAGATTGAGGATCTGCCTTACAATAACACATTATCTGCCTAATAAACTGACTGATGGTCAATCACATTAATTAAAATATTCCAGACTATGTTGACACTGTCTTCAAGTTGATAACGTGAATCAATTTAAAACCCTGGTCAGAAAGACCACCTACTTTGACCTATAGAATTATATTACGTAGAAAAATATTTCTCAAATGAATTAAAAGTAGTTGAAACACAATGAAGCAATTAGTTACGTCATCAAAACCACTGTCTCAAAGGAGTTATCAAATATTAAACACATGTGGCTCATTTGGGAAAACACCCAACTTTAAAATAATCATGGACTGCACTAACCAAGTGTATCACATAAGGAATAATTCGAAGAAAACAGCCATGAACATCACTCTTCATTTACCACATAACCACTGTCTTATTCAAACACCTCATGATTAAACAAAATAAATTATTGAAACATAAATCTGAGTGTTATAACCACTCATCTAATTTTTAAACTTCACTTGCATGTCTGCGATAGACTGGACTTCTTAAAAAAATAATCCAAAAGATTAGGCCAAGTGCCTCACGTTAACATTTCAAATGACAGCGATCCTTGTACATTAAAATTTTACTGAATTTGCCGCTGACTGCATTTCATTATGAATTCATATTTGTGGTACCACCACTAGATGGAGGCAGATGCCATCTTGTTTACCTCATTCATTGCGGCAGTTTTTATACAATTGGTTTATTAAAGATCGCTTCATTTTCTAAATAAAATGTAGTGGATTTTAAAAGGTTTGGTAATTACTGAAATCTGGTATGAGCATACCACTACTATGGTTTCGACTGTGACTTAATCGATGATCCATTAACCTAACATCTGAAATCTTATTTACATCATTAAATCTGTTAACGGAGAAACACTGCTCCGACAAAGAAAATACAGATATCAAAACTTGCCTATCTACACCTATCTATTTACATCAAATCAAATATAAATAATTCACATACGCTTACGTCCTACAAATAAACGGTAAATAACGTACACTCAGAAAGAAAAACAAATAAGCAAAACTAGATCCCACCATCGCGGCCTACTGGAAATTAATAAGGATGGAATGCGCAAAATCAAAATCAGAGTCTCCAGAAAAATATACCCCGCTGCGAGTAGCAAAACTATAAATATTGTGAATTTGACGGCAATCTCTAACCTCAGACGATAAATGTCTGGACATGATTCCACTTAACCTTTCTGGACAATAATTACTGTTATCTCATGTCATCCATGACTTTACATGACTATCGAAAAACACATTGACTCGTCGCTCTGCTCACATGTACAATGGCTAGCATAGTTGCCGAGCATCTACTTTCCCTGGAATTATTTAAACAAATACAGGCTTCTGCCTACAATCATAACCCATGTCGTAACACATTTAACACTCTTGGTTAAATTATTCATTTCACAATTCTATTTACTCATTAATTCTCGACGTCATCATTATTCATTATTCTCACAATACGGCCTCGCTCGTATCCGGCGGGCGAAATATCTGTCGTGCGTATTACGATTTCTTACGACAGTTCATGACATGGTCCAAATCTCACATTTCCATTATCAACGTAGATCATCAGGGATATTAATCATCTAGCTCGATCTCTCGATCATTCTCTGCTTCACATATCACAAAATATCAGAGCTGACTCATCAATGGCTTCCTGGCACTCACTGTTTCTATATTAAAAAAAGACGAGATTGCCTCTCAAAACACAGATGTTGAAACATGTGTAACCGCAACTACACAGAAATAAATACTCGCGGCTACCAAAAATCGTCGCAAAAATACACGGGATAAGTACTACCAGAAACGGTCATCTGAAAGATGATCCCACAACATAAACAAACTGAAATGCGCATAAAAAGCAAAAATAAACATTAAAAACAACAATGCGGCGTCTACTAGATCAAAACTCCAACAAAATATGACTCAAAACCAACGATGTAATAACATGATGAATATAATATTAAATAAATCGGCGTTACACTCATAGATCAAATATTACAGCTTCCTAAATTGTCAAAGTGACATCCTACAAAAATAATCCATGACAACACGCAAACAACATCTACCTAAACGAAATGCACAAATAACCCTAGCTGAAAATGCGACATTATTATTATTATTATTATTATTATTATTATTATTATTATAAAACTGTGAATTATTTACAATCCTACCTAATACTCTAAGCTACATTTGATCATCGATTAGTCACGGTCCTACATATTTATTTACATTATTTATTGATGCTCATACCTGGGTGATGGAGGCATGCTGGCTCACCCTCCGGACTCGGTCATGGTGAATTAGAATACCATCTTGAAGCTGATGCGGTATTCCAAATTTTCACACACGCAACTTTGACACATTTTTGTCATGCCGTAACACACGCTTACATTAACATAAAACACTCGCATTTCTCGCACTCCAGTGACGGTTGGACGATACCACTGCAGACTCCTGTCGTGAAGTTGGCCGGTCGTCTCCGCTATCTACCTGAAAATCACCTGTTGGTCTGCACTCTGGTCTCTCAGCTTTTGTTTACATAGGGCTTACCGTACATTAACCCCAACGGGACATAACTGTTTGCTAAAGGTCTACCACTGCGGCCTTCATTAAAGAAAAGTCATTCTCCTCCCTGTCTGCCTTTACAAGTTTCTCCCCGCAAACATCTCGCTTGCCAAACAGTTTATTAAGTGGTAAAAGCAAGCTAAAATAAAGTTTCAAATGTTGTGGAGAAGTTTATGCTGATAACACATGTGAAACTACCCGTGGGTTAGAGAGGTTTTATGTAATTATGCTGAAAACATGGACTTGTTCCTCTCGACTCGTGATGTGAGTTCATTTAAGCCAAGTGTTGAAAGTGTAGCTCTTGCCTGTCATCTCTGCATAAATAGTAAAAGTCTGTTAAAGTGTTCATTTCTGAAATATTACTCTCCCAAGTAAAATAATACAAGGCTTTCTCAAAATGCCTACAAGTGTCTCTAATCGCTTTCTTACCAGCCAAAAGTAAAGCTGACTAACTGAATTAGCTGTCACCTCTGTCACACTGTCGCTCTGATTCACACTGTCAAGACTGAAGTTTCGCTGAGAATGCTCAAGAATCACTGAGACTACTAAAGAATCACTGAGAATCTGAAGAAACACTGAGAATTCTGAAGAATCACTGAGAATTCCACCCCTGGTCGCTGGGGTTTTGTAATGAGTTCTCCCCCCACCTTGAAAATAGTTCCGTGGAAGGGATGTGGCGTAGTGATCTAGCCCTCGGGAGCGCTTTATCGTACATCCGTAGGTTAAAGTTTTCAAAATTTATGTGCAAAACTTCCTAATTTTTGTCTGACTTACATGTAATATTGCGTCGTGGGAAATGATCACAGGATAATCCACACGACGGCGCGCGTCACTGGTGTTACTTTCTTCCAGCGAATGGCTCCATCCCGCCATGCCAGTTCATTCTCCTGGAGACTACTACCCTTCCGTGTGGAGTTAAATTCTATTAATTAGGCACTTATTAACCACAGATTCGCACTGATAAATTTCCAAATATTATAAAGAAATCAGGACACTGTTTTTCACCACCACACCGGGCTTCAGATAGCGAAATACTGACTGTAGATTCCCGCTATGACAGTTCATTCAAATTTAGAATTTTGTGATTGGCTGAGACTTTCGCGCTCTTCGTAGCGTGGATGCTTCCATTTCCCCCCAAGAGTTGGCGGGTATTGTCGTTGTCCCTTTGTCCTAGCTAAGTAGGTCAGGCCTCAATGCGTGATTTTCTCGTGAGAACCAACAGAAAGTCGCCACTCCTAGGCGGTATCATAAAATTTATTAGAAGGAGTACTCAGGGCGGTTTACAAGTTGGTCGTGCTCTAAGAAGAGTTTCGAGGATTCTACTCGCCGTCACACTGGCGCCAGAAAGTTCCTTTGTGACTGCTAGTTCACAGCCAACTGTATTATCCCATATGCGAAATATTCAACTTTTAATTTGTAAATTAATTAGGTAAATTCGCTTATGGGTGCAATATTTTTATTTTATTTTGTTTTACTGTCACTGTCACGCACTGTGGCTCACAATCACTCAGTGGTGCATTCACCTCCACTCTCTATGACCTTCTGCCAACGTTCGGGTAGCAGTTGAATGCCTCGCTTGTAGAACTGTTTCGATTTTGACTGTAAGAAATCTGTTAGCCATTGGTCAAGAGAAGCTTCATCAGGAAACACTTGTCCCTGAATGCGGTTAGGAAGAGTGCGGAAAAGATGGAAATCTGAGGGGGCAAGGTCAGGGTTATACGGAGGATTAGGAAGAGATTCCCAGCCAAGTTCAGCAATTCCACCTTTGGTAAATTGCGCTGTATGTGGACGAGCGTTATCATGGAGCAATAAGACTGGTTGTTGTTTTTTGTTGTCAATAGCAACGGCAAGCCGTCTTAGCTGCTCACTATACACAGCAAAGGTAATAGTTACGTTTTTTGGAAGAAGTTCATGGTGAGGAATGCCATCCTTGTTCCACCAAACACACATCATTTTCTGTGGATGGGCACTATCCTTGGCACGGGGAGTTGCTTTTTTTTGATTGGCTGAGCCACTTTCCTCTTCTTCATGTCGTCACCGGTGACAGTGTTCGAAGGGAATGCTTCGTGCCTATCTCAAGCCAACCTGTTCCGGGCAAGCAATGACGAACAGATGTTTACTCGTTGATTTTTGTTACTGTCACTTAGCACATGTGGTACCCATATACGCATTTTCTGTACCTTACCCATTGAACGCAAATGGCGTACAATAGTTGACTGATCACATTCAAAAACTTGCGCCATATCACGTGTTGTGTAACGAGGATTCTCATAAAGCAATTCATTCAAGCGATTTTCGTCAAAACCTGAAAATCTTCCAAAACGTGGATCATCAGACAAGTCAAACCGTCCTGCTCGAAAGCAGGAATACCATTTTTGTGCTGTTCTTTCAGCAATTGCTTCATTCCCGTACAGTTCACAAATTGTTCTCACAGTTCCTGCTGCACTGGATCCTCGGTTAAAGAGTAAAATGTGTCGGAAATGTTCACTTTTCTCAACTTGACAATCCATATCCGTTTGTCTGAAATGAAAAATGAAAACCTACAACCTGTTTTCCAGTCAGTGACCGGGACAGAGATGTAATGAATGAATCATATATAGGCTGTTATTACGATGGGGTCGCCACTCCCAAAGTGATATATTAATGAATGATAGATGCTACGAAATGAGAATGGAGAGTGTTGCTGGAATGAAAGATGACAGGAAAAACCGGAGTACCCGGAGAAAAGCCTGTCCCGCCTCCGCTTTGTCCAGCACAAATCTCACATGGAATGACCGGGATTTGAACCACGGTATCCAGCGGTGAGAGGCCGACGCGCTGCCGTCTGAGCCACGGAGGCTCCCGTTTGTCTGAAATATACACAAATAATACGTTCACAATCAATAAAACCTGTGTTTCACAACACACAAACTCCAAACTCAGTTAAAACAACGGAATAACGATAAACAATCGCTTCACGTTACACTGTTGCCAACCCAAAAGAATACTGCATGAACTTATGCATCTACCCAATACTAAAGACTTTTCATGTGCTGTGACGAAGGGTAGCAAGTTTTTTTTCCAAGGTCATGGACACTGATGTATGTTTCACACGCTTGCCTCGCGCATTCGTCAGTCTGGCAAACTATTTAGTGTCTGTTAGTTTGTTAGTGTGTACTAATTGATTTTTAATTGTATGATCTCATCATACTTCTATTTAATTGTAATATGTGTGTGTAAAATTGCTCCTTTGGTGAAAGTTTTATTGCACTGCAGTGAATCAAAATCTCAAAGACCTATTATTACCGCACTTAAGTTGGTAAACTGTCAACCTTTATCTCTCTGTCGAAATTCACTCAGGGAACATCAAAAAACTTACCACTTTGTAGCTTATTCTCCCCCCTCCCGCAGTATCCCACAAAGCCGGGTACCTTTCCCCCCCTCCCTCAACTTCTAACGACCGTAGCCGTGTTGAAACACCGGATCCCGTGAGTTCTCCGAAGTTAAGCAACGTTGGACGTGATCAAGATTTGGATGGGTTGCCACGTGCCGTTGGTGCGGGGTAAGGGAATGGAGAAGCGGAAAGGAACTGGCCACCCTGCCGCACGTAAACTCAGGCACACCTCTGCGCAGGTTCAGACCTGCCTTCGGGCAGAATACACCCTTACCTTCCCTTATAAACTTCAAATTCCCAATCGCTGCTACTGATCAATACTAGCCGTAGCAGAGTCCTGTTGATATGATCGAGATAATAAGAACGTCTAGAAGAGGCAATTTGAGCTAAAAATAATATGTGAAATGTTAATTACCCTTTATCGTAGCTCCTTTTCCAACCCACTTCCACTCGACAGTTTGGAGCCATATGTATTAAGAGAATTTCTGCACTTAAGGGTCGGTTGCACCATATAGTGGTAACTAGAAGGTGAGATACACTACTCGGAGGTAGCACCATGGTTATGGCCGACTGCCTACGTGTAAGCATCTTATTTTCGTTTACTTACATGAGCTGAATAATCGCCAAACTATAGCGTGATGTAAGTGTAAACAATTCAGGAAAAAAAATTCATTCACAGGTCATATATTAAATCGCATGACATAATAGACGATAGGAAAAAAGGCTTCCTTAATATGGTGATTGAGGAATATTAGCTTGAAATTCAAGGGAATATTTAGTGCTGTCACCCAGGTGGCAGATTCCCTATCAATTGTTTACCTACTTCTTTCTTAAATGATTTGAAAGAAGTTGAAAATTTGTCGAACAACTCCTACGGTAAATTATCCCTATCCATAGATTCTCCTCCTATAAATGTATTATCTGTTCAAATTGGTCCTCTTGAATCTCAACTTAATCATATTTATGATATTTCAGTCTTTTATAAACTCTATTCAAGCCTATGCCATTTCACGCTTTCTCTCCACTGATACCTCGGAACACACCGCTTAGTCGAATAGTTTGTCCCCTTACCCCCAGGTCTTCCCTGCTCGAAGTTTGCAACATTTTCGTAAAACTATCATTTTATTTTAGGAAATCGCCCAGAAAAAAGTCGTGCTGCTTTCCTTTCAATCTCTTTCAGTTCTCCAATCAAATAAGTATGGTGAGTGTTCCATACACTGGAACCATACTCTAACTGAGGTCACCAGATTGACTTATACACCCACTGCTTCACATGTGTTCTAGAACCCCTAAATACCCTCTTAAGCATATAAAGTGTTCTGTAACCCTTATTTACAACCTAGTTAATACGATTATCCTAGTGAAGATATTTCCTAGATACTTGCAGTGATCCTCATGAAGCATTTTTGCTCCATCAACTCATTAATTAAATCTGAGAGGACTTTTCCTCTTCGTGAAACGTAACCTGAATTTCCACCCAATTTACCATCATACCATAACGTTGCTAAAGGTGCACTTGATTTCTTAACTTAGTTTACAATGATGAATATGTAACCCCAGTCAGAACCTAAGAAAACTTGTGACAACTATTATACATAGGACTAATTTGAGAGCAAGAAATACATTATGTTTAATTATTATTATACTGTATCATGGTACCAAACAACTTTTACAGTTCTGCTACAAGTAATTTTCGGCCCCTGGTCACTATTTGAACAGCTCTATGACCGTCATCTAACAGATCAGTGTTTCTGACACAGCGAATTGACTTGGGTAGTGTACAACGTAGAACACGGAGGACTAGTTTCAGCCTTCATTACCTGGTAGTTGAAGTTTTATCTGGCTCTCGACGTACCAGATCATTCATCCTTCAGCCTTGTGGTGAGGTTAACTAAGGAGCTGTTTGGTACGAAGAGCAGGGATCTCGATCAAGAAAGTCAAACAATATGACTGAACGCGTGTCACCCCAATACCTACAGTATATTTTTGTCTGGGTAGCAGTCAGTTTGATATGTTTAAAGCCTTTGATGGGCTTCACAGACATTTTATTTAGTTTACTACTAGCGTTCAGCCGTGGATTTATTTCCAGTTGATATGAATTTCAACCAATAGTAGCTCGTAACTGCTTTCCCTTTAGATAAGGGTAATGCTTCAGAGCTCCATGTGAATAATATGAGAAGCTTGTCTCTATGAGCCTAGCTGACGGAAGCGACACGTTCGACAGTTCTTCCACCACCACAAGAAATTCGTGGAAGTCCCGATCTTTCCTAATTCATTATCTTCGTGACCGCGAATAGGAGGGGTGATCCATAAGAATATCCCGCCTCGCCTCCTTACTCGTACAAGCGAACTGGATATCCTGTAGAAAAGAATTTTGTAGATGGAAGCCATTCGTTTTCAGTGCCGATTTACAGTTTTCAGTCTGACGAAAAACGAACTATAACACTAAAATACCTGCAAAAACATTGTTCACTTTGTAAAGGTATATTATTTTACAGATATGTCACATTGTTTAATTTCATATTTTGGAAGACTGAAAACTGTAATTTATAATAAATATTGAAAAGGCGCTTGATTGTTTAAACACTTTCTTGATCGAAAATGCAGTGTTGTAGAATATATTAGTGAGAGTTTTTGAATTCCATCCTTTACTATTGTGTCATTTCACTGTTAGCAGTGAACATTGGAACATCGTAGAACAAAAAATTGGACGGCATGCCGCGGGAATATTCAAAACAAGACGCAAATCTAACTGTAAATGTCGAGAAGATTGTATTTTCATCAGCGATAAGCCGAGAAATAACATCTAGAAGGCGGTAAAAAAGAATGAAAGATACAAGATCGTTACAAACAAATTATTACAAAAATCATTCCAGAAGAAACCAACGCAAGCAGATCGCTACAACATATTAACACATAAAGAAGACGGAGTTCATAGAAGAAGGTTTAAATCGAAAAGGAGAGAGAAATAACATTAAGAGAATTGAGCGAGACCGCGGAAATACTGCAGACTGAGGAATTAGATCAACTTGTCAGAATCGTTACGTAACCAGCTACGTCACGAGATGCCAAGCGAAAGAAATACATAGCATTCTAAACTGTTCGCAAGAAGATCAAAAATACTACAGCGATTAAGAAACAAACTTTAGAAACTTAAATCAGACTATAATTGGAATCTTTATAGCCATATTAGTAGTCTGCAAGACATAAGCACAATTTAATTGAAAGAAGTCTTATTCTCAATATATTGATGAATCTTAGAAGGCTTTGAATACTAAGATGGTGAAACTGATCATGTTAATCTTTATTTCTGTCCTAACTGCGCAAGAAATGGCCAGCATCATGCACTAAGAAGACCGAGGCAGGCTGTCTGGAGAAGCCGGCAAACCAATCCCTAGATGACGGAGAAGGAGGAGAGACCTACCCATATGTTTCCCAGAGGCCAGCACGATGTAACAGTCGTATTTGACGAGATGTCCTAAGCATTTGGACACACCAGCAAAGGAATACAGGGAAGAAAAGATAAGTTTATTGAAAAAACATTACCGTAAGTAAAATAAAATGTTTTTGAAAATTGCCATTTTCTAATTGTGTTGTCATAGATTTATATTCAAGAAACGTGATGTTACGTGTGGAAAAGCATTAATATAACAACATAGGAGGGTAATAGGTAGTCATCTAACCAAAATGACAAATCCTTTGGGTTAGGATGAATTTAATCAGTGATAACCAGGTTATGCGTTCGTAACGCTGTCTGTATTGAGTAGAGAGGTTAACTTACCTCGGCTGTTAATATAATACGACATTGTGGTTAGTGTTATGATTCTATTAGGGTGTTATACCACGACATGGAGATAATGCAATGCCATATACAGGTTATATCGAGATCATAAGAAGACAATTGAAGAATATGAGAGGAATATGAAGAAAATTGAGAAGGAAATGGAATATATAAGAGGATGAATAATAATTATGAAGTCATATGCGTCAAGTTAAGATAGATGATGCGGTTATTGAAATGAAGGATGAAATGTGATACAAAAATGTGAAGCAGATGTTATAGATATGAAGAATGGTCGTGTAAAAAGAAGAATAATGATGGTGATGATTATTTTTTCGTCGAAGAGGTAGAGATGGATATATATTTTATTGATGATATTAAGTTAGTTGACGCGATTTAGGGTTACGAGTAAATGTATTAGATTCCATAACGTATATATATTAATCCTTCAGTATTCTATATATAGCACTAAATACGATCCATGAAACTTGCATATGTCGGTTAGATACCTGTAGATCATCAAAAACGAATCCATATAGGGAAGTGAAAATGAAATTAGCCCATATTATACTGAATTCTTAACCACAAAGTTGTTTATTCAAATAAATACAGTAGAGTCAGGAGGCTTGTTTGCTCATATTAAATGGTATCACTGAAGAGATTCTCCGTAATTGGATGATAATGACATTGATTATAAGAGTCTTCTTAGATGACAGACCACAGAATTTCCAGAAATAACATTAAATAAGTTGTCAGGAGTAACTGGTGACATGATGACAGATCACATGTGGTATAAATAATTAGAACTTAAATTAATTTTGGGAATTTATATTCATTTTTGATTAATAACGTAAATAATAATCAGTAATGGTAATTTTGATTGTTTGAGAGTGAAGTAATGTTTCAGTGACTTATCTGTATCTTTTCATCCTTGAATGTGTGAATATAAAAGACTTTCAACCTGAAATACTCGATAAAAATGAATGAGAAAGCGAATGCTTTCCTTATACGAAAGGTTATTAAACGTGATATAATTGTAATTATGAAATGTTGCCAGATAGATGCAGGCAAAACAGATTCAAACTTGTGAATAGATCTGCAAAGTATTGTATAAAAATTTTAGGAGAAGAAGTTAAGGAATTATGTTGTGTACAAGCAAAGAAAGAGTAACAAACGTGATTTTAATTTAATAATTTGTTATAAATAATGAAGATCTCTGAATCATTTTCTATATTCAACGGAATTAATGTTTACAGTAAGGACTTATATTTTCTTTGATATCGAAGGCCTTTAAGTATTTCATATAAATATTAATTAGATTAATTAGGTGGAGAGAGAGCCAGTTTTCTATAGGATATTCAACTTTCACTCTAATTTCAAGATCTTTTAATTTAATAAAGTGATGTTAGATGAATTTATTTAATCTTTCTTAATGGTATCTTAGGTTAGATAAGAACTTACAACTATCTCTAGGTTAAAGATGATAGACATTTATAAAAGGATATGAATTAATTCGCGAGATGGAGACGTCCAACGAGCTGATATGATATAAATTTATCCGTTTGTCTCATCCGATGACTCTACTTCCGAAACATACGACCCCAAATCGATATTGAATTGATGGATGATGATAAAATTGAGCTAGTCTGGATCTTTTTGTGACTCGACCTGGACGCGGGAACGGCGCACTATGTAGCTCATTTTCAGAAAGTCTTGGAAGTTTCTCCATTGGCCTACACATTTCACGTATTCTGGATCCACACAGGGCGAATGAGCGTCCTTCGTCGCATGGTCATGCTCCTTTAACACGTAAAAGTTTTTCTGGCAAGTCGTTAGGGTTACGAAGGAAATTGTAGCCTATAGGGAAATTAAATTTTAAATTATGTAAGCTACAGTACTTTCGTTTGAAGGACTAATACTTTACTAATACTTTACATCAGACGCCAAAAATATAAATAATAATAATAATATCGCAAAACAATTTTTTTCTGGGAAGCTCATCAAGCTGGGAAAATAACTTTTCTAGGAAGTTGTGCTTTCTCTACACTTGGTAGACTCATTCTTTTAATACTCGTAGGCTGGATTGTGTGGCTCAGAGAGTTAGGCGCTGCCCTTCTGACTCCAACTTGACAGATTCGATCCTGGCTCAGTCCAGCGGTATTTGAAGGTGCTCAAAGATCTGCTAAAGGACTAAATTCCGGCACCTTGGCGTCTCCGAAAACCGTAAAAGTAGTTAGTGGGAAGTAAATATCAATAACATTAATTAACTTTAATAGCACTAACTGTTAAGGCAGCGTATTTACCTTTATAGATCACAAACCTACATTTTCCTCTGACATGCTAGACATTTGCTGAATGGCTGGCTTAAATGATAGTGTGATTTTAAGTAGGTTATCCCGGATCATGTTATAACTGTGCGCGATGTTTAACCCAGATGCATCAAGTAGTTCAGTCATGAGATTTCTACGAATGTCCAAAGTCTATTTTCATATTTATTTAGTATGAATTAGCATGCCTGTCCGCGAAAATTTGTTGGAATCTCAGCATCGCCAGAAGTAATGCGGTTATAAGGGAACCACAAATAACTTCCATCAATTCATAGTGATGTGAAATAATTTGGAAACTGAAAATGTTAGGCATGAATAACGTCGTGTCTGAGACGGTTAGACCGAGCTCGATAGCCGCAGTCGCTTAAGTGCGGCCAGTATCCAGTAATCGGGAGATAGTGGGTTCGAGCCCCACTGTCGGCAGCCCTGAAGATGGTTTTCCGTGGTTTCCCATTTTCACACCAGGCAAATGCCGGGGCTGTACCTTAATTAAGGCCACGGCTGCTTCCTTCCACTTCCTAGGCCTTTCCTCTCCCATTGTAGCCTTAAGACCTATCTGTGTCGGTGCGACGTAAAGCAAATAGCAAAAAAAAAAAAAAAAAAAAAAGAGAGACGGTTAGACATTGCTCTTAAATTGCTGCGTCCTGTGTTCAAATCTCGATGATTGCATATGAAAAGTTTTCCGCGGGTGATTTCTTCAGGATATCTTGTTTAACCAGCAATGTAATTCCAACAACCCTCCATTCATTTGACATCATCCCTCAGGTTAATTTTCCAAGATCTTGACGCTACTTGGCGCTTCATCACCTAACCCACCCCAGGCAATAATCAAGTTTAATGTGGTTGGATGAAGCTCCATTGATATCCACTGGTGTGCCATGAAGGGCAGGGCCATCAACTGTGTTCCACTGCCACCAGACGAGTAAACGACCGTTGAATAAATCTCGTGCTTCGGATACAACTAATTAGCGAATTGGAGATGTGTGTAGCAGATAATGTACAAGTGGGTGGAGGATCGACAACAAAGGAATGTGTGCCCCACCTCAACAAGACGGTACACCCAAGAGAGAGAGGAAAGCCAAGGAGCAAACATTAACTACACACTTTACATACAGGCACTAAGTGAAGGGACACTGCTGGTTAAGAACAATGGAATCGTGGGCTCTATCACTACTGGCTCCATATTGACAACTGGCAGTGTGTGGCCGTCAATGCCAACCAGACGTCTAGCATGAGAACCGGGAAGTAAACATAATATTATATTAAAAAACTATAGTCGATGTACATAATCTACACATGAACAGTTGATGGAAAATAGAGGAATCTCGGCTAAAATCGCTAGTGCGGCTAATTCTGACGTTACTAAAACTGCGGTTTTACTCCAGCGAGAGAAGAATTTTCGATAGGCTAATTACACCCTCTAAACATTTTGTACAGTTGGACCATCATAAACTGATGCATGCAAAATTTTGAAATCCTGTTTCGAGTATCATCGTGCTTGGTGAGGTGATACAGCTACAACAAACAGTGATGCAACTAACTTATTGTCAAACGATACGTTCCTAACGAAATGCGACTGTCAGTACAGAATGAAACTGTCCGCACATAAGAATAATCTCAAAGAATACAATGAATTGGGCGAGAAACTGTCATAATGGTTAAAAATTAATGTGTGAATTTAGAGACACGCCTGGCAAGTGAAGTTCGATGTGAAGTCGTTACTGATGTCGGCATTTTACTGAATTCCGTTACTCTACAGTGTAACTGCACCATACCAACAGTCTTTGCGCGGCCTTAAAATTTCAAGCATTTTCATGCGAGAGCTAGTTAGTTCCCAAGAAGCGTACCTACCTGTTGAGGCAATAAGTATCGTTCGAGTGCTATATTATGTATTACTTTTTTTAAATTTTAGAATGTTGCGTTAACGAAATAAATGGGTATTCCTATTCATTGGTCGCCTGCATAATTTCTACCGAGTTGAAGTTTCAATTAACCCGTTGTCATCTTCCCTAGTAGAAACCCGCTTTAAACCAGTGCATCTTAGATGTCCAATGTTCCCTAACACCCTCGACTGCTGTATCCATCTCTGAATAGCCCTAGCCGAAACGTGACACCGAATCGCTGCCTCATGAAAGATAAAATTGCCATGTTGGACGAGAGCCATCACTTGCTCTCTTGACGCGTGTGAATAATCTGCCATGAGAGAAAGGAGTGAAGTATTTAGCATCAATGTTAGCACGGTCAAACTTGGTGTGTTCGTTGCCTTACGCCATCGCGGTGTATTCATTCGGGAATGTCCGACTCGTTGGCTGAACTCGTTGGCACGGGGGCTGGGTGTATGTGTTGTCTTCATCATCATTTCATCCTCATCACGACGCGCAGGTCGCCTACGGGTGTCGAATAGAAGGACCTGCACCTGGCGAGCCGAACCCTTCCTGGGATATCCCGGCACTAAAAGCCATACGACATTTCATTTCATTCGGGAATAAAAATGGATCGTTTACACCGGGACTCGAGCCTTCGCTGTTATGGCTGACATGAATTTTGTAGCCTGCAGCTGACCCACTGTGCTACGTTAGAGCGTGTCAATGGCATAGTGCTGTAGGAAAGTGCATGTCACGAGAAGGTGAGGGAAGCTGGAGGGAAGAGTGAGAGCGACTGTCACTAAGTGTGAGAACTACAGGCTGCTAGAGAAACGCATCCAGCTGACTGTAAAAAGCATAGCTTAAGCGGACTTCCTCATATATCACATCTCCATAGATGTGGCAATTTTTTATAGTTTACACGTACAACTTAATCAAGTTTTTCAAGGTTGTACAGAAATCATTCTTACTACTTCCTTGGCTGTTACTTCCAACTAGTGAATTAACTAAAATGTAAATTCTGATGTTATTTTGGAGTATTAAACAAGCAAATCATAAGCCCACACACCGATTGTTCCAGAGTATAAATATCGTTCCTTCTTTCTTTCTTTCTTTCTTAATCTGTTTACCCTCCAGCGTTGGCTTTTTCCTCGGACTGGGTGAGGTATAAAAACTCTACCGCCTCAAGGGCAGTGTCCTGGAGCGTGAGACTTTGGGTCGGAGGTATACAACTGGGGAGGAGGAGCAGTACCTCACCCAGGCGACCTCACCTGCTATGCTTAACAGGGCCCTTGTGAGGGATGGGAAGATTGAAAGGGATAGGCAAGGACGATGGAAGGAAGCTGCTGTAAGCCGTACCCTTAGGTTAGGTACCATCCCGCGATTTACCTGGAGGAGAAGTGGGAAACTACGTAAAACCACTTTGAGGATGGCTGAGGTGGGAATCGAACTCCCCTTTACTTATTTGACCTCCCGAAGCTGAAATGAACCCGTTCCAGCACTCGTACCACTATTCAAATCTCGTGTCAGAACCGCGAATCTAACCCGGGCCTCCGGGGGTGGCAACTAGTCACACCAACCACTACCCCACATGTGCAAACACCTTAGATAATCATTTTCAAAGTGCATCCTACTTCCAATTTTGCCTTAATATTGCGAATTCATCCGATTCGCCTCTATCGAATACGTATAATCCATGTAAAACATTTAAAACCTATATTGGACGTAACATTTTCTCATTTTCATTTTACTCATGGGGCTACACCCGTGATGGGCCTCAGCCTACCAAACTACCGCTGCTCAGCCCGAAGGCCTGCGGTCACTGCAACGAATCCCCTCGGCCGTTATTCTTGGATCTTATTTCATACTACGTTGAATTCCATGTTATGCTCTTCGAACTAATGTGGAAATATTCAGCAGTTACTTACGGCACTCCAATTCCACCAACGTAATGACATGCCATTCAATTCATGTGAAACAGTTACTTAGATACCTACCAGATGGCTTCACCGCGCCGTGTGGGCGAGTCAATATATCTGTCCGCTGGTTCTTGAAATATAACGTTTATTCCAAGAATGGCGTCGACTGTTTGAATGCTAAGCATTATGTTTTCAATTTCAGTAATGTTCCTAAGGAACCCATAATCGAACTAGCAGTAGGCTACTTTCCCAGGGTTTTAGTATCTGATGAGATAACGGTTACCGATATCATTTTTATTTTCCCAGCCCTATTCGATAAAATCACAAGCCAGGAAGCCCAAAGACGTGCTAGGTATGAAACAGGAGTGCCTTCACCTTCTTCTAATAACAATGACGTGTGGCCTCCGAAAAGGCCTGGTCTTTCGAGTTGGCAAATGATGAAGACGGCACACACACCCAGCCCCCGAGCAATCGGAATTAACTGCTGGAAGTTCAAATCACCGACCCGGCCGAGTATCAAACCCGGATTCCCTTGGACCAAAGGTCAACAATTTAGCCATGGAGCTGGACAAACTCTTGTCCTCCTACCGAGGTGGTGCAGCTCTTTTCAAGCATACCCCCAATGCAGGTGAACTGCGTGTACCGTTTTAACCACTTATCAGCCCTCCTGCCATTCTTAAATCTCTGGCAGTATCGGGAATCGAACCCGAGCCTCCGAGGATGGCAGCTAATAGTGCTAACCGGTACGCTACGGAGGCGGACAATTTTTCTACCAGCTTAGTATACGCTCAAATGCGCCCATAAGTATTTTAATATTATGAATTGCATGATTTACACACTTATCATCTTCGTAGGCAACAGGTAAAGGAAAAACGGATATGCGGTGGTTTTCCTAAGCGACTTTCCTTTGACATCTCTTGTACTTTTCCGACTCCGACGTTATTTGGCTACTTCTGTGGCCAGCGTTTACCCCACATTGCCCCTTACTGCAATGGGTTAGCCAAGGGGAGAGGAGGTTCGTCGTCTCCGCTGCGTCTATGCGCTCCTCCTACGACTGTTGAGTCATTTTAAATTTAGCTCTGTAATCGCCCAAGGAGCAGCCGGACTACAGAGTGGACGTTAGGTAAAGTTAAACCGGGCGAGTTGGCCGTACGGTTAAGGGGCGTGCGGCTGTGAGCTTCAATCCTGGAGATAGTGGGTTCGAATCGCACTGTCGGAATCCCTGAAGATGGTTTTCCGTGGTTTCCCATTTTCACACCAGACAAATGCTGGGGCTGTACCTTAATTAACGCCACGGCCGCTTCCTCCCAACTCCTACGCCTTTCCTATCCCATCGTCGCCATAAGTCCTATCTGTGTCGGTGCGACGTAAAGCCCCTAACAAAAAAAAGGTGTTGTTGTTGACTATTTAGGTCATTGCAGTTAGCTCACGGCGGGTTTTGAAGCATCTGTTTCATAGCTAGTAGATATTTAGGGCGGCGTTTTCTTGTGGCTTCTATGTTGATCTCATATTGTCCCAGTGTGTTTATGAGGGGTTGGTGTGTGTTTCGGTATGGTTGTAGAATTTTCATAGACTTCCCGTGGTGCAGTCTAAGAGATATGGGATTTGCAATTTTGTGTGAAGTTCATGAACTCGTGTTCAGCGGTCGGTTTTTAAAGCAAGGCATTGGACCCAGTTTTGCACCTTTTGCAGAGTGGAGTAGTCCAGTCTTGCGAGGCCTAGAGAGCCTTCAATTTTCACTCCCTTTCTGGCCGCTATTCTTTTCTTTGTTCATTCTCCGAAAGTTCGAATCTTTTGCCTTTTCCCCTCTGATTAGTGTTACGCCGGGGTGCTTGCTTAGTTTTACTTCCTCTCAAAACGATAATCAGTTCCAATCAATCAATACTGATCTGCATTTAGGACAGTCGCCCAGGTGGCAGATTCCCTGTCTGGTGGTTTCCTAGCCTTTTCTTAAATAATTTCAAAGAAATTGGAAATTTATTGAACATTTACCTTGGTAAGTTATTCCAATCCTTAACTCTCCTTCCTATAAATGAATACTTGCTCCAATTTGTCCTCTTGAATTCCATCTTCATATTGTGATCTTTCCTACTCTTTAAAACGCCACTCAGACTTATTCGTCTACTAATGTCATTCCATGCCATCTCTCCGCTGACAGCTCGGAACATACCACTTAGTCGAGCAGCTCGTCTTCCCTCTGCCAATTCTTCCCAACCCAAACTTTGCAACATTTTTCTAACACCACTCTTTTTTCGGAAATCATCCTGAACAAATCGAGATGCTTTTCTGGATTTTTTCCAGTTCTTGAATCAAGTAATCCTAGTGAGGGTCCCATACATTGGAACCATACACTAGTTGTGGTCTTACCAGAGACTTATATGCCCTCTCTTTTATATATACCCTACAGGGCACATTAATACTGCAGGATGATACCTACCTGCTCTTCTGTTCTTGCATACGGGCACCAGCTCAGCTACAGTCGGCAGAAATGGTCGATAATTTGGGTTCTTATGACGAGAGGATCATGGGGAACTCATATACTACATTAAACTACGAAATGAGGAACACGTTCGCTGTGATCAAAATTTTGAGCATAAGTTTGTATTCACAACACAAGTTAATTACAAGGATTGCACCTGTAGTGCCAAAATAAGTGCGCCGAAGTCTCACATCTACAAATTAAAAAGAAAACAAAGCAAATACAATCTGGATGATGACGTTATGTTGAAATTTGTCGATCTGTGAACCAAGAAAAAACCGGATGTGTTCTCCCACATGGAAACTGCATCCCTATGTCTGCGACATAAAATGATATAATGGTAGAATTAAGGATACCCGCAGAGATTACCGCTATTATGAAAGTTTCCTCCCACACCGGGATATTTATATACACAAAAATTAGCAGCACAATAAGTAAATAAAAATAAACTCAGATAACCTACTCTAGCGCCCTCAATTACATGTTTACATGAACGTGAACCCACGTCCGCCAAGCAGAACTTTGTGTGAAAAGATGGGCTCTCATAACAATTACATCGTGCAGGATACCTTAAGAGTAATGCGCAACCACCAGAAAACAGAAACAACAAAAAAAGAAAGGAAAGGAGGTAAACGTTCAAATGAATGACGCAAAAGTGTCACCAAAAAGCTTCTCTGCCAAAGGAAAAGACGACCTTCCCCCAGGCAATATAAAGATGGCCGTGCCAACCCCCTCGCAGTGAGCAGACCGGACGTTAACCTCTACTGTCTCGGCAGAGCCTTGCCCATACCACACAAAAAATGTAAACAAACTACTGCCAGACTCCGTACCCTACATCTTGCGCTCACACAGCTCCCTTTACAAAGGGCTATTATGCTTCTTCGCATAGCGCAGCAAATGGCCACAAAACAAGTGGAGAAAAAAAATAAATCTCCCATTACGCATCAGGCTTTATTAACAGGCCACACGAGCTGCAATTATATCATATGAAGTATTCTACCATACTATCCTATAAAATCATTACCGTCAATATGCGACGTGTCAACAGTAACCTTTGGGGTCAAAGGTTCAAACCGAACGTTTGGCAGAGTAGCACAGAGTCGAATAGCGATAAAACATATGCCTCCACTATAGTTTACGCCCGTCTAATGCATGAAAATAGAGCCCCTATACTAAATAAATACCATCAGCATGCATACCTTACATTACGCAGGTATATCTGCCCTTCCCCTGGAATATAATGGGAATTACACATAGTGCCTAATCCTACAAGTAAAATGTATTTCACGACCGACCCCAAAGGAGAATATCCGGTCTATAGTACACAAACAAATATGTATCACTAGGCACACTACCTCTTGCCGCGATAACAAATATTACCTCATTGTCTGCTTTACATAAAGATACAAGGAAACAAATCTAACTACTCTTACCCTTAGATATATCAAACAATCTTAATATGCAGCCTGATGGGCCACAATCAAATCCTATATGAATATTTACACGTTTAATTCTACTATCTCTGCGTGATACCTTAACTCTACCATATGTCTAATAATTCATGGTCCACTTATCTTAATTGATCTCCTCGTCTCTCCCTCCGGGTAGGCTAGCATGATTTAGCCCATCACGATAGATGTCTCAGCCAGGTTCGATTCTTGGAGTCCTGTCTTCCTGCCCCGCTGGTTCATGGTGCCGTCTTCTTTTTGAGGGATGCCTCGTTCAAGGTGGCGTCTTCGAAGCCACGTTCTGAAGTTCTTGCCGCTCACTCCCCTCGGAATATCTCGACTTCTTACTACAATGAAATATTCACTTTAAACACTACGCCACATTCTGGACATTTACTTAGGTTGAGCTAGCACCCAGCGCTAACACTTTGCAATGCACACTCCTCGTCCTCCCTTCTCGTATAACTGCATACTCGCTAACTTGTGTACTGTGCCACAAACTATTTTCTGCTTTAGAGACTATCCACTCAGTTATTGTGTTTTTATGCCCGCTTAACTTGGATTCAACAGTCTATCAGAGGATAAATATAGACCTCCTTAGCCTATTGTCCACACTTCCTCGGCACCTCGGGAGCTTCGCCCCTACCGCTATTTATTCGAGTCTGTAAGTACGGCTTTCTATTGTTACTGATACCATTAAGCATACGCGATCTCATTGATAAGTATCTGAATATCGCGCCACTTACAAATCCACCCCCTGTAACTCTGTAAGACCTATCCACTGGATCAAAGTTATCGCACTGTAATAATTACACACTGTCTTTGTTCTAAACAAAGGGTTTCTGGCACAATCTAGGCAGACGTGTGACGCGTGCTGGCAGCAATATGATAGTCAACTGGATGATCTCCCCCCATATCACTTAGCTTTTATATGAGGCAGCACACCAAAGGACGCATGGGGAAGTCCCGAGAAACAACTTGAGTCTGGAATGTGGCCACTACAGAGCTTCCCACGGTGGTTCTGCTTGGAACATATTTATTGATCTAATCATATGTTAATAAACCTAGAGGTATCTACAGCTTCGTAAAATTCCGGCCATCATTTCCATCTTTTTATTTACCTGAGAAACCTTCAATTACGGGAATTACGACCCAATTTCCGTAATGTGGTGGGCCTGTCTGCTCCCGCTAAAAATCTCTGTTAAGATGGCAGGTCTCTCCCCCAGACAAAATCCCATCTCTCTTTCTCTCTTCCTCACATATTCTTTCTTCGTCACACATGACCACGCCTTGCCTCGGGAAATCACCTTCTCGATTCCCGCGCTCTGTATAGCATCACGCCCTCACAAGCGGCGCCCTACTGCAAAATTATTACTGCGTTAAATATCCATTCTCGCCGCTCAATATAATGGTACATTACATCCTTACTACAACCCCTAAACACCCTCTTAACCATGTGCAGAGATCTGTACCCTTTATTTACAATCCCATTTATGTGATCACCTCAATGAAGATACCACCACCACCACTGGTTAGAAAAAAGTCACTAAGCTATTCCTTCTTTGTTGTTGATTCATGTTTATTCTTCTTTCTCTGTCCAGCTCCATGGCTAAATGGTTAACGTGCTGGCTTTTGGTCACAGGGGTCCCGGGTTCGATTCCCGGCAGGGTCCGGAAATTTAACCATCATTGGTTAATTTCGCTGGCACGGGGGCTGGGTGTATGTGTTGTCTTCATCATCATTTCATCCTCATTACGACGCGCAGGTCGCCTACGGGGGTCAAATCGAAAGACCTGCACCTGGCGAGCCGAACATGTCCTCGGACACTCCCGGCACTAAAAGCCATACGCCATTTTCATTTTTTTCTTCTTTCTCTGACACTTTTTCTCACTTCTGTTCGGGTCGATGGTGGGAACTGTACCACATATGTGGATTTGGACCAGTTTTACGACGAGATGTCCTTCCCGACACAACACAGGTCTATGTATATTTTTCCTAACTCAGTTAGGTTTTTGGTGCCGGGATCCTAAAGCGCCATGATTGAGAAGGAAGAGGACGTGGTCTTAATTAAGGTATAGCCTCAGCATTTGCCTAGTATAAAATGAGAAACTACGGAAAACCATCTCCAACGCTGCCCATGGTAGGGTTCGAACCCACCACCTCTAGAATGCAGCAGTTACGCCGTCCGTACTATGCAGCCAGCTTGCTCGGTTCTGTGTAGCTTAAGATCACATCTGGATAATTACACTCTTGCATTTTCTTTACCTGTACCTGCGACAATATGAAAGATTTTGGCTGCATGGTGTGTGAGTCAATCAAAAAGGCGGCCCAAGGCTGGTAAATCAAGCGCGTTAGAATATCTACAATTTTTTCGAGAAGTACTTATCCGACTTTCGAAATAATTACAAGCGCTGAATTTATAATGTCCAACGGAGGATAGGTGTAAAAGATGCAGTTAGCATCGTTATCTTACCTGATATTGACACCCAGGGAGAAGTACTGCATGTTCGATTTTGAATTTCTTGTTAATATTACTAAACGTGAAACAGAATGTCAGTATCATTCACTATTCACGAGTAATTTGAGGTGGTTATATTAGCTGAATTACCCTGCGTAATGGAAAAGCGGATTTTATGTTATGTATTGAAAGCGCATAATCGATTTCACATATCGAAGGAATACAGTCGACATATTATACTGAAAAACTACGACTTAATACATTTTTTTAACTTAATACGTTTACCCTCCAGGATCAGTTTTTACCCCGGACTCAGTGAAGGATCCCACCTCTTCTGCTTCAAGGGCAGTTTCCTGGAGCGTGATACATTTGGTCGGGTGGAAACAATTGGGGAGGATGACCAGTACCTCGCTCAGGCGGTCTCACCTGCTATGCTGAACAGGGGACTTGTGGGGTATGGGAAGATTGGAAGGGATAGACAAGGAAGGTGGAAGGAAATGGCTGTGACCTTAAGTTAAGTTATGTACCATCCCGGCATTTGCATGAATAATTGGGAAATCACTTCGAGGATGGCTAAGGAGGGAATCGAACCCCTCTAATCAGTTGACTTCCCGAGGCTGATTTGACCCCATTTCAGCTCTCATACCACCTTTAGAATTTCGTGACAGAGCCGGGATTTGAACGCGGGCCACAGGGGTGGCAGCTTATCACACAAGCCACTATACCAAAGAGGCGGACGACGTAATGTATGATCAATGTAATATACTGCAAACGCTTTATGCCGTTAAACTGCATATTCTCCTAGTCAATGAAAATGGCTGAAATTAAACGTGTATTATCTTGAAGACAATCCCCGCGGTTTAACCCTTTCAGACCTCAATGTCATCATCAGTTGGTAAAAGTTTCCTCTTATTAAATACCCCCGTCTCTTTTACTAAATAGTCAGCCCCTGGTTCGATTCCCAATCAAGTTGGGGATTTTACTCCGTGTGGTCAGTTCTTCTGGTTCGGAGACTGGGTATTTGTGTTCGCCTTAATGCACTTCCCGTCACTTAGCCACAGCACACCACACTACCAACAAACATAGTAACACGCAATGGTCAATATATCCCACTACCTAGGGTTGGCGCCAGGAAGGTCATCAGATCGTGAAACTGGGCCAGACCCATAACAAAAAGTACCGACTCTAATTTTTGTAAAAAAGGAGGAAAGGGGAATCGTAGAAGAAGAGGAAGAAGAAGAAGAAGTAGTAGAAGAAGAAGAAGAATATTCTCTTATTTAGCATGTCTTCTCGAATGGACATAAAATAAGAAGCATCCTATAAATATGAGGGGTTATCAATAAGGTTTGCGTTCGACGGCCGTACAGTCCTAAATCGGGTTGCCAATCAGGCAAAATTGCCGCGAGCATATAGGCACTCATCTCACCGATACACCAGGTTGAAAATCCCTGTGTGTTAAATCACCATGTATTGCTGCGTGAAGAAGTCCGTAACCGCCTGCTGCACATCTTCATCCGACAGGAAGCGTCGACCTTCAAGGCCTGTTTGTGGGGACCGAAGACGTGATTATCGCATGAGGAGAGATCAGGTCTGTAGGGCGGTTGCTTGAATGTCTTCCACTTGAGTTAGCGTACCATCTGCGCGACGACATTTTAGGAACTGACCGGCGACCTGTGTCAAAAGGTGCACCATTCCATAACGATGGTTTTTGATAGACATGCTGCCCCATTAACAGTATTCAATCTCCGATGGATCAATGAATATTCAAGATAAACTTAAATATTATAATTAAGTGGTCCGCCTATTCAATACAATACAATACTCCTGTGACCAGCGTATTGTATCGAATAGGCGGACCACTTAATTATAATATTTAAATTTATCTTGAATATTCATTGATTGATTATAGTCAATACGGGATTAGTATTACTTGAAATGAAGCTCTTAAAGCTTATCACTTGTAATCTCCGATGAATGTCCACCAGTATTTGTCCTTCGGTAGCCTAGAACAGAATATCAGCACGTTGGTCCTGTTTGGACGCATTTAGTAGTAACGCCGCCATAGTTCACGTGGCCGCATTTAACGCATGCATCTCGGCACGACACGACTGCTACACTAATCCCTTTTCCTACATGTCCGTGCTTATATACCTGCATCGGAGTCGCGCAACGTCGCATGTCCGCTGCAGCAACGTCCTCAAACTGAAATGTTTTGATCACGCCTTATGTTAAAGAGAGCTACTAATTAACATTATTTTGACACGTATAGTCGTTCAAAAAAAAGAATTAGCACATGGTATTGTCTGTTCCTAATACTGAATATTTTATGAGACAATTTTTATCATTAATAAAATATAATCCACCTTACATGAAGTTACAGGTTCAGTTTTTCTGAGAAAAGGCTAGTTAGATTCTGAACAGCTCCGCTGATAATCTAGGCGTCACTATCGAGACTTACATAGGAGTTTACCGTTCTTTATCTCACCGAGCCAGAAGTTTCTGTAACATATCAGTTTACTAAGATCACTGAAATACAGATACCAACCGACCCCACGAGCGACATTTTTACACCATTCATGGCAGGGACTGGCTGCATAAATAATGGCATTACTGGCACCGATTAGGCAAAACCAAGGATGAGATAGAGAGGTCAATGAAATTAACAAATGTGTTCTAATCCACACCAGAAGAGATAGTACACTGTAGATACCAGGTCTGGACAAAAACATGTGACTAAATTAGGGTGTGCAGAAGATGTACAGTATGACGAAAAAATTGAAGTATGCTCTTTACATCAAGATAATTCATTATAAAGCGGCTATGGCCTTAATTAAGGCACAGCCTCAGCATTTGTCTGGTGTGAAAATGGGAAACCACGGAAAACCATTTTCAGGGCTGTCGACAGTGGGTTCGAACCCACTATCTCCCGGATTCAAGCTCAGAGCTGCGCGCCCCTAACCGTACGGCCAGCTCTCCCGGTATTATTATTAGTATTATTATTAACAAATAGGCTACGTAGCAATTAGGAAATATCCCCTTAGCAATGATCACTGAAAGTAGTGTGACAAAAAAGCAAAGTAAGAACATAATTACCCAACAACAACAACAACAACAACAACTAGAAAAAGCGATTCCATGGAAAGAAAATATTACAAGAAATACTACTATTTTAACATTCTAAATCCAGCATCATTATATACAAATTCACACACAACTTACGTATTTCCAGTGCTTAACACTGCGGCTTACAATACTATAGGTTGAGCTTATTACTAGCTTACAGCACCATCATATACAAATTTAAACGTACCTTAACTATTTCAAAATTCTACACTATGACTTACAATAGATTGAGTGGTCCAGTTACTCTTAGCCAGCCCCGTGGTGTAGGGGTAGCGTGCCTGCCTCATACCCGGAGGCCCCGGGTTCGATTCCCGGCCACGTCAGGGATTTTTACCTAGACCTGAGGGCTGGTTCGAGGTCCACTCAGTCTACGTGATTAGAATTGAGGAGCTATCTGACGGTGAGATAGCGGCCCCGGTCTAGAAAGCCAAGAATAACGGCCGAGAGGATTCGTTGTGCTGACCACACGACACCTCGTAATCTGCAGGCCTTCGGGCTGAGCAGCGGTCGCTTGGTAGGCCAAGGCCCTTCAAGGGCTGTAGTGCGATGGGGTTTGGTTTGGTTTTAATACTACAAATTACAGTGGATTGAGCGTTGCATTAATATATAACGCCATCACATAGAAATTTACACACAGTTTACAGAATGCCGGACTCTATTTTGAAGCATCTTAAATTTTTGGAAAAGGCTCTAGGACACCTTCAGGCAATGGATTCCAATCATCAGTTCTCCGATTTACAAACGAATATTTACTATAGTTATTCTTCTACGATCTACCTTTTACGGTATGTGGAAGATCTGCCCTACTTATGTAACAGGGCTTTTCTTGTCGAATGTTCAACTCTCCCCAGCTGGCTTATACGTGTATTCATTATACAAGCCATCTGACACGAAAACGAATTCTTTCAGCATGTCACGAAGTACGAGAGGAGATTCAGTGATTTCTGTGTCCTTGTGGAAACTTGTGTTCATCAATAATCTACTGTGCCATTAGGGACAATGCGTGAGATGTGACGGTGAACATTTTGAACACATGCTGTACAAACTGTACATGTTGCTGTAGTCACCTTACATTTTACGATGACGTAACTTGATGTTCAGGGCAAATTTGTAATTTCAGTACTGTTTCTTTTGCTGCATGTTGTACATCTGGGTTTATGAGACTTAGATTTAAGTGGATATTGAAAATATCAAAAGACATTCCTATATATTACAATTGTACACATTGTTCCTCTAAATCAGGCCCTCTCAAACGCCCAAAATCTCACGCGTGCAAATCGAGGCGCAGAGACTCCGTGCACTGCGCATCTGTCCACTCGATTCAACTCGGCTTGACTCGGATGGTGTAGTGCGCTGAGGGGGACGAAGCGTTCGGTGGTAGACGGCTTGTTTATCAGTGAAATAGATAAGCGCAAGACAACAACATAATAATGAAGCAACCTGTTTCGAAGAAAGCAAACACTTCCGAAAATCTATTTCAATCGAACTGGGAACTTCCGTACATTTCTTGTCAGTCGTGACGATAAAGCCAAATGCTTAATCTGTGGACAGTAATTATGTGATAAGTTAATCGAAAATATATATTTTGCAATACAAAGGCTTTGCTCAAATTCTACGAGAATTTGTCGAAGGAAGATTTTCCTAAGCTGCATCGAGAAGCAGCTAAGATTATTTCTATGTTTGGTTCCACATGCATATGTGAAAGGTATATTTTCCTGTTTTACTTGTACGAAAACTAGATTGCGTGCGAGTAGCCTCTGATTGTAATTTAAAGAAGGCACTCAGAATTTCTGTCAGCCGGTCCCTTGTTCCAGACATATCTGGTATAATTGTAAAGATAAAGGTAAAGAAGAGCTAGAGAAGATAAACTGTGAGCTAAAACCAAATTGAAAGAGGAGTGTTTTAACACCGGTAACATTGTTCCATACAACACTGTCACCGCTCACCGCACATAAACATTTCTCAGTGAGGGGAGAATCAGCGGGGAAGGTGGAGAAGGCGAAGACAGGCCGAACGGGTGAGGCAGGTGTAGGGGAAGTGGAGTGGGGGTTTGCAATCTGGTCAGCCTAGAAAAGTCGTCTCCTGTACCTTGCGCCGTGCAGTGCACGGGTGCATGCACCCTGAGAGGCCCTGCTCTAAATAATAGCACAAATCGCTCATAACTGAACACAATTGAGGACCAAAGATAGAAAAGGGTGACGGTGCAGAAATATGAAAAATGTAGTTTTTGTAATAAGGGGATGTATTGATTAGCCATGTCGCATATGGTGCTAAATTGTGCATGTGCCTAGGGTCATTAGTTTAGTTGGCAGGAAGTTCAACAGGTAGAACCACAGCTCAATGTGCCCAGCTGAGTTTGGTAAGTAGTGCGAATATGCCAGCGTCTCCCGCTGCAATTCTTCTGTGTTGTCCATTGTGTCAGTGTGCTATCACTCACGTATTTTCTAATTGATCCACTTAATGAGAAAACTGAAATTTATAGAAGCTAAATATTGTTATGTAGTTATATAAAATGTATGGGATGTAGTATACTTGCACTTCAAAGGCCGCAGATAATCATTAATTCCCGATCATCTTTGGTAGAGATGGTTAAAAGTGCAATTGTGCTCGGTAACTCTATTATTGGTATTTTCTCGAAAACATGTTTCTGGTACTTTCACCCTTTTTGCATGCTTGGTCCCCATTATAGCGGTGAAAAATTTAACCCATTGGCAGCACGCTACACCTTGGCGTTGCTAGGGTTAAAACTAATCAGCCCACTATCTCCGTTCTTGCGAATGAGTGAAAAGTGGAGTTACAGACTGAGGAGTGAGCAGTTTGCGATGCAGGACCTCGACGCCCACACAGCGTTGTGTTTATGGTAATGGGAACTACTCTGGATGCTAATTAGTGTAGAATTCTTCTTATTGTGCTTGGATGAGGCTCATTCGCTTGCTATTAATTGTTTTCAGCGCACTGTATGTTATAACATGGTTAGTAAGGGGATTGAATTGTTGGTTATTACACCACTTGTCGAACATTTTAAGGTATAGACTTTTAGACAACTATTTCGGACACGGACCAGCTCTACTGTGTATAAGGACGAGTCAGATGAACACTCCTTAGAATAGAATAGAATAGAATAGAATAGAATAGAATAGAATAGAATAGAATAGAATAGAATACTCCCCTCCCCCAGTCTCGGATCACTCCAAAATATGTTTTAATACATGCATATTACAATATTAAATATTTACACTTAATCTTGAAAACTATTTCAATCCATTCTTTCTTTCATTCTTTCTTAATCTGTTTACACCCTCCAGGGTTGGTTTTTCCCTGGGACTCGGCGAAAGATCCCACCTCTAACGCCTCAAGGACAGTGTCCTGAAGCGTGAGATATTGGGTCGTGGGATACAACTGGGGAGGATGAGGATGACCAGTACCTCGCCCAGGCGGCCTCACCTGCTATGCTGAACAGAGGCCTTGGTAGAGGTGGGAAGATTGGAAGGGATAGACAAGGAACAGGGAAGTAAGCGTCCGTGGCCTTAAGTTAGGTACCATCCCGGCATTTGCCTGGAGGAGAAGTGGGAAACCACGGAAAACCACTTCCAGGATGGCTGAAGTGGGAATCAAACTCACCTCTACTGAGCTGACTCCCGAGGCCCTCGTTCCAGCCCTCGTACCACTTTTCAAATTTCGTTGCAGAGCCGGAAATCGAACCCGGGCTCCGGGGGGTGTCAGCTAATCACACTAACCACTACACCACAGAGGTGGACATTTCAATCTATTTTTAGATTATGTTTTTCTTTTTCTTTGCAGATTATTTATTTATTTTGTCCAAGACGTTAACAGCGGTATATAGTCCAGGACATACATGTATTCGTACCCTCCCTAAGTTGTGTTAGTGCTTAATTATTGTTATAGTATTCACCCTACAATTACAACATACCTTTGAATGAATTGAATAACTGAAATAATGATTGAGTGCCTGTATTTAAGTCGCATGCAGCTAAAGTTAACTCGAAAAAAAAACCTGGCGACACTAGAATACAGTACAACAATTTCTCTATTGTTACAATTTTTCTTGAGGTAATCATGATATATACGTAGTATTATAATATATGCAGTTTTTTTTTACAGTATACAATATTTTTAAAAAGTTACGGCATGCACTATATAAACTTAACACCTGAGATACTGCCTAGACTCTAACACCGTCATAGAGTCTAGGATACCTCTATTGCACCGTTCCTGCGTCCAGGTAAAGACGCACAAGATCCAGGCTACCTCAAATTATGATAATAATTGTCATTTCGTCTTTTACGGGCTATGAGTTCCGACTGAGAGGAAAGAACACCGATTTATACTTGTGGAAATGTCTAACTCACGCAGAAGGACGTCTCCTACTCGTTTTCTTAGCTAGAATTCCCTATACCTTATCAGATCGCCAAAAATAGAAGTGCCTACAGCTAAGGAACTACTTTAAAACTCATTAAAAGAAGGGTTGATTTTTGACATATTTTATTTATTATAAACTAAGTTCAATCAGTAGTAAGATCATCATAGTCTCTTTTTGGAATAACAGGTAACGAGTGTATAACTATGCATTTATGATAGAGTTCATTTCTGTTAACATTAAGTTAAAGTCTTTAGAAACAAAGTGAAATATCCAATTAGGATGCTCGAAAAACAAATAATCATGACCTTAAAAGGTCTTAATTGAAGAATTATTTGTCTGGAAAATATCCAGTTGAAAATAAAAGAAATAAGTTAAATAACGGTATCAGATAATGAAAGTATTGGATAATAACAATATCAGATAATTAAAATATTAGATAATTAGAATATTAGATGCATCTAATGAAAGAAAATGAGAATTTACATCACAACATACTATGTACAGTATTGTAGATTGAGGATTGTCCTAGAAAAATTTAGGACGTAGTTTCATATTTGGTCATAAATCTATTTAAAAAATTGGAATCACATCTTTCGTAACTGAAATCTCAAAATATTAAATTCAAATGTTCTGTTTCTCTCGTCTCATTTACGTTAATTTATGGACATGCGTTAACTTCTCTTGATCCACATTCTTTGTGTCCAGATACACAACCAAATTAACCTGGGAAATATCCTCATAACATTCATAATATTTGACAGATGTCGTATTTTCAAGTTATGCTCATGTTTCTTGACGCTTCATCTGGCATCAGCATCGATAACCCCCCTTTAAGCCAATGTATACTCTTAAAAAGATCATGATCAAACATTACATCTAGAAAATTAGGCAAATTATTCTATTAACTTGAGATCATTCATAAATTCAAGTGCGTATCCGTGCTATGACACTGTATTATCAAATGCATGTAATCATAATTCCATCAAAATATACGATAATTATGTGGTCTACCTTGTGAAAAGACTCTAATTCAAATTAATGACTCTTATTTGTGCAGTTAAGTCACCAGTGATTTGGGTACTGCCTTAGAATAAACTTCAAAGTCTGCCTAACATGTGAGAAAAATCTTATAATTAGAAGATATACACGGATGTCAGCTAATTTAATTTCGTCCTCATTATGAATCATTTGGTGATCTTTAATATAAATGTCAACATACGGACGGCATTTAGATCGCATTCTATCCTACTCATGGCTTACTCATGGATAAATAGTCGACTGAAGACAGAATAAATTCACTAATTACTTCAAAAATACATAACTTGGAACATTATTTCCATAACAACACAACCATGACCATATTCACGAAGAACAATACCTATCACCAACATTAATGACCATATATCATATCATTACTCACATTAAATAACCCTCATTTCAAATTTCAAATAAATATCACATTTCACTTTACAATATATGCATTATCACATTCTATAGAGCGTTCCAACCTTAAATTGCAGTACAGCGTAGATGGAGCGCGCTGTTGCGAAATCGACTCGTGAAGATCACGCTCGAGTGTGACTCAAACAGGGTGTCACAGTTCCACATTTTCCGTTTGTAATTTTGTAATTTTAAGTTCATTCGTTCATAAATTAATATTTGTAGGATGGTAAAATAAATACAACATACTTTAATCACTGGCGTTCGGGAGATGAACGTGAGGATGATCCGGACGATGAGGAAAGTCGTATTAAAAACTTTTCATCGTCGACATCTTCCTGTAATTCGTCTGCTTTCCACAAAACTCTTTCATTTTTCTTTACTTCGTTCACGTAATTTGCCCAAATTGTCTTATGTTTTATGGCATAAAAATTTTAGTTCAGCATTTGGAACAAAACCACGTTCATTACCCGCGTGGACTAAGGCAAATCACGGTCCTCGACTTTTCGGTGGCCTAAGTCCCGAACTCACCCCTTCAAAAGCGGCCTGCCGTGCACTTTTCACTATCGTATCCTTCCATTCTTTTGTCACTGTCTGCCCAATATTTACCCACGATTCATCTGTGTAAATTATAGCTTTATTTTGTGCCCTCAAGCGTTTTTTCTCCCTGAGATATCTGTGCCTCCAATTAATAATTTCATCGGTTTCAGTGAAAGCTGCTTTATTACCCCGTCTTAAATAACGGAAGCCTATATCATGTAAGAAGCGATACAACGTAGTTTTGGAAAATCGTGGCAAAGAATCTTCTCCATTTACGCGACTCAAAATCACCTTCAATGTCGGTGGTATGTTAGCAAATAAAAGAGAGTGAACCGCCCGACGCATCCACTTCTAACAATTTCATCATATTTAATTTTTCTGTCGTCCTTCTCTTTTTCTTTCGAGAGTTCGCAAAGGACTATGTGTGTGTTCCTTCCTTATAGCATAGATTGTTCTTTCAGAACAACCCGTAGCTTTAGCTGTTTCACTGATTGCGCTGCTCATATGCATAGTCTTTAAAAAATAATCCAGGACACTCATTATAATATTGCGTTCTTTTCCCCTGAGTTTACCTACGGAACGTTTCTTTTTTATTTGACGATCCATTATACATCCTTCTGCACTTTTTCTTCGAACTAAGAACTATACATACGAGCACGAACTGACAACTACACAGACTACACAAACACAATCCACTTGTCCTCAAGAACTATACATTTATCACTGATCTTGTCCGGCTCCATGGCTAAATGGTTAGCGTGCTGGCCTTTGGTCCAGAGGGCCCCGGGTTCGATTCCCGACCGGGTCGGGGATTTTAACCTTCATTGGTTAATTCCAATGGCTCGGGGGCTGTGTGTGTGTGTGTGTGCCGTCTTCAGCATTAGAATTCACCACATGTAGGGGCCCCATTCTTACAGACGCGCAGGTCGCCTATGCGGCGTCAACACTGAAAAGACCTGCACTCGGCCTCTTCGGAGGCCACACGCCATTAAATATTATTTATATCACTGATCTTTATTTAATCAATCTTATAATACTGATTAAATGAACACCACTGCACACGGCTGCCAGTATATTTAAAAGCTCAGCCAGCCGAGTCACTCGTGAAACGTAAACAAACGAGACGTTCTCCCTGTCATAAATTAAGAGATAACGAGATAGGGACTTGAGGTATGATTTAAAAATAACTTCCATATTCGAAGACCGTTTGCTTTGCTTTAACCACGCCATGATCCTTCTGCACATTTTCTTCGAAATTAGATCCCCACGCACGAGCACGAACTCACGAACCACACAAACGAAATACACTTTCCCTCAAGAATTGTACATATGTCACTGATATGTATTTAATCACTATTATACATACTACTGACGAAATGAGCACTGCACTGCATGCGACTGTCTGGAAATGTTAAAAGCACATGTTTGGGAGATCACTACCGGTGCTTCAGCCAGCCAGCCGAGTCACGCGCGAAACCAAAATTCAAGGCGATATTCTTCCTGTCACAAAGTAATAACTAAGCAGGATAGGAACTTCGGGATTGTTTTAAAAATAACTTCCATATCTGAAGACCATTTGCCTCGCTTTGACCCCCCATGCAAATTCAATAGGATAGACGCTGGCCAGCGACTGACTTTTTCGTGCCTGCACATAAAATTCCCTGAACATGACTGAAAATAAACGCATATACTGCATTTTGTTATCATTTAAATTTAAAAATAAGCTTATCTACATCGAGCTGAAATGTTTCTTTACCAGCAGTGAAAAAATTAGGAAAATAATGAATATAAAATAGGAGTTATGGCATGATAAGTTCTATGCAATGAAGATTTTGCATTTGGCGAAACTTTCCATTATATTACCATTTTCACACTAAATTATTTTTTTTACATTTTTTTTGTTAACGGCATCAAATGCGCCTTGAAATTCTGTACATAACACAATATTCACCCAATTTCACCGATAACATTCTGATTCACGGATATTTGGCAAACCCGCTGCATTAGAGTAGGACAGCGCTACACGCAAAACATGGAAGAAGGAAAGAGACGGAATTATCCCATTACTGCTGTACTGCAATTTAAGGTTGGAACGCTCTATAACTCGACGTATTTCTTACCTTCATCATGGTTCTGTCATAGTTTTAATCCATTCATAATTCCAAAAGATATTACCATATCATTATATATAGTAAGCACTTCCTACATACGATCTCCTTTCTACGAACATTCGGTAACATAAGTTCCCACGTATGCCTAACTTCTAGCTCAACGTCGTATGAAATTCACCAATAAATTAAAAATTAACCTCCTCTCACATTACACTGACAGCGTTACGAACGAAGGCTTTATTATCACTGGATGACTGTACCCTACATGTGGATTAGACGTCTAGGCTTGATGAATACCTAACATCCTTTAGCCTAACTTTGGTAACCATCCACTCGTATAATTATCGCACTGGCACTAACTAGAATAGCACTTTATAAAAAGAGAATGAATAAATTCTTACTTGTACATTGGACTTAAAGTGAACTTATCTTTGCTCTGCAACTCCCATAGTCGTCTCATGTCCGGGTGGCTGGACATGCGGACATAGCTCCTTGCATTTCCCTTAGGTGTTTGAGAACATTCGGGACCGTCTCATCTGGTTACTGGTCATCATGGGCCGGGACCGTCATCCTGCGCTGCTTTCATCTGGGGAGTCTCGCCTTCATCTTCTTACTGCATCACGGTAGTAGCTTGAGCAATTGAAACAGAATAATACATCGTTTCAGTCAATGTCATCATCTTATGGCTATTTTCTGTTACTATTTGCCTATGATAATTTTAACGTCGTTCTTGGAAGAGTTGATATCAAAAATATTTTAACAGTCTGGGATAGGCGAAGGTAATTATTTCACTCAAAATGTGAAGATTGCTTCTTTATATATATTTCCTTTTCTCAATGTTCTTGCCGATTATCCAATCCTTTAGCCGTTCTAAATTGGTGATATCGGCTAACACGTCGTCTAAGGAGTGTAGTGTGACGTATCACGGTGGAATCTCTTATATTTTCCAGAGCAATTTAATTTCGCGGAGTGAAATAATTTATACCGCTAATAGTGTAGAGAACAGCCGTGAACAAATATTTCTTTCGTTCTTGGGAATAGAATTCCTATGTGATGATATTTTCTCCTTCTGGTAGTCGACTGTGACGTTCTTCTTATAAGCAAGTTGAGTGAATGTTAAAAATTTTCTATAATAATAACTCGTAACAATCTTCATACGTCATTCTTTTTATCACCGCCTTCCATGTTCCGTTCTTTCGTCGAGCGCTTGACGAAAATATTACTACCTCAGTTTGAATAGTGTCAGACGTTTAAAAAAATCGTCGTTTTGATAATTTAGACTCTATTTTTGTTCCGGTTGTATCTTTTGGAGAACAGTGAAATGGCACACTATGTACATGATATTATTACTAACTATATGAATTTTTTCTGTTTTCATCCTCTTTTACGTTCTTTTCCCATATTCCTCTTATAATATTCCAAAGTTTTGCTGTTTTCCCGTTGCCTTCCATTCTATGTTCAGTAAACTAGTAATGATGAAAAATTCAGGTTCATTTACGCTTTTGCTTATATCCTTTCCATCCATATATTTCTCTCTTGCCTTTCTTGTTTCCTTATGGTCCTTTAGTAAGTGAGTAATTTCCATGTCTTTATTGCATAAAATATAAAAAATGGATTTTTTTTTTGCTAGTTGCTTTACGTCGCACCGACACAGATAGGTCTTATGGCGACGAGCGGACAGGATAGGGCTAGGAGTGGGAAGGGAAGGAAGCGGCCGTGGCCTTAATTAAGGTACAGCCCCAGCATTTGCCTGGTGTGAAAATGGGAAACCACGGAAACCCATTTTCAGGGCTGCCGACAGTGGGGTTCGAACCTACTATCTCCCGAATACTGGATACTGGCCGCACTTAAGCGACTGCAGCTGTCGAGCTCGATATATTAAATTTTTTACAGCGTTATTCTTATACACTCACATCAGCTACCAAATTATCCCCTTTTTGTTAACATTTCAGTCCTTTTCACTTATTTAAAAAAATTCAAGCAGTGTTCTCTGACCTTATTGTTGGTCTTTGAATGTTTTTCACTCTTTGAACCACCGTTTTACACGATCCCTTATCATTCCTTGCTAAATATCGTTCTGAATAGCACTCCATTCCTATGTCATCCTATAGCTTCTTCACTCCATCCACCCAGAAATCCTCATTTCATTTGGTACTGGTACGCTATCCTTAGAATTTCACCCCCTGTCGCCCCCGTCATTAGCCTCAGCCAATATTAAATTTTTCGTTTAACAATATCCGCCCGTATACTCATTCCTTCAGACATCTTTCTCACTCCACAATTTTGAGTACGACTTCTCAGACCCATTATTATTTTGGCAAATTTACTTAACTACTGCTTTAAATACAATTTTCTGAACTCCATATTCGATGTTCGGCATTTTTTATATTAGCCAGAGCCCGGCTCCATTTCTAAAAGTTTAGCGTGGCTGGCTTTTGGTTACAAGGGTCCCGGGTTTGATTCCCGGCAGGGTTGGGAATTTTAACCATCATTGGTTAATTTCACTAGCACTGCGGTTAGGTGTATGTGTCGTCTTAATCATTATTTCATCCTCATCACGACGTGCAGGTCGCCTACGGGAGTCAAATCAAAAGGCCTGCTCCTGGCGAGCCGAACATGTCCTCGGACACTCCCGGCACTAAAAGCCGTACGATATTTAATTTCATTTTATACTAGCCAGAGCACTTACGCCCTCCATTTTCCTCTTTTTATTTGCTGCTGCTTATGATCGTCCCTAGGTATTCGATTTTTCAACCTAATTTTATCTTACCCATCCACCACTGTTCACTTTTTGAGAGTTTGTCTCCCCTTTTACACACCATAACTCTGGTTTTCTTTGGATTTATTTTTATATTCCACTCTGTACAGTAATTTACTGTCCCATTAATACTGTTTTGCATTTTGACAGGGGTTATTGTGAACCTTAAGAAGTTAAGCACTGACTAGTCAAATTTTGGTCTAGGGGTTGGCAGAGTAATTCACCTTCTGTTCTGTCTACGTACTGTAATTCAATTAGGCCCTTACCTGCTGCGGTCAAAGTTGCGAGTTCAGATCAGGCCACAGTCGGTTGACAATCAACAGTATTTAAAGGCGGGAAACCCACGTGTTAGTAGATATACTTACAAGATAATAAACTCTTTCATTCCTACTACTGCTACTGCTACTGCTACTACTACTACTACTACTACTACTACTACTACTGCTGCTCCTGCTGCTGCTGCTAAAGACATTATCAACTTCATATCTCTGATTATTGAACAATTGCCATCAGGTCTCTGCAAGTTGTGCTCCTCAGTGATAATAATTATCCAAATCTATAGAGAACAATAGTTCTGTTCAAGTAAGACGAATTCAGTCAGTGACCTTGTGCGACTTAGACATCGACATTTCCTATCGTAGTGAGTACGGTAGTCGCATGCTTTTACCGTCCTTTAAAAATCGACGTCATCATGCGGAATCGAACCCGCGAACTTCCTCTCATTAATCGGACGTCCTACTATTAATCCATAGAGGCAGTTATGATAATGATGATGATCTGAAGAAAACCAACACCCTGTTTTCCAGTCATTGACTGGACCAGCGATGGAATGAATGAAGTATCTTGCGGCGAGGATAGGAATTGTGCCGGCTGCCGAGACCTGTCGCACTCCTCTAAGGGAATGATTAATGACTGACAGATGAAATGAAATGATGGTGAAGAGTGTTGCTGGAATTAAAAATGACAGGAAAAACCGTAGTACCCGGAAAAACCTGTCCCGCCTCCGCTTTTTCCAGCACAAATACCACATGGATTGAATGATGATGATCTATGAGAGTAAATTTTAACAGCGGCTGACATATCATTTGCGGTACAAAATTCAACGCTTGGTATAAGTGATGGTCGTCTAATTGACCATACAACGTCCTAGAAACCCGACCATCGATGGCACTGCTTAAGTAGGGCATTCAGTCTTCAGTACTACAGGATGTTTGATTTCATTTGGTTTCTCGGTGGTTGTTTTAAAAATTTCATCCAAAGAGAAATATGAGTATTGAGAAGGTAATAAACGTTAAGGAATGCTTATTACAAGAGCGCGTGTAATTGAGATTTACCTGACCGACGTAAACAGCGCTGTCTACCACTGCCTTGTTAATCACTTCACCATGGGAATGTGTCAGTGTTTTGTGACGTGCGATGAAATTTACGTTCATATTTCTTGAGAAACATACTCTTTTAATTGAATCATGACAAGCACTCGGCGTTTATGAGTCACATATTACAGAAACTGCATATATACAAACATTAATTATGAAAACGTGCTAACTTCTTGATTAGGTTCTGCTCTTATTAAACAAGGAACATTTATTTCAGTTCTATGTATTGTTAGGTCTGTATTGTTACTTACCGTAGAGTTTATTTTACAGTAAAACAATATTAAAATTGAACAAAATGCATTTTCTTATTATGTTGGTCCTCCTGGCCAGCATCTGTTAGACAAGTGTTGTCTTAGGTACAAGTATGCGGGCGTATTTGGGCGAGTGTCTAAATTTCACCTAATGTTTCAGAAAATGTCAAGGTAAACTATAAGGTAGAAGACTTGAACTTAAACAGAGTCCTGTCCCCAATATGCGAAAATAAGCAGCTACTTTGACTTGGAATAAATTCTCTGGACTGTGAGCTGAAAGTCAAACCATTTCGCCCTCCGTAGTAAAATGATTTTCTCTTAAGACGACACTGCCTCAGTCATAATATTGTAGGTTTACAAGCAAAACTTTTAAAGCCATTCTTTGACATTTTGACAATTTCACACTACCGTTGTGCGATTTTTCCGCTCTATTTACCAGTGATGTCCATTAAAGTCCTAAAAGATAAATTTCATTCAGATAAAATGCATTAACACAATTTCAGCTATGCAGGGCCATTCTAGATACTCTGACAAACAAATAGCATAATTTTAAGTATAACTATTCTTATTCTGAGAGCAGATATTGTCCCCGTGTCACAGGCGGCAACACGCTTGCCTATCACCACTGGGTTCTGTGGTTCAAATTCCGGTCACTCCATCTGAGATTCGTGCAGACAAAGCGGAGATGGGACAGGTTTTCTTCCGGGTACTACGGTTTTCCATGCCATCTTTCATTCCAGCGACACTCTCCGATATCATTTCATTTCACATGTCAGCCATTAAACATTGCCTCATTGAGTGCGACAGGCTTCGGCAGTTGGCACAATTCCTATCCTCGCCGCTAGATGGGAGCTTCATTAATTCCATTCCTGACCCGGTCGAATGACTGGAAACAGGCTGAAGATTTTCACTGAGGACAGATTTTAGCGATGTAAGATTGAAATATTTCAACTATTTTCCTCCCAAAAGTGCTGTTTTGGCAACGTCTTTTACTCCTTTGCACTATGTCATCATCATATAGATTCACTGACCGGCGAGTGTAATAAATGTGCATCATGATGCCGAATATGTGGTCATAGTAGAGACCAATTCTAGAACCCCATGCTCTGCCGCAAAGCTCACACATCAAATCTACCAAAGCTCATTGTTATTCTAAAATCTGACGGTCATTTCCTCTCTCATTTTCTCATTTTATTTTACAGTAACTTTCACCGGACTCATTTTTACGTCCTTGTTGTTCAAAAACTCCAACGGGGCTGTGCTGGAGCCAAGGTTGCAAATTTTGGCGTATAATACGTACGTCATGATAGGTATTGTCGAAACAAAGCATTTAGTCTGTAGAGGTTTGAAATATCATCGTTGACATTTTATTTATTAATTATAAACAATTTTATACGTCTTAAAGACGTTGAATTCAAACTCGTTATCCACCACTCGGATAGTATTGTAGTTGTGCTCGTCTTTTTTTTTTCTAGCAGCCCGGTAGATCCCTCATAACGCTCGGCCACCTTATCACTGAGACAGTCCCGACAAACTCGAAGGTGGTGATTTTAGTACATCAAGATGGTAGCACTATTGCAACACCTGATGACATCACACCGAGGTCAGACTCGTTGCTGGATACGTTGTTCCTTCCTCCTTAAAGTAAGCTATTGGCTATTGAACGTTGTGTAGCATGTGTTGTCGGAAAAATTGTATCTTGAATACTCTCATGTTTTGCAACACTCACCGGCCCAAGGATAGTTCCGAAATATATGCGTATTGTACATGAAAATATCGTAGGCCATTGTGGAGATTAGGTTACTACTACGGTCGATCAAACGATAAGTCCTCTCCATTGTCAATCTCAGCTTGACTCTTCTTCACTAAATTGCAGAGACTCCACGAATTGTGCTCGCTGTCCTCCCTTCAAGAGTCCGCTCTCCACATGTCAGTAGTGCACTCCTGAGTCCGCAGCTCTGGAGATGTTGCGCACATTCTCCTGTGAAAGGTTGGGAGCTAGGAATCTAATTTAATTAGAGCTTATGAGCTAGGAAATGTCTTCTAAAATCACCTTGCTGGCGGCCATAAAAACGCAACATGTTATGATTTTGGCACAACATCAACTTTTGCTTCATATCATGCACTCTTATCCTAAAATGAAATAATTACCATATAGGGATACAACAGACCCAAATCAACGCATTATTGCAGATTTTGACATAAAACGTACACATGATTGATGACAGGTAGGCTATGACCCAACAATAGTTGTGCTGTTAGCCAACTTAAGAAAACAATTTTAACGTTGAATGCGTCTAACGTTTCGGTCCAGTACTTAGTTTCAGTAAAAATCTGTGTGTGCGAAAAATGTGAACGCCAAATTCCTTTCAATAATTTGAAAACTATAAAAGCTTGAAGAAATATAATAATTGATATAAAAAAGGGCAGGATCGAAGAGTTCATCCGACTAGCTTTTAAGATCAGATGGTCTAGTTGTAAGCAACGTGTACACTCTCCATTTTGTGATGAAATCGGAGCTTGTTGTATGCGATAAAACTACGATAAAATTAAACTATATTTGTGGTTTATACAGATACGCGAAGGCAGGTGTGTAGCGGAGACGGCTGATATTTATGACGAGAAGAACAGGGGGAGGCTAGGTGAAGCACGGAGCTTGGAAGTACAGCTCTGTTTGTCAAGCTAACGCTTCCCTTTCGTGTGCAGTCGAGCTGTCAGCGCTAAATAACAGGATTACAAAATTAGCTGAATAGAACTTTAGTTGTCACCTGATAGCACGTACTTTATATTTCTCTACTGTTGTTTGTTTGTTTTCATAATTAATTTTCAGATTTACCCAAAATAGAAGTTTCGCTTGTAATCACGTCTTATCGAGAACGTACAATTACTCCGAAATTGGAAGGTATAACAGGCTGTTACGAATAAACCTTAGTCCGTTTTATTAGTCGTAATTATTTATTTCAAGATGACCCAATAAATGCACACACACTCACATACACACATGAATCAATTCAGGTATGAATTACCACACTTACTAATTACTGTTTGTTTAAAAGTCCTTATTCCTCACGGCACAGCAGGCGGCCCAGCCCGTTGCTATGCGGACGGTTAATCCTTACTTCCACTCCCTAAGTCCAGTCACCTCATACAGCAGCTGTGTGTGGATCGATGGATCTGAACATAGGACTATGGGCCACTGAACACACGATGACTGTTCGTTGGTTCGACTCCAAATAAAGTCCAGTAATACACACATTTACAAGCAGTGAACAACTAAACAGCAACAGCTCAACAGTATTCAACAAAAGGATGATATTCACAACAGCGAACATTAACACATTCACACTCTCACTCAAAATAGCGGCTCCCTTCGCCGACTCGCGGCGATCCGCAGTCCATAGAAATACACAAACACACAGTACTCTCAGATAGTACACGTTTTCAGTTCCGTCGTTTCCATCCCACATAACCACTGGATTCTCGGACACCACAACAACAGTTCCTCGTTCAGACCTCGGTGGGACACTAGCGACAGCGAACACCTCTGTCGCCCTCAGCCCTGTCACCGAACCTTAACACACTGAGTCTCACACTGACTCCATCACGCAGTCCAACACTAACTATAACTCCACCACGGAGCCCAACTCTGACCGACTGTCCGTGGCTAGCCTCTCTTTTTATCTCGGGTGATGTGAGCCAAAATTTTCGCGAGGTAGCTAGAAGCAGAAAATTCTCGTTGAATCTCCAGTAAACTCACATATAAGCCAGCCGACGAGAACAATACACGGAACGGCCGGCCCAACCCCACAAGTCGGCTGGGAGATTTCCGGTCATCTGAGTCACTAGCCCCTCCCTGGAAGTACCGAAAGGAGCTACCACGAGACTGGCACGTAACAATATTTTTCAAATGAGTCCAAAACTAACCCAAACATGTTCGGCATTTTTGTTGTCCACATTTTAACCCGTATGTAGATGAAATAATGGCATTATAATTGCCAGTGTGCAATTTGAACAGACATATAACAAGCGCTTAGTCGGCATTTCGGCAAGACGGGTTCCACATCGTTACCAACTAATCACAGAAAAATTCAGTATTTTCGCAAGTCAGGCAAATGAAGGTTTTAAGGTGCTCTCCTAAAATAGTAAAATTATCAAGTTAATCTTTGACTTTTATTAGACATCCCTCCGATAACCATTCAGGTAATTGTTTCACCTCATCCACTTCTGTACGGCAACTGTGTGTTGTTTTCATAATTAATTTGCGGATTTAGCCATAATGGAAGTTTCACTTGTAATCACGACTCTTCGAGAACGTGCAATTACTGCGTAATTGAAAGATAGAACATATTGTTACGAATAAAACTCCGTCCGTTTTATTACTCGTAATTTATTTCAGAATGACCAAATAACTGCACGTACACACACATATATACACACACACAACCCATTAACTAATCTTCGTGTATGATGTTTAACCAAGGTCTTTTGACAGCAGCGATTTGTTGCTTGCACAAAAACAATTGCCTCTAAACAAATCTGTCTTCATAGTTTTGGGGGATGCGCTAGTCAAATCATTGGTCGATATGCAAGCAAATCAGTAGACACACGTTAAAACTACACGCTGTAAAGGCATATTGACGAATTCAGTACTTGCATGAGGATCAGTTTTGGTCAATTTCAAGGGAAAATACTACAGGCCATCTCTGCGGGACGAACAGGAAGGCTCGCTGGATTCTGACGACGGTATACCAATGCAATCCATGATATGCGAAAGTCCATCTGGCCTTTGCGGCAGCGGCACTGTAGCCTACAATGTTCAGATGCTAGCGCCATCGACGCTCACCGTCGTGACATTGATTTCGGGTGCCGTCACCATAGCCAGACGGACGGTTCTCCTTGCCCGCATCCTTGTCTGACTCCTTGACAACCTCATCACCTTGATGGTGGCTGCATTGGTTCTTCAACGTAAACAAGCAATCGGTACGTTAAACATAATGAGTCGCTTATGGTAACTGGCTCCTTAAGTATTGTGCCCTACTGCACTTTAAAGTTCCGTCCAGGCGAAAGCCGGTCTCGAACCCAGAGTACAGTAGTGAAAGAACTCTCACAGACGTGAGCTGGTGCACATAGTCTTACCTGAACACAGTCCTCTTCATTCAGTCGGGAAAGCACTCTTCTAAGGGATAACATGGGTATAACGGGGCAACATAAAGATAAAACACTAGGACATGTGCCTACTCAGGTAAGAATTCGCTAAATCAAATGAAATAAAAAAAACTAACAGAAAACATCGCTGCATTCAAAGTTTGACAAATAGGGATTTATTACACAAAATTGAATTATATACAAATGAAAGAGCTTTTCAATTTGATATGGTCAAATGACGCTGAGCCGATGACAACCAGTTCACTGCCTTCACGAAACCGCTGTACTGCAACAAGCATGTTACAATAGTGTAAGTAACGAAGTTTAGAAAGAGGGATATCCGCATAACTACTCATAACAGTAATTCCCATAACAATTTACAATGCCTCACGCCGTCGAACCCCGGTGCAAACAAAAATCACCACGAAATGTACAATGACCTGACTCGGTCACGAACCCTAGTCCCATGAAGAGTAAGGCGTCAAAGATACCAATGCACACGAAATAAAAAGGACACAATCAACATATACACGCATGTAAGTATCAAACGGGCCAGTGTTAAAATCTTACGTACAACAAATAGGACATAAAAAAAATCTCTCTCTGCTTTCAAAATATGAAGGTCGTTTCATCCCCTTCCCGGCATACTTGACACACAGCAGACGACCAACTCACAAGCCTGTGACGTCAAGCTCAATGACCTCCACCCTCACCACTCCACTTGCGGCAGTCCCCTAATTTATGAGCTCAAACAGGCGACAGGCTAAAGTCTTGCCTTTCAAAGAAACATCTCACGTACTCTGCTGCCACAGCCCTCTTTAAAATATACCTGGGCTATCTGCCCTCGTATTAATAACTTCAGCAGTCTCGCAAATCTTACTTATGCCTCTCATGGGCTCAATCCTGGTGCTACAAAAACACTAATCATTAAGCGATAGTCACATCGTCATACTAGAAATCTCCAAATATATTCAATAAACTCTCAATCGTGCTGGGCTCTCTCATATCAATCGCAAATCTTAATACTGCCTATCAAGGGCTCATATCTCTTAAATCATCGGACTTGCTTGCTCTATTAGTGGATCTGGGTGAATTACTTGTCCTGTCTTGGTCACAACTATACACATCTACGTCTGCAGAAATAAATGCCTAAATGCGATCTAATAAAAGTACCTATCTGTAGACTAATCTCCTATGCCCAAAGGAGTTCGATCAGACCCTTATAAACACACGTACGTCAAAATAACACAATAAAAATGAAATATGAACACGCTAACAAGGACTCTACAAATAACATCTACCTTAAAGTACGGGGTTCGAGTTTGAGGCCTAGCTCTAAATTACAAGGAAACTTTTCCTACTACCACAAATCTGTTGACTGACGGCCCCCATATTCCTATCTAAATTTAAATGACATGCTTGAAACAGAATTGGAAAGCTCTGACCTTATTTATCTCGGACATAGCGGAGCGGCCATCCCTGTGGACCACTGGATCTACCACCTCATGATGGACTGCGGAGCTGGCATCAGATACTGTTGACCACTTGGAGACATTCTTGCTTGTGTGGCGTCTTCGTACAGCTCCCTCTGTAGTTGGAAGGTGTCCCCTTCGATGTCGTGCTGATCAGGTGCTCCCAATGTTCCTGGATCGATGCCCGTTGTCGTGTTGGCTTCAGCTCCTGGTTGTGGCTTCTTTGCAATGATGCTGTCAAACACTCGTTCTGACTTGATGCTGGTATAACTGAAAATAAATTCATATATTACAGACAGTCCAAACTCGATGCCTGTCTCCCCTACTATCGTGTCTCACACGTCACCTTGACCAAGTCTCGTTCAGAGTTTTAACCTGGTACACAATAGTTTCTTCACTCCTCTCAGTCACTGTTCTTTCACCCAATCACACGGACAACACATAGCTTCAGAATTCCTAACCTGAGCCAATATTAATTCTAGCCTTTCGTCCGTAATAACTTGACCTCATAGAAAGATGAAGCTACTAGTTAATTAGTCTCTTATAAGCAGTACCTCATCTCCCCATAGCATATTCTCACAGGTAAAATCTTAAATTCATCTGAATATTCAAGTTGATTACTTACTTTCTTGCAGAAATAGCAGTACTGTTCGTCTGTGCTGCTCGAAGACAAAGCGTTGTTCTCAGTACCGACACGCAGTATGACGACTCGTTCAAGCAGTCTTCTTGTCCACGAATGAGACTGATATGCCAGGCTGCCTTATTTTATAATCCCGTCTCGCGTCATCAAGCCGCTTGGTCGCGTGCAATCTTAGCGCGCCCGGGAAGTTTTCCCGCATTAATTATATCATGAGCTCTAATTAGCGAATGCATTAATGAATGCAGCCCTAATGCATATCAAAATAAAGCAGAAATTATACAGGTTGCAATTCTTGTCTCAAATCCAATGCAACTCTTCCGTAACCAAAGATATTAATTTAATTCTTTCTTCCCTCGTAATATAAGTTTTGCCGGGATCTGGGAAGCGTCCCCAATCTTCATCAAGAGGCTTGGCTTGGGACATAACTCCTTTTAATGCGTTTCTGGAGATTTCTCATAATGACGCTCGCGCTCACTTCACATAAGAACGCCTCTTCTGGACCCCTTTATGACATATACTGTAAGACATTGGCTTCGTGGGTGGCCTTGTGTGATTCCAATATCCAATACTCAAATTCATACAATTGTCCCAATGAACCGAATGGTTCAGTATTCTCACCCATTTTACGGCATTTTGCTACATCCGATAGCCTTGAGATACGTTTCCATGGTTTCTTAGCACTTTAGTACAGCCACCGCGGAGATCTGGAGGCATTCTGAACGTAAACAAAAACTCCCTGCGTTCCGATGTCATTCATTCTTCCTTGTATATAAACATTTAAAAATGAGAGCTCATTTCTTGCTACCTTTGAACTAATTCAGGACAAACTGCTGGTACGGCGAATACCATAATGTTGTAATTACACGTTACGGTCACTAGAGCCAAGCTGAAACCCTACAAGTAGGTCTACAATGCCCAACCCCGCCCCCCTCTATTGTCTCCAAGTCCCACCACCCCCGAACCACGGTCCCTCTACCTACGAGCACACCACCTAGCCCAGCCAGGATACTTCCACCTTCTAAACATATTTCTCCTCAAACTACTCACGACCCAAAATCCGCTTTCTCCCACTACCATGCCAAGAAGTCAGTTAATCATAAGTTAACCCACCACACTCCTCTATGATAAATACCCCGCCCTGAAACATCACCCTACCCTCACCCAGCAATATTAAGATTTCACTTCCAGAAGTGCTCCCAAGTTTTTCTAGCCAGAAGCACTGGAACAGATGCGTCAGCAATCATGACAGCTAAGCAACATCGAGCGTGGTCACCGATTGGATGGGTGACCATACGTGTTCACTTGCTTCGCTCATCTTTATTACGACATCCCTGGACTCCTTCACAAGAGTTCCTTGGACATCTTCGAGAAATTGCTCTCAAAAAGAGCGCAGGTCGTATTTTGACCCATCAAGACCAACAACAAGAATACGCCATAAACAAGAAATCCAGTCCCGGAACGAAAAAATCCTTGGAATAGCACTCAAAGCCTCAACAGGCTGATAGGCTAAAATCCTCACGGGGCATACCCCGGCTGCTTACCTTGTTGCAAATACGCATGTGAAGTGTTCACAGAATCACGTGTTGATTGAATGCGTGGTGAAAAACGGACCAGAAATAGCACACGATCTGATAATTGGTCGGTGGGAGGAAGTGCGATAGCACATCACACAGGCAACAATACAATGTTCTACTTAGCGCGACACATCATATCGTAGCTTGGGCGCATATGGTGCGCCATCAGGGCACGGACTTCGGCAACACCCAGGCGCACAGACGAATGGCTAAGGCACACGGGAAGACACAAAATACCAAACTCTACGGTAAACGTTTTACTGTACATCTTCGCTGAAGATTAGGCAACCTGCGCTGCAATTATGGTTTTATTGTTTTTCACTATGACGCACCCGCCGGAGAGGGTCGACATCTGTGTAATGTATACTAGGGTTTATCTACCATATACAACGAACATTAGTGACGTGATTATTTCTTTTTAACCAAAATTATTACATTTTAAGGAATACGAATACCATGAAAATTGCAATATTTAATTTTTGCAAACATTATAGGATGTTTGTATTGATGTAAACACGTTCACAATAGTTTGCGGAATTTTTCTACGTCGATTTCGCAGAGATGCAATTAGGCTGTACACGCACGTCCAAGCTAATATTTCCTGTTCGGGCAGCGATAGCGGTTTTACAAAGTGACACGAATATTTCTGTTATCAATCAATCAATCAATCAATCAATCAATCAATCAATCAATCAATCAATCAATCAATCAATCAATCAATCAATCAATCAATCAATCAATCAATCAATCAATCAATCAATCAATCAATCAATCAATCAATCAATCAATCAATCAATCAATCAATCAATCAATCAATCAATCAATCAATCAATCAATCAATCAATCAATCAATCAATCAATCAATCAATCAATCAATCAATCAATCAATCACAACTACTCTAACAGGACTGCCGCGCAGGTGGAAGATTTCCTATGAGTTGTTTGTCTGTTATTTTCATATTTCAAAGAACTTAGAAATTATCAAACATCATATCAATTATTCTAGTTCCCAATTTCTCTTCGTATAAACGAATATTTGCCCTAATTTATCATTTTCAGTTCGAACACTGGCCTAATATTTTCATTCCATGTCATCTCTCCACTGACAGCTCGAAACATAGTCAGAGAGCTCATCTCCTTACTCCCAAGTCTTTCCAGTCAAAAGTTTGCAACATTTTCGTTACATTACTCCTTCGTTGAATTATTCTGCTTTCTTTGGATCTTCTCCAGTTCTAGAATCAAGTAATCTGGTAAGGGTATTCTATATTGAAATCATATTCTAACAGGGGTCTTACTAACGACTTATACACCCTGTCTTTTACATCCTTACTAGAATTCATAAATGCCCTCGTAGGCATGCGAAGAGATGGGTTATCTTAATTTACCACCTTGTAAATATGATTACCCACAATGAAGATATTTCTTTAACACCTAGGAAATCACAGTGATGCCTATAAGGTACTTGCATCATATCAGTTCAATAATTACAAGTGAGAAAACTGTTCACCCCATTTACCATCATGCCATTGTCTGCAGTCCATGTTATAACATCGTCGTGATCTTCTTTGCAGTCACTCACAATCCTGTAACATTTATTACTTTCTAAAATAAAACATTGTCCACAAAATGCCTTATCAGTGATTCGAGTTCTTTACTAGTATGATTATATATATAGTAGTGCGATCGTCTAGTATATGACTTGAATTAAGGGCAATTTTTACAACTTACCCGTATACCGCCTTTGAAGCCTAGGCCAATGGGCTTGGGTTCTCCAATATCACAAATAAACTTACGATTAGACCGAACCTAATTTGACACTTCCATGCAAAGGCTTGTTTGTCTGTTACTTTCATATTTCAAAGAACTTAGAAATTATCAAACATCATATCAATTATTCCAGTTCCCAATTTCTCTTCCTATAAACGAATATTTGCCCTAATTTATCATTTTCAGTTCGAACACTCGCCTAATATTTCCATTCCATGTCATCTCTCCACTGACAGCTCGAAACATAGTCAGAGAGCTCGTCTCCTTACTCCCAAGTCTTTCCAGTCAAAAGTTTGCAACATTTTCGTTACATTACTCCTTCGTTGAATTATTCTGCTTTCTTTGGATCTTCTCCAGTTCTAGAATCAAGTAATCTGGTAAGGGTATTCTATATTGAAACCATATTCTAACAGGCCTGCCATCAAGCAACTCTCCTGCGTGGTTCAAATGTATTATTTTGCTCAATGGCACAAATTTGGTTGAATCTACGCCCCACTAACTACTTTTACGGTTTTCGGAGAAGCCGAATTACCGGAATTTTATCAAAGGAGAGTTATTTTACGTGTCGGTAAATCTACCGACACAAGGATGGCGAAGATGATCACCTTGAAGTACCACCAGACTGAGCGGAGATAAAAAAACTCTGTTTGCCACTTGGCCACTCTAAAATCTGGGCTACTCAGCCTTTCAAGGAAAAAATGGTTCACTCTTTAACTAAACTTTCCATTATTCAGATTTGATACTGGAATGATTTTCTCTTGTTTTACTCAATTGCATATTCAGGCCAGTCTCCTTAATGAGAGAGCCCCAGGGGCTCTGAACTTTGGAGCGTGGGTTGGCGACCACGGGGCCCTTAGCTGAGTCCTGGCATTGCTTCCACTTACTTGTGCCAGGCTCCTCACTTTCATCTATCCTATCCGACCTCCCTTGGTCAACTCTTGTTCTTTTCCGACCCCGACGCTAATAGGTTTGCGAGGGCTAGGGAGTCTTTCATTTTCACGCCCTTCGTGGCCCTTGTCTTCCTTTGGCCGGTATCTTCATTTTTCGAAGTGTCGGATCCCTTCTATTTTTTCCCCTCTGATTAGTGTTATATAGAGGATGGTTGCCTAGTTGTACTTCCTCTTAAAACAATAATCACCACCACCTTAATGAGAGACATTTCAGCGATTAAATTTTATACTTACATTAAACGACTCGGTTTGCCTGAGTACGTAGAGGCATCAATCGTTAACACTTCATGCAAAAATCAAACGTTTCACTTTGATCATTAGCACCTGTGGGTCAGTTCTTGCTACCTGAAGATACATTTCTGATGTTCCATGGTGTATTGTTCTCAGTATGTACGGAATGCAAGCTAACGATCATATTAATGTCATATATCACGCGAACATACTTCCTGTGTCACACACAGTGTGTAAGCTATACCTCCCGCACCTCTGTCTGTCTAGCCGGTCAGACTGTGTCTGCGACATGCAATGTGGTCAGCAAAAACGCTGAAACCTGTTGTGTCCCGTAGTCGCGCTTGGCCGACCACGGATCACTACACCTACCTCATCTAACAGGTGTAAACATTCATTTCGAAAATTAAACTCCAGATAATACCAATTGTTACGCTTCCGAGTACCACCTTAAAGAAATAATTTTTAAAAATAGGTGTGTAATAACTGGCTGGACAATACGTGACTCATTTGCAGGTCCACAAGAAGGAAATAAACACCAACTTGAAGAGCAGAAAAAGATTTCCTTTTAAGGAATGTTCTATTCATTATTATTAACATAATAAAGTGCCTCCTAACTTCGTATATTATATTAAATGGTATTAAAGTAAAGAAATTCAGCGCAACTTATCTTCTAATTAACAATTACGTTGTTATTTCTGAGCTCAACATTTCTTTTAACTTTCTCTTTAGATAAATTCTCCTGTAGCGTTTCTTGTATTTCTCTATTATTCTTTGCTTGTTACCGTACATCACTAATTTGCGGATTTCTTCTTCATAAAATACACAGCATCTTTGTTTTTCTCTTGGTTAGGATCTTCAGGATTTCACGAACAACAAACGAAGTTCTATCACGGGCAATAAGTTATCGTCCCGGGTTTGTTGAATGTTGCCACTATCTTGGAAAATATTAATTATGCTCTAACTGACATTAATATAAGAATAAGAATAAGAATAAGAATAAGAATAAGAATAAGAATAAGAATAAGAATAAGAATAAGAATAAGAATAAGAATAAGAATAAGAATAAGAATAAGAATAAGAATAAGAATAAGAATAAGAATAAGAATAAGAATACACAATTACCTCTATCTGGCAAATAAAATAAGAGAAGTTGCCGTTTTTTTCAGTAGCGATGGGAGGTATGGGACAATTCTCCGTCAGTGATGTCCCGTCTCCAAAATTCCACCAATCTTGAAAATATTACTCAATACAGTTTATGTAGAATGGTTTGCAATTGGTATTTATGGTACGGAGAGAGTTAGCTGTGCACTTAGGGGCGCGCAGCTGTGAGATTGCATTCGGGTGATATTGGTTTCGAACCCCACTGTCGGCAGCCCTGAGAATGCTTTTCCAAGGGGCTATATCTTAATTGAGTCCACGGCCGCTTCCTTTCCACTCCAGGCGCTTTTCTGCCCCATCATCACCCTAAAACCTACCTGCGTCGGCGCGACGTAAAGCCAATTAATAATTGTATCCATTTGAATGTGCTCAAATATGTCAGCCTCGTGTCGATAGATTTACTGGCACGTAAATGAACTTCCGTGGGACAAAATTCCGGCACCTCGGCGTCCCCCAAAAACCGTTAAAGTAGTTAGTGGGACGTAAAGCAAATAATATTATTATTATTATTATTATTATTATTATTATTATTATTAATATTATTATTATTGTACCGGGAGGCACACCCCAACGCTGACATTCATATTCAACACCTAAACGAACCCCTCTATTGGTAAAATAGTGAAACTGAAACTACACCAACTTAGAACTTTACTCAGAAGATCTCACCACAGAAATATGATGTAATTTTGTTATTGTGCAGTTGCTTAAACTGAGTGAATTTATCCTTGTTTTGTTTGACATTCATCAAGAAGTTTGGACATTCTTCCACAGATGACACTACTAAAAACTATGATCATGCACCCTGGTGCGAGGTGTAAGAAGTTATAATTTAAAGAAGTTTTGTATTTGTAGGTTTTTATAACTGAATGATGTTCATTTATTTTTGGGTTGGCAATATTTCCTTTTTCTTTTCGCCAGTTTTGAATCTAGCCAATCCCTAATTTCTCTAATTAATTTTCCACCTATCGCAGGCTTCTTGTTCGATTCTGAGTGTTACAAAATTGAGAGGGTGTGGCTGATTTAGTCTTGAATGATCTCGAACCTTCCCTGAGGGTTTATAAACTGCGGCTTTTCACGTTTCTTGGCCAATTGATCGACGTCTATCTGAGTGTGTGTGTTAAGCAAGAGGCGGGCGGCCTCTTTCGTCGGCAGCTAGAACATCTTCAAGGTAAAGGCCACATAACTTTATTCCTTCTTGCTAACTCCGCAGTTTAACCCGAGGGAAAGGTCCGACTCTGTAGTATGTAACAACTTTTCTAAAATGTACTTTTTTCCGGCTAATGTAAAAACTTATAATTCTTTAACTGTAAATCGGCGATAGAGAGTGATGTACCCTCTCGAGATACCCTTCACCTTGGTTTGAGGTGACTTCGCCTTGTAACGGTTTTCTGCCTGTAGTATGTTAAAGTAATTCTATACGAGTCACCCCAGTAGTTTGGGAATAGCCCCTGTTCATCGGCCTAGAGCCCTTTAGGTTTTTAAGTATTCATTATATTGGAGAGCAGTACGCCTCCTTTCAGTTTGTGTTTCGGGCCATTTACTTAACCAATTCGTTTCCACATAGGCCCTATAGGTTGGGTACGAGATACCCCTGTTTCAAATTGTAAGTTGGGCCATGGAAGGCCAGAGAGTGTAAGATTTTTGAGGTGCCTCGAGGAGTCCGAAAGAAACGGAGAGCCGATGAGCTCTATTTCCAGCTTTATAACTATAAAGAGTGCCTCTGGAAGGCTAGATACTGTAATTTTGGGAGCAAGTGCTCTTGATTTGGAGGATTTCTTCCCTTGACTTAATGGTTCCCAATTTTTAACTTGAATTGTGTAAACTGAATCCGGTATCTCCGGAATTGTGAAACTGGGGGCTTAAGGCCCAAAGTGTTAAGGTTCTGAATCTTGTTTAATGATTGCTACTTGTACCTGTAACATTATCATAAAAGTATTGTTAAGTTTGAAGTTCTGAAAGTATAACCTTCAGTTTAAGTTTTAAATTAATTTTGATATTGTAGTTAGACCCATTCAAGCCCGCACCTTCTTTCATCACCTCTGCGTTCCACAGATACCCCGCAACAATTATTATTATTATTATTATTATTATTATTATTATTATTATTATTATTAATTGTATCAATGGCAATTTGTTAAGAATTTAATAGTCCTGACATTTAAACCGAAGTACCTTTCTTCAGATCACATGGCATCATTTCTGCTCGTACTGACATCCAGTTGTGCACCACCCAGTCTTCAGTGCCATCAACCACCGTACAAACACTGATAGGTTTTCGAATAATCACCCGTTTCGTCTAAATGTTAGTAGTTGTCGGTTCAACAGTCTGTGATCCAGTGTGAGACCCACAACTCGATGAACTCACCGTATTTCGAAAGAGTTGCAACAACTAGGACTGCTGGCAGTTTGGTTGAGAAGAGCAAATGGTACATCACAAGGTAGGCAATACCCCATTACAGTGATCAGTCCCTTGGCTTGACTGCGAGAATTAACCCTGTGGATTCGAAATTATTGAGGATGATAATGTTCTTTTTAATTATATGACCAATAAAATGCCCTAATTTATATTTCTCTTCATAACCTTGTTTCCTCGTTTATTTCCTTTTGCACTACTTGATTTGAATTTCTTTCACTCCAGTTCATTGTTCTCATTTTACATCATAACCAAATTGATATTGCTTCAAAGTAGTTATTCCCCTCTTTTACTGTAAAACAGCATTAGTTTCCATACAGTAGTATACTCTATAACAATGCCTTTGGAAAATATTTCCTTATCTTCATGTTCATTGCTTACTGGTCAAAAGATTTATTCTCACAAATGCCGATTTTGCCACGGCTATTCTTCTTTTTACTCATGCATCAGTTACCTTCTCTAGCCATAGTTCCCAGATTACAACACTCCTTTACTCGAAGAAGTTTTGTGGCATCCATCGGTGAACAGATTTTGATTTCTGTGTCAGTTGTGAACTATTAAAATCCATCGGTAATATAATTTTCTTTCTTTTTCCTTTCATTTCTTTCTATTCTTAGTCTGTTATATTCCAGTATATTTCTTTCCTCACGACGAGAAATATCTTAAGTACGAATGCTTACTTGAAGGCTCAAGTTAAGAAGAGTCTATCCTTGCCTCTAGCTAGTTATGAGAATACTCTTACTTCCACCAACGAGAACAGGAATGACACTTCTATAAACACGAGTTACAGCCGTCTCCCTTCGACACTAAATCATTGTCATTCGACGCGTGTCTTCACTCCGTTGAACGGTACCTGGAAGAATGAATTATTTAGCTTTAACAGCAGCATATACACTCTCAACTGTTAAGTAGCGTCGAGCACATATAATACGTGCCTAAGAGAAGTTAGTTATAAAGATAAAAAGAGAAAGAGAAAGACCGAACGGAGTCCGCATCCAATGCTTTATCGATTGATGGACGGTCGTCTTGTCTTTTCTGTTCTGTTGGCTAGGATATGAATAATTTTATTCTCCTAATTGCTGAAAAATGTTAAGTGTAATGCAGTCTTAATAATAATAATAATAATAATAATAATAACGCCAGGATAAGAAGCTCAAAAGGAAGAACGCTGATATTATGAGCCCATGTTAGTGGGTTCGATTCTAACTCAGTCCGGTGATATTTTGAGGTACTCGCAGTCAACTCGCTTGGTACATAAAACACGCTTTCATAGCTATTCGTCTGTGTCGACTAATAGTATATACCGCAGAGATGTTATGAACACAGGAAAAATGGTCAACCGGATACCGATTGGATCAAAACCCGTAGCTTTCGAATTTCGTGTCCAGGCTCTAGGTACAATGACCTTGATATTTCTGCTCTATTAGCTAAAATCTGGTAGCAGAACAGTAAACTTTGCGAAGCGACCGCATAATCTCTGTTAAGAAACGAAATTTACGTTTTGTTTTTACATCCATGAAAATGATAATTTTATTTGACTAAAAGATCTTTGTGTGTAAAACCCTTTCTATTTCTATACGAATGTATGTATTGGACCCTTTAAAATTTCGGCTAGTAGTTACAGTATGTATGTATGTATGTATGTATGTATGTATGTATGTATGTATGTACGCATGTATGTATGTATGTATGTATGTATGCATGTATTGGTACAGTACCTCTTCGTTCAGGGGTCAGATGCCTCCTCATCTGGAAAACCTAAGAAACCTAACTGATGGGTAAGAAAATGTCCCATAGACCGTGCGAAAATCGACTGCACACCCCTCCACTCTGTGGTCTTGACTTCCGGCTTCCAGGGGCATGGTACGTTTGGGTGTAAAACAAATTAATTTAGCTTACAGGCTTACGAGATCGGAGTAAACAAGGAATGCTTTTTCTACGCCAAATGAAAGTCGGCATAACTGCTAAAGTTAATTAATCTTGGTAAAGAAAACAAATTATACATGAAAAACCACGAATGTAATGCTGCCCTGTATTTTGGCCTAAATTCGGGGGTGAATCTCCAACCGAAATTATTAAGAACTGTCATTGGGATGATTTTTGATTTCTTTAGACGTGTACACCTCAATACACCTGAATATTATATTGAATATGCCTTAACAAATGTAGCTATAGAGAATGCGATGACTGGTATTAATGGTACACTTCGACACTGGAAGAAAACATTACATAAGGAAATGTAAATGAAGCCAACTTAGAGTAGTTATATAAATTAACATTTAACCCAATAATCACACAATAAATGCAAACACAAATCGAACCAAACAAGACAGCAAGTTTGGTCCGGGATTTGAACCAAATTTGAACAAGGCAACACAAAATTGCAGGACAGAATCCAAATTCAAACATCATGAAATGAACAATAAAACACATCATAAACACATAACAATCCTTAGCTAAAAAAACATGGCTTTTCTGCAGGAAATACTGTGTGTGATGAGATGTTGGATTGCCTTGCATTGGAACTGACAACCTTCTGATTGTCACAAACGGGGCCCTGAAAGTCCCTACTAAATCTCTTTGACAGCGGGCCCTGAAAGTCCCTACTAAATCTCTTTGACAGCGAGGGGAAAAGGCTCATTATCAATCTGGCGTGCATTTAATTGCTAAATCTCATACTGACACACGCACTTATATTTGAAATTAAAGGAAGGTCTCATTCCGTTCATGCAAAAACACCATCATGTCAAGCCATTATTTCTTAAACTATCCCGATCCACTAAGCTTCCGCTCTCGAGTCCTGGGTTTAAATCTTATGAAACGCATAAAGAAAACAAAATTTCCCCTCTAATCTCTAAAAAATATTTTATTAGTGTTAGTTTTCTTACTGAAGATACAGGAGTAGCTAAATTATCGATATCTCAACGAGAACTCTAGCTAATAGAAGGACTGGGGATGAGTCCACGGCGCGCCACATAACACACAGCATGTGTAAAGGTGGTGGTGGTGATTACTGTATCAAGGTCACTGTACCTCAGTCGGTAGCGCCTGGACACGATATTAGGCTAATCAGAGAGAAAATTGGAAAGGATCCGACACTTGGGAAAACGAAAGTATCAGCCAAAGAAACACAAGAGCCACAAAGGGCGTGAAAATAAAAGACTCCCTAGGATTCGCAAACCTAATACCGGCGGGGTCGGAAAAGAACAAGTGTTGCGAACGACGAAACAACATATCGGCCGCAAATAACAAAGTTCAGTTCCATAGGCGCACAAATACAATTTTAAACAAGTCAGATGGAGGACCAGACTGCCCCAAACGAGCAGACACAAACACATCACTCAGAAAGTGATTCAAATATTTATTACACATGAATAAAACACTGCATATTTACACACATGCACAACAAAATTCAGAGCTACACCAAAGTCAGTGTACTGCTGCCGGTCGCCATGTTCAGTGTGTCTGTCTGTATAAAACAAAACGCAGCAGCACAGTGCCGACTGTGACAAATGAAATGCGGCAGGCGAGTACCAACACAAAAGCCGCAACAATAAGAGTTGATCAAGAGAGGTCGGAGTGAGAAGCCGGCACAAGTATGTGGAAGCAATGCCAGGACTCAGCTGAGAGCCCCGTGGTCGCCAATTCACTCTCCCGAGTTAAGAGCTTCTGGGGCACCCTTTAGTCGCTTCTTACGACAGGCAGGCGATACCGTCGTTGTTATTCTACCGCCCTACCCACAGGGGGAGGCCATTAAGTGCGTGAAAATGAAAGACTCCCTAGGCCTCGATATACTTTACACCGTCGGGGTCGGAAAAGAACAAGAGTTGACTCATGGAGGTCGGATACCATACATGAAAGTGAGGAGCCTTGCACAAGCAAGTGGAAGCAATGCCAGTACTCCGCTAAGAGCCTCGTGGTCACCAACCCACGCTCCCAAGTTGTGAGTCCCTGAACCCCGTTTAGTCGCCTCTTACGACATGCAGGGTGTACCGTAGGTGTTATTCTACCGCCCCCAGCCTCAGGGGTAGCATTTGCACAGCCAACTAAACTATGCTACAGGCATGCACGTTCAGTTAAATAGAGTGCCCTCCTGTTCCATCAGTTCTATACGTCTGATTGCGTGCATTATCGAAGACACTATTCCTCTCTCATTAGATATGCGAGGACTTACAGAAGGCAGAAGTATTCAGTCAGCAATACGTAAAGGCAGTTGGATATAAAGATAATGTCCGTATAGAAGGGGCGACTAATACTGGCGTAATACTGAAATTTACCTATGTCAATAAATACATTTGTAGAAAGATACGAAATGCGAAAGTCAGAAAGGCAGCTGGGATGAAAAAGATGTCTGATCATATATTAAAGGCTATGGGTTGGGACGTAGTTCCATATCTGAAATATTTGATTACTGCTTGCTTGAAGCAGCGATGCCAAATTAATGGAGAATTGCAATAGTAGGCCCAGTGTACAACGGAGAGGGTGAGGAACATCAAGCGGATAATTACATGCCAGTCAGCTTGTCATGTGTTGTTTATAAGCTCTGGGAAGGCGTTCTTTCTCATTGCATTAGATACGTTTGTGAAATTACTATCTGGTTTTATAGAAGGCAGTTCGGGTTTAGGAAAGGTTTTGCCACTGAAGCCCAACTTGGAGGATTCCAGCAAGATATAGCAGATATTTTAGATTCAGAAGGTCAAATGGACTGAATCGCTTTGACCTATACCAGGGATTTCGACAGAATAGATCATGAGAGATAACTGTACAAAAGGGCGGTTGGATGAGTGCCTCCATTTCTGGAAAATAGAAGTTAGAGAATAGGAGAAGCTTTGTCTGATCCTGAAATGATTAAGAGGGGTTCCCGCAGGGTAGTGTTATTGGACCTTTGTGTTTTCTTATATATATATATATATATATATATGAGCGACTGCAGGGCGACTTAAGCAATGTAGTGAGATGGACAGCAGAGAGTGGTATGAATGTAAATGGGGTGAAAACTCAAGTTGTAAGTTTCACAAAGAGGAAAAGTCCTCTCATTTTAATTATTATTGTGTTGATTGGTGATAGTACATTTTATGGCACTCTGTAACTACCTAGGTGTCAATATAAGGAACTAGCAATTACCCGCGGCTTCGCTCGCTTGGATTTCGTAATTTGATCAATGTAATTGTTCCTCGGCATTGTACTAAGACATTATCAGAAAATTCCTTAAGTATTAAAACACACCCAAAAATTGAGTTTCATTTACCCCAGAAATTCTTTGTAAAACATGTTTGTAGTATTACCTGTTGGGACTAAGACGACCATGCGACATAGAACTGTACATGTGAGAAATAGTCTTCTCTCAAGTCGAAAAAATAAATATATGTTTCTTTATTTTTAAAGGAGATTCCAAATACCTATTCCCACATCTGTAACATCTTCAGTTTTTGATATATACGAATGTATCCCCATAAAAAGAATTAAACCCCTTGATCAGTCCTTCCCCCACCCCCACCCCATCTAAATGTATTTACGGAAAACAAAAAAAATAGTGTTTCTTTACTTTAAAAGATATTCCAAATATAAATTTTCACGTCTGTAACATCTTCATTTTTTATGATATAAGTATCCTCATAAAAATAACTCAACTACTTTTCACTTCTTTTCACCCCCCGTTGAGTGTCTTCTCCGAAAATAAAAAGGTGCATGCTCCTGTATTTTCAAAGGACTTTCCAAATACCAAGTTTCTTGTCTCTAACATGTTAAGTTTTTGATATATAATGTAGATATACTGGTACTCATTTTAAAATTTCACCTACTTTTCCAATTCTTTTCAGCCCCTTAATTGGATTTTCCGAAAACAAAACAATACGTGTTTCATTATTTTTAAAGGAGATTCCAAATACCAGTTTTCATGTCTGTACGTCTATAACCCCTTCAGGTTTTGAGATAAATGTATACACATATGGATAATTCAACTTCTTCTATACTTCTTTCCACACCTCTCCCGCCTAAAATGGATTTCCAGAAAGAAAGAATACGTGTATCTTCATTTCGAAAGGAAATTCAAAATGCCAACTTTCACGTCTGTAACAGCTTCAGCGTTTAAGATAAAGTATCCTCATAAACATATTTCAACTCCTTATTTACTTACTTTCAACCCCACACGCCTTACGTCGATTTTCTGAAAAAAACAAAACAAATGTGTGTTTCTTTATTTTTAAAAGGATATTCCAAATACTAATTTTCACATCGGTAACATCTTCAGTTTTTGAGATATAAGTATCCTCATAAAAGTAATTCAACTGCTTTTTCTCCCCCTCCCCTTTCCTACCTGTTAAGTTGATTCCCCCTCCCCAAAGGTGCGTGTTTCTTTATTTTTAAAGATGATCCCAAATGCCAATTTTCACGTCCTTAACATCTTTAGCTTTTGAGATATAAATATCCTCATGCAAAAATTCAACTAATTTTTCAATTCATTCAACGCCATTAAGTGGATTTTCCGAACACAAAAGAACACGTGTTTCTTCACGTTGAAAGAAGATCCCAAATACACATGTTCACGCCTCTAACATCTTCAGTTTTTTAGATTTAAGTATTCTCTTAAAAATAATTCAACTTCCTTTTCACCCCAGCCCGTTAAGCTGATCCCCCCCCCCCTTTCCAAGAAAACGCGTGTTTCTTTATTTTTAAAGGAGATTCCAAATACAAATTTTCACGTGTGTAACCTTAAGTTTTTGAGATCTCCATGAAAAGAATAAACATTTTTCACTTCCTTTCACCCTCACCCCTTAATCGTATTTTCCGAAAACCAAAAAACTTGTTTATTTGTAATGGAACCTCGAAATGCCAATTATAACGACTGTAACATCTTCAGTTTTGAGTTATATGTATCCTCATAAAAAGGAATTAAACTCCCTTTTCACTGCCCCCCTCCCCCCCAAGTTGATCCCCCTAAAATGCGTGTTTCTTTGTTTTTAAAGGAGATTCCAAATACCAATTTCCACGTCTGTAACCTTCAGTTTTGAGAGATAAGCTTCTCCAGAAAAAGAATTCAATTTTTTTACTTCATTTCAAACTCCCCATACATGTGAATTTTCCAAAAACAAACAGTAACCGTTTCTTTAAAAAAGCTTCCAAATACCAATTATCACGACTGTAACATCTTCAGTTTTTGAGATATAGGTATCCTCGTAAAAGGAATTTATCTCCGTTTTCATCCTCCCCCCCTACCAAGTTAATTCCCCCACTAAATGCGTGTTTCTTTATTTTTAAAGGAGATTCCAAATACCAGTTTTCACGTTTGTAACATCTTTAGAATTTTTGGCATATGTATATACAAATAATTCAACTAACTTTTCAATTCATTCACCCCCCCCCCCGTAAAGGTTTTTTTTTACGAAAACCAAAGAATACGTGTTTCCTTATTTTTAAAGGAGATTCCAAATACCAATTTTCACGTCTGCAACAGGTTAAGGTTATGAGATATTCTGCGGATACGCTAATTTTAAAAATTCACCCACTTTTTTCAGTTCCTCTTAAGTGGATTTTCCGAAAAAAATTATTTCTATTTACTTTTACGGGGAATTCCAAATACCAGTTTTCATATCTGTAATATGTTACGTGTCTGAGATAACTTGCAGATATAGTCTTTTTAAAAATTCACCTCGTTTGTCACTCCTGTTCACCCCATATTCATCGGATTATCCAAAACCGCAAAAATATATGTTTCTTTAGTTTTAAAGGAGACTCTAAATTTCGATTTTCATGTCTGTAACATCTTCAATTCTTGAGGTATAAGTCTCCTCATAAAAGGTGTTCAAACCCCTTTCCCCCATTTTTCACCCCCTTCATGGGATTTTCCGAAAAAAGAAGTACGTGTTTCTTTATTTTTAAAGGAGATTCCAAATACCAATTTTTATGTCTGTAAACATTTGAGTTTTTGAGATATAGATATCCTTATTTTAAAAATTCACTTCCCTCTTTTCACCCCCTTAGCGACGAATATCCAAAAATACTCCCTTAGCGAGCACCTACATATTAATACGACTGTATGTCCAAAATTTCATTTCTTAATGTCCAGTAGTTTTGGCTCGGCGATGATGAATCAGTCAGTCAGTCAGTCAGTCAGTCAGTCAGTCAGTCAGTCAGTCAGTCAGTCAGTCAGTCAGTCAGTCAGGCAGTCAGTCAGGACAAGTTATTTTAAATATATAGATAACTTTATTAATAAAGTTGTTAAGAAATGTTCTAGTTCTCTTCGCATGGTGTTTAGAGGATCTAGGGGTTGTAGTAAGGATGTAAAGGAGAGAGTATATAAGTCTCTGGTAAGACCGCAATTAGAGTATGGTTCCAGCTTATGTGACCATCACTACGACTACTTGATACGAGAACTGGAAAAAAATGAAATTAAAGCAACACGATTTGTTCTGGGAGTTTTCCGACAAGGGAGTAGCGTTACGAAAATGTTGCATACTTTGGGATGGGAAGACTTGGGAGTAAGGAGAAGAGATGCTCGACTATGTCCTATGTTTCAAGCTATGGTGATTTGGCGTGGAATGACATAAGTTGACGAATAACCTTGAGCAGATGTTGTAAAATGAGGAAATATCATAATATGAAAGAAAGTTGGAATTCGAGAGGAAAAAACTGGGGCAAATATTCACTTAGGACGAGGGGTAAGGGATTGGAATAAATTATAAAGGAAAATGGTCGATACTGTTGTGTGTCCTACGCGATCTCAGCTCTGCGCCTGATAGCTCTGCAACAACCGCAGCCCGGATCTTTCTAGACTCTACGAGGGGACTGCAGTGCACTTGCTTGTGACGTCAGCCAGTGCTATAAAAGGAGCAGCAGTCCGCTACTTCCCAGGGACTCCCCAGTGTCTAACGCCAGATTACACTGAAAGTCGAACACGGAGGCTATCCCTCTTAAACATGTGTATCGAACAGGTGGACTGAATTCTAATGATTAGGTTTCACCTCTAGACACTGCCTCACCTCCCGCTTTCTGTAGCCACGTCGAGCCCCGATGTCAGTATTCTACTCATCCCACAGTCCTCACTTATGCTCCGACATCAACATTAGTATTCTACTAATTATGAATATTTATATCAGCTCCTGACAAGCCTACGGCAATTACTAGCATTCTGTTAGTACGAACTTTCATTGCAAGTTACACTAGTAATTCTACAAGGCAGATAGTTTTCGACTATCTTGAACTCTCTCTTATTTGACAGACTATCTCCTCAAGATAGATTCGTGTGTATACAGAACTGTCATGTGTATAAAGTGTATATTTCAACAGACCCTCAGTCTACTGTTAATATCATCATTAATTGCGTGCAAGTTCATCCAGCTTCAAGAAAAGTTTAATTATATGTATGTACATATTGTGTAAAAACTTATTGAAGCAATAAGTTCATGTTGTGTTTCTGTATACCGATTCCTTGTATACAATAGATACATTTCCCAGTTCCCTGAAGGTGTTTAAGGAAAATCTAGGTAAACAACTGACAGGGAATCTGCCACCTGGGTGACAATCATGGATTGATTGATTGATTGATTGATTGATTGATTGATTGATTGATTGATTGATTGATTGATTGATTGATTGATTGATTGATTGATTGATTGATTGACACAGTAAGCAAAATAATTTAATTAACAGGCTACAATATGCATTTTTGGTCAGTAGTACCGCTTTAAAAAGTGTTTAGAAAATACGTGTGCTGCTTCTACGGTAGGTTTAGCTCGCTTGCATGTGGTTAAAGAGGCTTGGAGACAAGTAATGTTCACACCTTCTTGCGTGACTAGGTAGGTAAACTATAACCACAAGGACCGGTGAAAAGCCAATCCTAAGATGGGTGAAAATGGGATTTGAAACAATTTCTCCAGATTGGAAGAGTGCTCCCTGGATCAGACCACCCAATTCGCATTTGATTTGATTTGATTTGATTTGATTTGATTTGATTTGATTTGATTTGATTTGATTTGATTTGATTTGATTTGATTTGATTTGATTTGATTTGATTTGATTTGATTTGATTTGATTTGATTTGATTTGATTTGATTTGATTTGATTTGATTTGATTTGATTTGATTTGATTTGATTTGATTTGGCCTTCTAAGTGATTCAGGCAGTGAGAAAATATTTGCTTCAATTTAGGTTGGTGATGGCCAAGCACCGATGGAAGTTTGCATCTTCTACATTATCTAGTTTGAGAGATGCAAGTTATTCTCGGATATCATTTGACTTGACCCCCTGAGCGAGTCAGAAAATATTTGAAACGATATTGTTTAATGATCCCTTTCAGTGGCTTTAAACTCCTGTTGGAAATTTTTATATTCTGCCTTCTCTAGTTTAAGAGATTCGCATATTGAAGGGACCTGAAAATTTGTCCGTATTTGGGAGGTGGCCTTTATTTTGAGGAAGTTTTTCCAATCCCTGTACATTTTCACACCGCTTCCGTAATACATAGTCTTTCTGTTGCAAGGTTGTACTTATTTGTGCTTCATGTACATATTTTTTTCCTGTAAGCATACTAACATTGCATATACAGCAGTATTTTTCCTCACACTCGATAACTTTAACATTTAGACGATTTACCAGACCTTTCATTTAAGTGCCTTGGCACTCAAAACGAAACAACCTACAATTGAGTGAGGAGAAAATAAAGAATTGATTGAACTGGACACTGGGCCCATCAGATAGGAAACATTTTATGACTTTATTCATTCACTCGCTTTCATCTAACGGTACTGGACCGTATGGTGGCTGGGCTAGCAGTTGAAGTACCCACTACAACGGAACACTTATTGTCTTCTTGGCAATACCGCACATTTATGTTCTGTCCATAAAAGTAATTTATCCACTTTTGTAAGATATAGTACAGAGTATTATGTCTCATAATTCCAGTTCTGTCCGTAATCAAGAGAGAAAATACATGATTTAGTATCCTCAAACAGCTATCCATGTCTGGAAACGAAAGTTGATTGCAATTATTATTACATTATTTCAGTCGGGACATACAAATCTGCCCTTATTAGAGGAGTGTCATTCTTTTGGGAGTGTCCGTAACCAGAGGTTCGACAATATATTAAAAATATCAAGTGCTAATAATTGTAATCGTCTGGCTGGACAACTCAGAAGATAAAACGCTGAGGTTCTGAAATTAAGTTGGTGGGTTCGATCGTAGCTCACACCGATGCTCAAATAGAAATACGCCACCCTTATGCCAGTAGATTTATTGACACGTAAAGGAACTCCTGCGGAACAACATTTTGACACCTCGCCGACTCCGAAAAACCGAAAAAGTAGTGAATGGAAAGTAAAAAGATTATTATTATTATTATTATTATTATTATTATTATTATTATTATTATTATTAATATTGTTATTGTTGTTAATCTTGATATTAAAATATTACATCATTATACTCATATTGATGCAATGCAGTACTGAATTACATAGTAAGCACTTCAATTTTGGCTGCCCATATTTTTCTTTTCTGCGAGGATGCTGCTAACATAAATACGTAATGAGGCATTTTCTACAAATTAATGGAAACCAAAGGCTTCTATGCTACATGATTCCGGTAGACTCAAGAGAAGTGTGTGGAAAAATGATGTAAATTGAAAAATGATATAAATTTAACTGTTTCTATCTGACCTTTTCACAAATTATTTGGAAAAACAGACACGCAGTTCACAGGTCAGAGCCAGAGTAAATTAACTAAACCTAGCTAAAATATCGGACCCGGCCTATGATCAGACCAGAGGCTTACTGAAACGAAAGCCACTACACTGACTATTCAACCAAGGACCTGGACGAGTGACTTTTGAGGTTAGCCATGGGTGAAATTTGACGAAAATTCGACGAAAAATTAATTTTGTGGGCGAACTCTGTTGGGTGTCCTATTCATTTAATTTTACTCGCGAGTGATACTGAAGAGTTAGAGTGAGTTGGTTTTGTTTAGAAGTGAACAAGGATGCTCTGTAGATACAACAACTAGAATAAAGCGGATCAGAGATGATAAGGTTACAAGAGAAGATGGAAACTGGCAGAAGGACTCACCGCATACGGCTCTGGACAGTTCCAAATGAAATGTATTGCATAAAGATGTTTATGTCTTATTAAAACTCAAATTATGCATATTTTCCAACAAAAAATTCCTTAAGTACGAATTTATACTATATAAAGTTGGTACAGATGGCCAACAATTTGCTATGGATCCAGGTCTTAGTCACATATATGTGTATGCCTCTATGTAAAACGTTGTAATATTATGTGAAGGAAAAATACATGAAAAAAGGCTTTAATGACCATTGTATGTGAATGGCGAACATAAATCATATAGTGGCATAGATGATGAATCCTAAAGAAAAAATAAAAGTTAAATAATAGAAATTGATGCGCAAGGAACATTTTGGAGCACAGATAATGATTTCGTAATATAGTTAGTAACTCAGAAAACGTAAAAGAAATTTATTTGCGAGTATCCTGGTGTAATTAATTGCAATTAATAGTGAAAATTTCATTGTGATGGGACGAATGGCTTATGAATTTCATTTTTGTCTTGGCTAATCTTAACTATAATTTAGTGAATATCATAACTTGTTCCTTAATAAATGATACTCCAGTTCAATCATGTATCTCTCATTTCTTTGAGGGATGGGAAGGTAAAAATATGAATATTTCAAACTTACTGGGTTCCAGCTCTTCTAAAAAATGACCAGAAAAGTATATATTCTAAAAGGATACAAGAGAAGACAAGAGCATTTGTTTCGTTATAATAATCCTTCAAAGCTGCATATGAAATAAAAGCAACTGGAAAAAGTGCATATCAGAGTCATTGCTCGTATGATAAGTGTATTTCTTACGATGGCTCATAACAGCAAGATGTTGTAAGGCAGGCGGCGGGTACGAAGGTCATATCTTCACAATCGCGAAATAGCGTAGCCACTTCTTTCTACATGGCGTGAAATAGGATAAGTCTGTCGTGGAATGCAAGAGGAAGGCCCGAGGGTGCGTGGCTGGACCTCGGGCAGTGTTCCCACGGTGTCGGCTGGTAGCGGGGGAGTACACAACCTGTTTCACTGGCAGCTTGCTCACAAATCAAGTGCAGCGGACCTATACATCAGCCTGACTCCGTTTATCTGATCCCCTTCTACCTCGCTCACATTCAATGTTTCATATTTCTTCCTCTCCTACTGGATCAAATTAAACGACTGCCAAACGATTTATTACACCGTCACTAATTTTCAATCGATTGAAAAGCATTGACTAAGACAATTTACTCCTATAACATCATTGCAGTCTTCTAACACACAAGGAATATTTAAAACTTGGTGTAGAACACACTCGCATTATTTATATCTTTCAAATGTATCTGATAAATACTTCTTAATGCTGAATAAAACATTCACAGCGGTAACAAAAACTCTAATAAAGAATGCAGTTGTCTGACACTAAGCTAGACCTCACGGCCATCATCAATCCTCTTAATGAATGCGCATCTACTGTAAAACTGCTTACAAGGAAAGAGGAAAGGTAATAGCCCACTAGTTTCCTCTACTATGACGTCAGGCGAAGGGTAAGCAAGTATACTGATTCAAAATACCAAAAATAGTTCTATGTATGTATTTTGAATGATTGTTTACGGATCCTTGACCATTACTCTTCATTGACATGAAATACTTGAGTACTATTTCACTCAGAATTTTCTCTGTTAAATTCCGTTAAATTTTCTCTTATTTATCCGAAAAGGAAACGTAATCATAGAGGTCCAGATTGACGATAGGCTTATACTCTCTAAACACACCTATGACACAACAGTCCAGCAGGACCTTGGGCTGCCAAGACAGCTGCTGCCCATCCAGAGTGCCTACTAATTTCGGAATACCACGTAGTCCGTGTGACGGCATCCACTTCCGTTTTGCTTGGCTTTCGTGACCGGGCCACTGTTTCTCGTATCAGACAGCTCTTCACTTGTACCACGATGCTGCATGAACCTCGTTCCAACCCTCAGTCCAGAATGAAAATCTCTGGACAGGCCGGTAATCGAGCCCGGGCCCTCTGGGGAAGAGGCAGGTGCGTTACCTCTCCACCACGGTGCTGGAAAACAAAATACAGAGCAGACCAGTCGTTAAAGAAACACTACTAACTGAAAAGCATGACATAGGCAATGTATTTACTGTTACGGATTTGCAAGTTATGCACAGACTTTTTCAAAATTTCCCTAAGTACCTTCTTATACTGATGTTTCCCTGTATTTTTGGGACTGTACTGCATCTTGTTGAGGAGGGGCTTTCCAAGGGTATGGAAATAGTACATAGATTTGATGGGAGATTATTTAACCTTAGGTTATTAAGAGCCAAGTCCAAAGTATCCGCATCTGCAGTTATCGAACTCTAATATGTAGACCACAACGTTGTTCTAGCTACATCGCCCGCAAGTCTCGAGGTAAGAACATACAGTAGAGGGGAGGCAAGACTACTGCAGCAAGACGAAGAGGCGACAATTCATGAATTATGAGACTTTTAAACGAGAGCTCACCCATAGAATAAGCACGCTTCAACGATACAATGCGGGCCATACCAACGCGACAAGGCGACAAGGAGATCAATGCAAATCATTCTGTGTTGTCCATGTTGGTGCCTTGATGCGGCTTCACCTGACTAGTTTCTAGACACGCTGCCTCTTCGCATGGCTCAGTTTCCCTCTGCATATAAGCAGTTAAGAAAATCAGTGCCTATTATCTTACGACACAAGACTCTCTGAATGATTTAGTCCAACACTATGCAATAAAAAAAATCTCGACAACACCACAACCGACAGATACTAAAGAAAAAGTGGAAACTAGCTTACGCGGATATCGTTTTAGTGGCAGAAATGAAGCGTGATATTTACCACATCTCGTTTACAATATGAACGCTATATTAGCGACTAAATAGTTTTGAAAACAACTATTATTTTTCACCCAAACTATCTTATCTGTCACTGCTGGACAATATTAAGAACATATATCTTTTCAGCTACACTGGAATTGTATTTTGCTGGAAATTACCGGGTTCATCCTGGGGGAGGCATCCACTCCTTTTAAGGACTTCAGCAATAGCCCTCTGTCATTCAACAGCAGAATACGCCTGCCCTGTCTGATGTAGATTTAGTCATGCCAATCAAGTGGATGTCGCCTTAAATGAGACCTGCAGACTCAGTATTGGATGTTTAGGACCTACACCACTTGATAAAGTTTATTGCCTAACAGGTATCCCACCTCCAGATATTCGCCGTGAGTGTGCACCCAGACTGGAGAAATCTAAAGCACTGAACCTGACGACCCATATTTTATATGGGTACCAACCAGCAACTCAACGGCTAAAGTCAAGGAAAAGATTTCTCCATACAACTGAAAGCCTCACTGAACCATCATCGAACTTCAAAGTGAATTCATGACGTTCCAAATCCAGCAACCTTGCAGGATGGATGACGTCTTCCGAAAGAATTCCTTCAGGCCACGAAGAAAGCTGGTCAACATGGAAGACGCTCAGCCTGTTGCGTTTAGGAGTTGTAAGAACAAAGAGCAACATGAGAAAGTGGGGTTTTGTCTGTGACTCCACTCTATGTGAATGTGGTGAAGAACAGACAATGAGCCATCTTCTTGTTTGTAACTTGTGTCCATCTACTTGCTCTCTCCAGAATGTGATCGACGCTACCAAGGAAGCATGTGAATTAGCCGCATATTAGTCACACCACATTTAATTAAATTTGTATATAAGTAGAGCTTAATCACATCGTTACCTGCCATCATCAGAAATGATTAATGGTTATAGTATCGGTACCAGATTTGTTATTGTCCTGATATTATTGTAAGTTATAATGTATATTTCTGACACGATTAAAAAAGCTACACTGGAAGTGAACTATACTTCTGTACACGCTGACCTCAGAGATAAGTACGGTATGGAGGATATCCCATTCAGTTCTAGTGTTGTGATGCCTCCACTAGAGCAACGTCTTGTTCCTGCTTAATTTCAATATGTTCCCTCTATGTCGCATTGTCACCTTGTCGCCTTACTGCTTTATTGCGATGTCTGAAACAAGTGATGTGTTCTCCGTTGATGGGCAACACAATCACCGGGAATAGCGCAAGTGATGCAATGAATAATATAAAGAAGTGCCATAAATACGATATATCAGCAACTGGAAGGTTGTAGCGCCTGATCGACTGACGTGCTAACGTATACTTCATGTATGCCTACAGCCTCTTCAGCTTTGACAGTTTCGACGAGTCAGCATTGAGAAACAGTTTGTGGTTCCAGAATTGAAGCCATGAGATAAAAAATCACTGAAGTCCTTTTGTTAAAAATTTCAAAACATTCTGTACATCTAATTATTGTTTTCATGTGAAACGTTGTGGATGCTAAAATGAGAAAATACTAGCCAATTTTAAAAATCATGCCCAAGAACATTATAGCCTACTCATCAGCGAGTTTATGCCAGTCATGAGGACTGCTTGTCTCACAAATCCAGTGTTTGCAGCTAATTCCTTCTTCAACATAAATAAATAATATTATTGGTTGAACATTTCGCTAACAATTTTTAGGTTTTTGGATACGCCAACGTGACAGAATTTTGTCTGGCTGGTAAATCTATCGACACGGTCCTGGCGTATTTGAGCACCTTCAAACACCACCGGATAGGACTTATCGAACCTTCTGACTAGGGCTTAGAAAAGCCCCTCTCTCTCGCTTGAACCTCTCAAAATGGCACTGAAAGGTTGTGCCACGTGTACCAAAGAGGAAATATTGAGTTTCCCATGAATAACCAACTGAGTTGCACCAAATGTTTGGTGAGGAAAACATGGGATATGGATCATTGGTGTACTTCTCATTATCACTTTCTGTAGTCAACTGAACGCCCATTTTAAACCAGATAATGGGGTCTAGAATCATCGTCTTCTTCAATGGCCTTTTCAGTATCACGATATGACCTTGTTTATTGCTTTCATAAGCCCGAAACTTCTCTCATTTCACTTTCTGTGAAGATGATGTGATGAGAAACTAAACAATGCGATGCCAAGTGCCAAGTGTTTCTCAGCCGTTCAGTTTTAAGATATGGTCCTACGCCTCTAGTTGTTTACAACTTGGAAAAGATCGAGGTTGGTAGTCGAGAAGGGCGTGATAACCGAGTAGTTTACTTATCAACGAGGCTGCGGTTAAGATCGCAAATGGTATTGTATGCGGGATTTTTCGAAATGTAAGGTTACGTCCTTGTGGTTCGGATTCCACGTAAAAGCAGGAGGTCCTGTGATGGCTATGATCACGATATCTACAGTCGATTAAACTGGAGGCCTCGTGGTTATGATAACAATACCAACAGTCACTTAAAGCTCGAGCTCCTAACAGTATGGTAACGATACACCAGTCACTTAAACTGGAGGTCCCTTGACTATGATAACCATACTAACAGTCACGTAAAGCCAGAGATCACGTTGCCGTGATAACGATATAAACAGTCACTTAAATCTGGAGGCCCCGTGGCTATTTTAACGATATTAACAATCACGTAAAACTGGAGGTACCTTCGCTATGATGATGATATTAACAGTTACTTGAAACTGGATGTATCGTGGCTATCATAACGATATTAACAGTCACGTTAAACTGAGGGTTCATAGCTATGATAACGATATTAACAGACACGTATAACTGGATATTCCATGGCTGTGATCACGATATTAACAGTCACTTAAAACAGGAGGTCCTCTGACTGTGATCACGATGTTAACAGTAACTTAAAACAGGAGGTCCCCTGGCTATGATCACGATATTAACAGTCACTTAAAACAGGAGGTCCTCTGGCTATGATCACGATATTAACAGTCACCTAAAACAGGAGGTTCTCTGGCTGTGATCATGATGTTAACAGTCACTTAAAACAGGAGGTCCTCTGGCTATGATCACGATATTAACAGTCACTTACAACAGGAGGTCCTCTGGCTGTGATCATGATATTAACAGTCACTTAAAACAAGAGGTCCTCTGGCTATGATCATGATATTAACAGTCACTTAAAACAGGAGGTCCTCTGGCTGTGATCATGATGTTAACAGTAACTTAAAACAGGAGGTCCTCTATGATTACGATATTAACAGTCACTTAAAACAGGAGGTCCTTTGGCTATGATCACGATATTAACAGTCACTTAAAACAGGAGGTCCTCTGGCTGTGATAATGATGTTCACAATCACTTAAAACAGGAGGTCCTCTGGCTGTGATCACGATATTAACAGTCACTTAAAACAGGAGGTCCTCTGGCTGTGATCACGATATTAACAGTCACTTAAAACAGGTGGTCCTCTGGCTGTGATCATGATGTTAACAGTCACTTAAAACAGGAGGTCCTTTGGCTGTGATAATGATGTTAACAGTCACTTAAAACAGGAAGTCCTGTGGTTGTAATCATGATGTTAACAGTCACTTAAAACAGGAGGTCCTCTGGCTATGATCACGATATTAACAGTCACTTAAAACAGGAGGTCCTCTGGCTGTGATCATGGTGTTAACAGTCACTTAAAACAGGAGGTCCTCTGGCTGTGATCATGATATTAACAGTCACTTAAAACAGGAGGTCCTCTGGCTGTGATCATGATGTTAACAGTCACTTAAAACAGGAGGTCCTCTGGCTGTGATCATGATGTCAACAGTCACTTAAAATAGGAGGTCCTCTGGCTGTGATCATGATGTTAACAGTCACTTAAAACAGGAGGTCCTCTGGCTGTGATCATGATGTCAACAGTCACTTAAAACAGGAGGTTCTCTGGTTGTGATCACGATGTTAACAGTCACTTAAAACAGGAGGTCTTCTGGCTGTGATCATGATGTTAACAGTCACTTAAAACAGGAGGTCCCATCGCTAGGATTACGATAGACCAATCAACAGTCAACTGAAACTATATCTATAGTGCGGTAAAACTGCAAACTTGCTTACTTTGGTTTGATGGCGAAGCCAAGGCGATACCCGCGGCAGGCACTGCAGCGAGAAAAAATCCTCAACCATGTCTTTGGTTTTTGTCATGGAGGAGAGCTTTAGCGAAACTATCGACACTATCCCACTCTAAAGATGATTGCTAAACCACTCGTAAATAATAACTATGAAGTTCATGAGGAGGTTCTCAGCATGGCCTAAGAAGGAAGCACTCATCGAATAGATATCATTACACTGGACAGGTCAAGGGGTACACTTTGAGAAGGGCCTGGATCAGCTGGCAGCTGTTGGCCAAGAGGAAAGGGAAATATAACAGCCAAAAATAAGCTACTTCTAGCAAGCATAAAATATATGGAAGATTGGTTGTGATGATGGTTGAAAGCCATGGGATTATCCTAAGAGCAGTTGTCGAATTTTCAAAATCTCTTGAGATCTAGCCGCAGATTTTCCCGGATGCTGCACTCTGCGCTCTGACGTATTCGATCCAGATGCTGAGGAATCACCCGTGCAACGTTAAGAATATACATAAGCAATGTGTAATAGTTTTATTTATGTTTACTACCTGTTTCCAATCATTTATGAAAATTTAAATTTTCCATGCTTATGAATATAGCATCAATGTTTAGAATATAATGCAATAGCAATACTTTGTCCTAGTCGGCAACTAAAAATGTTTGGGAAATTCAGGTAAACAACATAAATTGTTTTAACTAAATACAAGCTTTATAATAATTAAAGAATTGTTTAACCACCAAATCGATGCTTTTATTTGCCTTTAGCAATTTTTAAAAATCATTCGTAGAACATGTTTCGTCTGCTTCGCAGACATCATCAGCTACATTCAGTTATGCTTAGGTACAAAAGGATGAAAGTATACACAATATATTATTCTCATAACAGCCTTGATCTCTTCTCACGAGAATGGGGGAAGGACGATGGTGCGGGGGTGGGGTCATGCTTAAAATGTGTACTTTAAAACTTAACCTTAACTAAAATACTATTAAAGCATTTGTTCAGATTCCATTAAAAAGTATTTTTAAAGTCCCTTTCATGCTTCTGTTCGAGGCGTGTTTGAAAAAACACCGGTTAACTTGTTACAAACTTATTGCTTTAGGTACAATGAATGTGTAATTAAAAACTTAGCCTTAACTAAAATATTATTAAAGCTTTTGTTTAGTTTCCAATTAAAAGATAACTTTTTAAAGTCTCTTTTAAGTCCCTTTCATGCTTCTGCCTTGAAGTGACCAACCACAAAGCACATCCCAACATTGAGTTGCAAGAAAATTTTAAATTTGACAATAAGGAATCCAGGTAACGATTAGGTGGTTAAACAGTTCTTTAATTCTTATATTGTCATATCGATACGGACATATAATTAGAACTTATAAGAAAGAAATATATTACCATATACGTTAAAGAAGCTATTCTTTGCCAAAAATGAGGGGAAGCATTCAGATATAATTTCTATATCCAGGAATGAAGAGCTAGTTGTACTTTCTCTTAAAACAATAATCACCACAATCATCGCCTCTAATAACAAAATGACGCCTGCCTGTATCCCTTCCGAAATGGCATCGCATCTTAACCACAGGGCAGAATTTCTTGATATTTTGTACAAATATTCTTAGAGGGATTTTTCACATGTCTAACTAGGTTTCATTTCAAAATATAGGCTTAAAAAGTAATAATTGCGAATTATTGGCGAAAATCGCGTTATAGCCTTTTCCCACACCAGGTACAATGAGTACGTGAGCATAGCAATGGCGTAAGTTCATTAATACGAAGGGAATAGCCAAGTCAGTAGTATAGCTTACTCCAAGATCAGTCACAATGGTTGCGTGACCATAACTGTTTATTTGTTTAGCGTACGATGAACTCATATTATCTACATGGATATATAATCATTCACAGTTGTAAATCAAAGTGTGAAAGCCGATGAAGAGCTTCATCACACTGTTCAGATGTTCCATCTTGCCTCTGAATGCACGTAGACGACATTAAAAGGCAACATTAGGGCACTGTATTATTTTCTTCTCCGCAGTTACACTAAGGTGAGTCATTCCATCCCCATCTGAAAAGAGTCGTACCACATCTTCCATGAACAGTCCTCATTCTGTCCTCCACTGCCGTCTGGGTGGATGGAATCGTGCTGGCCAGTGGCAGAGGTTTTCCAAGATGTGATGGCGTGGTAGCAGGAATACTGTTATCACTAGAGACGGGAATTTACCTATTTGCTTATTTTATTCCTGTGTTCAGAAACGTAGGCTTTTGAGATGTAAATCCATTTTGGGGTCTTTCTAGCTACATTTCGTTGGTTTAATTGTGCCTATAAATGCCTATTTTCGGGGTTTGTGCCTATTTGGAGTATAATTGCCTATTTGATGCCTTTTTTACTGTATTTAAAAAAAGCCGATTTTCTTCCAGTGCATTAAATTTTAGCTAGTGTGCTCGACAGAATTATCTTCTCTTCTCTTCTCTCGATGTCTGTTTACCCCACGAAGAAAATGGGAATTCTCAGAAGTCACCAGGAATAATTCTAGGGAAATTACCACCAGGAGAAACAAGGAACAATTTTACCTCAAAGCCTTCAACCCCTCCAACCTCCTAAAACATACCGGTATGCGAGAACCAGTCAATGTCGAACCATGATGCACAATCCATATGCCCTGTACCTCCCTCTCAATGCGAACTGTTGTACGCGTACGCTTTATGTTCAGAACGTGTTGTGATTTACTGAAGTGGGGGAAGAAGAAAAAGTGTGTTTCCGGCAATGTACAAAGAAAAATCGTCAAAGTCCTACTGGTTGAAGCAATGGATCACAGGGGATCCCAATTTCACTACGGATGGAAGGGTAGTCTGTCAAGCTTGTTGTAACGAGGTATGTTCGTATGTTAATTTTATATTTTTTGTGATTGAGAACTATGATCGCATTTCATTGTTGCATATAGAGGCCTGAACGAGGAGTTAGAACGCCGGTGGTCTCTTGTCACAGAATGGATGCAAATTAAATCGGTACTTTGAACTGTGATTCATTTCCTGTGAAAATAGAGATTTACAACAAATACAATTGTTAAAACTCCCTTTAAAACATCGTGAATTCGATTTCACTTCCGCTAAGCCTTCGCGAAACACAGGTTGCAGATCCAATGTAGCCCAGCTAGGACGATGTCACAGCGTGTTTTATGAGGTTATCAAGATTACTGTATCTTTACAAGATAGTGAAAAGACCGTTGGTCTTGATTGGTGAGGTTCGGTTAGTAGGGGAAGCAAAGGGAGTCTGAGGGGCTTAAGCTCTAGGTTAGCGCCGCGAAGTTTCCAACAAGCCTCTAGCAGCCCATTTATAGCCTTGGTAAATTGTGACAAAAATAAGGTTATTGGCGCATGTCACGACAAATTCAAATTACGCGGTTTTTAATTTTCAACCTGGGTGGTGGCCTTGTGGGCACAGGCGATGCAGGATCTATTGCAGGCGACAGAAAATAGTCATCATGCAGCTGACCCGGCTGACGAAAGTCGGCGAATAGCAACGAATAAAATGTTCACAAATCTGAGATTTATAGTGCATCCGTTTTTATTCTTCTATATAAGTAAGAATACTGCTAGGAGCAGCTCGGTGGGTCCTTGGTAAGCATAAAGGACGGATCTCTCCCCTACTCTACTCCGGTATCGCTTCACGTCTCTTTTATTATATTTATAACCCGGTGAACTCAACACAATACTGACGAATTATAAATGAAAATCCTTGAGGACATATTTCCATGTAAATTACGAATTCCCTTGTTCCTACTTCAAAATTTCGTACTTCAAGAAACATCACCTCTAATAGTCTTTTTTAAAATAAATGCATAGAACTGTAGACATGTCTAGGGACAATGTAATTTATGTCAATTTTATTATTTTTCAGATCAAGTGTGAGAAAAATGCAACATAGATCAACTTAGAAATACTGCGATGCATTTGATACGAGTACAAATATCTGTATCAACGCAGGCTTTCTACCAGTCCACTTTCGGCAGCGACCAACAACCATTTTCTTCAGACCTGTGCACTGCAATGTTGGGAGCTAATATGTCCCTGCATAAACCGGAGCACCTTCAAATTTCAACAAGCTGCCGGGAGCAATCACTAAGTTGGAGAAGAGTGGCATGTCCCTGGTGGAGTCATTTAGGATTGTGGAAAAAGTCAGGGGAAGTTTTGACCGAACCTCTGGGAAGACAGCCACTGTCAGCGAAATGAAACCAGATGAAGTGACTTCATTGAAGTTTTGTCCAATCACTTCATGTGATGTTGAGAGATCTTTTTTTCAGTATAAAAACATTATGTATGACAGGAGAACAAGATTGTTAGCGGAAAACAGTGAAGCGTTGCTTGTAAATTCCTTTTATAGTAACTGAGTGTGTCATTAAAGTATAAGTAATTTTATGCCTATTTTGTTGCCTATTTTACACGTTGGTGCCTATTTAAATGCCTATTTTGGATAATATAAGAGCCTATATGCCTGCCTATTTTAACTGTTTTTAGTGCCTATAATTCTCGTCTCTAGTTATCACTATTGTTTCCAGGCAGATGATATATTGAAATAGCCGTCCCTTAGCTTAAGTGCACTTCACCAGGAGGTTTGTCTTAATCCCAGTTTTATGACAGAGGTCGCTGATATGTTTGTATGAATATAAAGATGGGGATTGTTTTCTGTTTTCTTCCAGATTGGAGCGACTGTAGTCTTCTTATGGATGGCGCAGATATGTTACTTAGGTTCGGTAGTCAATGGATGTCTTCAGGGCGAATGCGTCCTACTGTGTTGAGCATTGCCTGGTTCAGTTGGATGTCAACCGATTTGGTGTTAAGCCGAGAAGAACAGCAGTATTTAACATAGCAGTGACATAAGTTTATTGATATGAAAGCGATAGCTGACGTATAGATAGTCTGTCGTTTGTCGAACCTGGTGAAAGTACGTTGGCCTGTGTAGAGGTTTTCCCACACCAAATCTCCATAATTTATGCAGAGAGGTTCTGGAGCGCGAGTTGTATTTATTTTGACAATTTAGTGAATACATACAAAATTAAGTAATGATAACAGAAGTGCATAAATACAAAACAAAAAGCAAGAGACATAGGTATTCGTAAACTATACAGAGAACAGAACTTTCAGCAACGAAATATGCTGTTTCATTTAATCTCTTTGGGATCTGTTTTCCCAATATTTAACCCATATAAGTTCAAGGGCTCAATATGTCGCATCACGACTTCGTCAGAAAAACACAGTTACGTACTGTTGACTGAGAGGTCTGAAGACAAATGCGTTACTGAAGATATTTCAGTGCGTTGTTTTGATGAATTTATGTAAAAACGAGTGCATGGAAGTGCGATAATATAAAAGTGATAACACGAAAATGATAATAATGTGGCGGTAGGCATCTATTGATTGGTTGAAGTTCCCCGTATCCTTATACCGGATGGATTATTGGAGCCATAAACTAAGCAGGCCTAGTCATTAGTAAATTATCTTTCCTAATCGACGATATATTTCTTATGTCTGTTAGGTCATCAGCCCAGAGGCTGGTTGGATCCTCAAATAGCATCACCAAAGGCTATGCAGTTATAGGGAAACCACAAAAACCAATGGCAGTACCAAAATGAGGCGTACTAGGCAAGATGAGGAGTGAGCTACTTTACCATTGTTTTCCTCACTGGGGCAGACAGTGCTATTGTAGCACAACTAACCCTATGAGCAACACCTTTCAGGTCACTCAGACACACTGGTTGTGCTCTGAATGTCATTAATCAGCACTACCCATACCCCAGCAGCTTCCATATTGTCACAGCCATGGATGAGACTGGGACTTCAGTGGAAGCTACACTTTGCTCTGGCCTGTGCCAAGAGATGGATGCAAAAGTACTGTATCCGTCAAGAAATGACAGCAGGCAGAGATTTCTTATAGGGCAACGTATGGAGCGCTTGAAGCCCTAAACCTGCCCAAAAGTCTGGGTGAAATGAAAATACAATTTACGACCTCCATTATATTTCAGTTTATCATTTTAAAATACAACATAAATTTGAACTTCGAACTGTAGTACTTAAAATTTGGGTAAATCTGGAAAATAATGGTACCAAGTACTTACCTGAAAAATTTAAAATAATTCAGATTTAAATCGTTATAAAATTTTACGTAATACCATATAATATTTTGGCTTATCTTCTTATATACCCACACAGCCAACCAGGGGCTGTAGGACTATCGGATGAAATTATATTTACATAGGTTTGCTTTCAGACCAACTTTGCTGTACGGAATCAAGAGACATGAAAGAATCAAGAATGATTGCTGGTACAATCAGGGGGGAAGAATGGCAGGAAGGTACTCCAAATGAGGAGATACAGATTAAGTCTATATAAATAAAATTGTAGGGGGTCCGCTGTCTGTAATTTCTTTTGTTTTGCCAATTTTTCAGATATTTATCCGTTTGAGGTCAACTCAAGACCGAATCGGTGGTTTTTACGTTTCGTGTCTGTTTGTTTGTCTGTTTGTCTGTTTGTCTGTTTGTCTGTTTGTCTGTCTGTTTGTTTGTCTGTTCCACCATCACGTCGAAACGGCTGGATAGATCTCAACCAAACTTCATATTTAGAGTAAACACATCCCGGGGATGGTTTCGATATGCATATCATTTTAAAATCTTTCAATACTCGGGGGGTTTATAAGAAAACCAGAATGGTTTTTCCACCATCACGTTGAAACGGCTGGATAGATCTCAACTAAACTTCATATCTAGAGTATACTCATCTCGGGGAAGGTTTCGATATGCATATTATTTTAAAATCTTTGAATAGACTGCGGGTTTATAGGAAAACCAGAATGGTTTTTCCACCATCACTTCGAAACGGCTGGATAGATCTCAACCAAACTTCATATTTAGAGTATACTCATCCCGGGGAAGGTTTCGATATGCATATCATTTCAAAATCTTTGAATAGACGGGGGTTTATAGGAAAACCTGAATGGTTTTTCCACCATCACGTCGAAACGGCTAGATAGATCTCAACCAAACTTCATATTTAGAGTATACTCATCCCGGGGAAGGTTTCGATATGCATATTATTTTACAATCGTCGAATAGACGGGTGGTTTATAGGAAAACCAGAATGGGTTTCCTCCATTTTCTCTTATACTATTGATTTTCTGTAAACTTCGTTTACCGTACGTGAAACGTCTCTTCATTATAAACAACTTTCGTTATGTTCATAATTTACCTTACTCTTCACATGACGGAGAAATTTACAATTTTCCGCTGGTATCATGCTCTGCATTGAGTGACCAACAGACCGACAACGAAACTACAGATTACCATGGCAACGTCTCTGACTGCATGCCAGCAGGGAAGTAACGTATTGCCATTTTCCTCATCATGCTTTTAAATTCGTGGTTGTTCCTTGGGTAGAAGGCAAGAGAGGCGTCAATCGGCCTATCTGCGGGATATTGGCGGAATATCGTTGGATATTATAACCGCCCTCGAATAGATTAAGTAATAACACCATTAGTCATCTTCTTATTATTTGTTTACCTAAGAATCACTGACCTAAATTTCTCCTCTGTTACCGCTTTATTATATCCATTACTCACACTAGCATAATTTATTGAGGGGCATTTGATTTTCCAATACATTCACTTGGCATTTACATATTTGTCGTTATCCGGCTGTCCGCAGTTATAATCCATTTTCTATTACTTTCAACTTTCTTAACTGTATTATTTCTTCCTTAATTACGCCGTATGTACGCGAGTGCTACAAACTACTGGATGTATTTCCACCAAGACTCATATTTAGAATACACCTGTCCTTGATAGGTTTTGGGCAAATATTGTTTCTAAATCCCTGAACTGACTGGGGGTTTATACGAAACCGAAACAGTGATTTTGCACTTCCACAAAATATACATAATCAAACTTAATGGAAATCTACCTACCTTGGTAGATAATAATTTCTAAACCTTTTTTCTCATTTGCATCATTTCGATACGAGAATTAATAAGGGAGATATCATTAACGGACCGTTTTTCTGTACAAGTCCCATCGGACTTAACTCCCGAGCGGGTGCGTGTAAAGCGTACTCCTTACAATTTGAAAACTACTGAAGACATTCGAACCAAAATTTATATTTAGCATCCACCTGTCCAAAGGTAGGTTTTAAACGTAAATAACATTTCATGTTCCGGAATGGACTGGCGGTTTATAGTGAACCGAAATGGTGATTTTACTCTTCCACAACATATACAGAACAAGACCAACCTGACTGGAAATCGACCAAACGTGATGGAATTCCACCTCTAAACCTTTTTTCATGTGCATTCTTTCGTCAGGAGGATTACTAAGGGAGATATCATGAATGGTCACTTTTGCAGGTTAAGTCCAGCGGACATAGCCCAAAAGGTGTTTTACATGGAGCAGATTCCTTATCTATATAAATCAAATCGTAACGACTGTGTGCCTCTACACTGACTATTTTGGCGAAATTTTCGTACAGCTTTCCGTTTAAGGGGTAATAATGACCATCTCCATAATTTTTGGTTTAGTTTCCTGAAAGTACTAATTTTTACCCGCCTCGCCCAAAATCCAAATTGCCCCATAATCTGCCAGAAGAAAAAGAAGATAATTGAAATTTGACAAAATTATACGTTTAAGCCTGTAACGAACGGAAAACTTCCTAGATCATTAAATTTTTCACTTTGAATCCCCGAATAATATCGAAATACGCAGGCAATTTTAATGATGGTGCAGACCTTCGGAAATTCCTATCCTATAACGGATTGCACAATCTCCGTTCAATTTGGAATGATCTACAACCGTGGTCTTATGACTTTTTGCCGTATCTGTATCCCTTTTACGTTTGATTTTTCTCTTTAATCGATGTTAAGTCAATTTGGAATTTTCACATGCATAATTCATACTTTCAATTACTTATATGAAATACAGAATCATTAAACTCTTCACGAAAATTGGCCCACCCAGTAGCCATATGTGAGCCAAATCCTATGTATGTATCCGAAAAGTAATGTAATGTGAGATAATCTTACAAAACCTTTACCCTGTTCCACGTTTCTAATTCAATCTGACCCAAGAATAGATGACATATCATAGGACCAGCCATTTAGGCCACTAAATCCGGCGTGTCTTATGGTATAATCCTTTGTCGATATGACGTACGTTTAGTAGCAGTTAATCTGTAAATGAAGGTCTTCAATATTGTAAATACGCATATACTTTCGTATGTCGATCTATATATATTCACTGATGTCGATTTTTAGCGATCGAGAAAGGGTGGGTCTGCTATTGTAATAAGTACTCCCCACACCGACTTTGACTGGTAGTAGGAAAGGGTTCCTTCTCCAACTCCTGTGTAACTGTCATTAGTAAGGAAAGCCTACAATTATAATGAATAGTTCCCTTCTCGATTTGACTTGCAGAAGGCAAGTGAGCATGCAGTTTTGTTTAAAACTCCCCTACCCGATTGTGTTTGGCAGTAGGCAAGGGTGCCTATCATTATAAAGAAATGTCCTCATCTAAAATGTGACTGGCATTAGGCATAGTGGTCTGCTATTTTGATGGAAACTCACCAACTTGGTGTGACTGGCAGTAAGCTGGCTGGCAGTAGGAAAATGGGCCTTTCATTATAATGATAACTGCACAACTCAATTTCGAGTGATAGTAGGGTAATTGCCTGCCATTATAATAAAAACTCCTCAACTGAAATCTGTCTGGAAGTAGGAAGGGGGCTGCCATATTAACGAAAACTCCCCAAATAGATTTTGTCCGCGTAGTAGGCAATGGGGCCTGCAATTATTACGTAATCATCCCAACTCGATTGTGAATGGCAGTAGGCAAGTGAGTCTGCCACTATATCACAAATCCGTAACAAACACTTTACATTGGAAACAACGTACGGGGAACTCCCCATGCTCTTTCTCGGATAACGCTAAGAGACATGCAATTTTAAAACAATCTTATTTACTGCATGTACACTATTTACTTCGATAACCGAATACAATGTAGAATACCGTAGCGAAGCACGGGTACATTCGCTAGTCAGGAATAAACTCCATGGATTAAGCTGATGTATCAACCGGATTCGTTAAAGGGGTCGCGGTTATAAAATTGAAGTCCATCCACTAATACAATACTACGATACTAATTAAATGAAGTACCGAGCTCGATAGCTGCAGTCGCTTAAGTGCGGCCAGTATCCAGTAATCGGGAGATAGTGGGTTCGAGCCCCGCTGTCGGCAGCCCTGGTTTTCCGTGGTTTCCCATTTTCACATCAGGCAAGTGCCGGGGCTGTACCTTAATTAAGGCCACGGCTGCTTCCTTCCACTTCCTAGGTCTTTCCTATCCAATCGTCGCCATAAGACATATCTGTGTCGGTGCGACGTAAAGCAAATAGCAAATAATAATAATAATAATAATAATAATAATAATAATAATAATAATAATAATAATAATAATAATGAAGTGAACGTTGCCCGCTTTAAATAGGTGTAACTAGAAATGTTATTATTTCACGCAAATTATATTCTCAGTTCCTGCAATAGAATTAGGATGTTTGTAAGAAACGGCAAAAGAAGTTCATTTCAAGTATTCACTGAGATGTTAATACCTCTTGTGATTGGTGGTAGCTATGACTGTTTTTAAGGGAAAGTAAGGCTAGGCAACGACCCGTTCTTAATTATAACTGGCAATATAAAAGAAAGAGGTCCGACTGTTCTACTAAAGGCTACGAACGGCGTAGAAACCTAATGTCATAACGGTCGAAAATGAACAAGGATTGACCAAGGACAGTAGGATAGGAAAGACGAAAATGAGGAGCGTGGCCCAAGTAGGTGAAAGCACAGTGGAAACTCAGCTGGGAGTAGGAGACTACAAGGGCGAAAAATAAAAGTCTTACCAGGTTATAAACAACTCAGTTTCGAGGAATGTCAAACGTATAAGCGATGAACGAGGAGTCATGTTATATTAGGAAACAACCTGCTGAAGTCGAGAGGTAGTAAGCTGCCAAGCAGAGAGACTTTGGGGTTCGTCCGTATTAATTACTACCTCTTACAATGGGGCAGAAGATACTATTACTCTATTCTTCTTTCGCAACCACAGAGGGAAATTGATGTGCTTTTCCGAAATGATTCATGTGTGAAACTCTGTCTGTGGAACAGTGTTAGAGTATCGAGCTCTGCATCACAAGATCGCGGGTTCATACCCGGCTGAGGTATTCGAAATTTCCAAAGGGTGGAAGGAAGTCCACTCGACATATCATACAAAAGTTCTCTGGTTATCCATTTGGTGTGTAACTAACAAAATTAATTAAAAGTCACCCATAGACCATCCAAAAGAGTTCTGGTTTCTCTATCATCAGCTAGGGAAAACTGTAGGGCAAAATTGACAGGCAGGCAACCCATATGGCTGCAAATAAAAGTGTCCGAATCATGACAGCTGAAATAATAGAATTATTATTACCGGGCGAGTTGGCCGTGCCGTCAGGGGCGCTCAGCTGTGAGCTTGCATCCGTGAGACAGTGGATTCGATTCCCACTGTCGGCAGCCCTGAAGATGGTTTTCCGTGGTTTCCCATTTTCCCACCAGGCAAATGCTGGGGCTGTACCTTAATTAATGCCACGGCCGCTTCCTTTCCATTCATAGGCATTTCCTGTCCCATCGTCGCCTTAAAACTTATCTGTGTCGGCGCGACGTAAAGCAAATAGCAAAAAATTCTTCTTCTTCTTCTTCTTATTATTATTATCCAGCTCCATGGCTAAACGGTTAGCTTGATGGCCTTTGGTCAGAAGGGTCGCGGGTTCGATTCCCGGCAGGGTCGGGAATTTTAACCATCATTGGTTAATTTCGCTGGCACTGGGGCTGGGTGTGGGCCTATTGTGTTTTCTTCATCATCATTTCATCCTCATCACCATCGCAGATCGCATACGGGCGTCAAATCAAAAGACCTGGATCAGCCGAACCGAGCATGTCCGCGGACACTCGGCACTAAAAGCCATACGCCATTTCATTTTATTATTATTATTATTATTATTATTATTATTATTATTATTATTATTATTATCCGACTACTCGGCCGAATGGTCAGCGTTGAGGCCTTCGGTTAAGAGGGTCTCGGCTTCGATTTCGGGCCGGGTCAGGAATTTTAATCACATTTGATTAATTCTTCCGGTTGGGGTCCGGGTGTTTGTGTTTGTTCCAACACTTCCCTCTTCATATTCAGACAGCACACTACACAACCAACCACCACATAAACACGAAATTTTGATTACCGCCCTCCATATAGGATTGGCGTCAGGAAGGGCATCCGGCCGTAAAACATTACCGAATCCACTTGTGCGACACAGTTCGCGCCCGCGGCCCCATAGGTGTGGGAAAAGCGGTAGACTATTATTATTATTATTATTATTATTATTATTATTATTATTATTATTATTGTTGTTGTTGTTGTTGTTGTTGTTAGTTCTTCAGTCGTAGTCGTTACGTTGCACTGAGGCTCTGAATATAGACGTTCCATTGTATATAACTTCACATTAGTTGTACAAGACTACAAAGACGCAAAATAAAAGCCTTAGTCGCCATAAGACCTCTGTGTGTCGGTGCGACGTAAAGCAACTAGCAAAAAAATAAAAAAATAAAAGCCTTACCAGGACTTAAACCTCTTAGTTTCGATGAATGTCAAACGTATAAGGGATCGACGAAGGATCATAATATACTAGAAAACAACTTGCTGAAGTCAAGAGGTAGTACGCGAGTACGTTCTTTTCTTCAAATTCGTACTTCAGCATCTCCAATGCAATGAACTTTAATTAAATGGAAGAGTTTACAACTGTTTACTGCTGTATCTCAGATCGTGGATGAAGTGATGGACTAAAGCCTGAAACGCGATACCAAGGAGATGTTTTGGCTAACAACTTATTTAACGCTATATACAACCCAAGTGGCAGCTGCAGCAATGTGTGTAGTTTATAACAGGGACTAACCACTCGCACAGCCAGAAAGCGAAGCCATTGGGCAATAAAATACATCTAGGTAGCAATATTTATTTCTGAGGTAAAACAGGCGAACGTGATGGGCTTGGAGGTGCACGCAGCGTATTATATAGTATCCCACTGAGTCGATGTATATTTCTCCATAATTTTAGGGATAATGTGGACAACTCCAAGGTAGTGATGCAGCGAGACCTTCCGGTACAGTGGTTTATAAACCTGAAGGTCGCCATGTCAAGGATGGGTCATTTTGTTCAAATTACAACTTGGAACATGTTCTATAGCCGCTGCCGCGTTCAATGATGTACAGTGCACAGGTACTTAATGTCATATTTCTATTCTCCTGCTTTCATAGCGTACTTACTGCCTTCATCCTCGTATTTGGTGTTATTTGAGCGAAATTTACGAGCTATCACGACTGAGCTGAGAGACTGAGTAGCTCAGACTATAGCATCTGAGTCTAAGTTGGTGGGCTCGATCCCAACCTCGTTTCGGTAGATTTAGGGAATTGGTTGGTTATGTTTGTCCCGAAACACTCTTCACACACACACACACACACACACACACACACACACACACACACACACACACACACACACACACACACACTACTAACCACCATAGAAACATGCACTAGTCCATATATCCTTTCATACAAGTTTGGTGTCAGGAAGGGCATCCGACCGTAAAGCAGAGCCAAATCCACATTTGTTATATAGTTCGCATCTCTGACCACACGAGGGTCTGGGAAAGAAGTATTACTGTATTGTATTTTCAATATGAAAAACAATTTTGAGAATATGCATCACCAATAGTTTTTCTTACCAGCAAATTTATTGACAAACCACATCTTCCAAATATTATGTTTCCTTACAACTTCGTTATATGCACATTTTTTGAAAAATTAACTGTTGCTGACATACGAACAATTCAGGAGAGGTCTTTAAACTTTCCCTCCGCGTGGGAATATTGTGATAGCTTGTTGTCTAATTTTCTTTCCAGTATATTTTCTACTAAACCAGCTTCTTTAATGACAGTTACTAGTCAAATTTGACGGGATACTGTCCCGAGCAGACGTAAAGATAAGCAAAGACACGAAAATTAAATCCTTTATGTGTGTTAAACTTTTATCGTATGAGCTATGCCAACGGAGATTTTGTTTTTAAACTGTTAGGTTTTTCAGTCTACCGAAACTAATTTTGAATAAAATTTATAAACTATTATAAATTACCTGAAAAAGGAGACATATGGTAAGAGAATTATACCCGAAAAAGTTAATTAAAAGCGTATAATTCTGTTACGATTTGTTTCCTTTATTCAGTCGTCACGTAAAGAGTTAACTGATGATAGTGATGGGTTTTGTAGTGATAGTAAGTGTATTGTATTTATAACGATTAAAAAAAAATGGTCGCCAGTTCCTATTAATCAGGAAGAAGTTGAAGATGACAATCGAAATGAGAAGGAAACCACGAAGCCAGCGAAGTTAAAATCACACCACACCAATGTAAAAAAATTTTCCAACAATTGACCTCTGATTTCGCCTAGAGAAAAGAAAACGAAAATGAGATAACCAAAATATCTCAAGGTCCTATCCTATACATTATCAATAGTAGATTACACGAACTGACTGTTGTTGCTTGTGGTGTGCTAGGGAGCCCTATAAAATGGAAATTGTGGGATCAATTAAGACGCCATTCTTAACGATAAAAATCCATTATATACCTCTTAATTCACTTATACCACACAGAGACTCGATTTACATACATACTGACCACAATGTACCGACTTTCCTGGTCGCACGAATATATCTACTTCTTTTTAAACTATTGCATTCGGGAGAGTGTTATAATCCCATTTTCGGCAGCCCTGATTATTATTATTATTATTATTATTATTATTATTATTATTATTATTATTATTATTATTATTATTATTATTATTATTACTTTTACCTTTGCACACTAAAAGAATGCTAGAATTTAGGCCACGGTTACTACCTTCCTATTTCCAGTGCTTTTCAACCCTAGCGTCATCGAAAACTTTCTGTGAGTTATTGCGATCGTCATTCAACAATGATCTGCATTTAGTACTGTCGAGCAGTTCGCTTATTCCCTATCAACTGTTTACCTTTTCAAAGAACTTGGAAATTTATCAAAATTTATCGAACATTTCCCCTGATAAATTATTCCAATCCTTTGTTCTTCGTCCTATAAACTAATATTTTCTCCAATTTGTCCTCTTGAAATTCTACTTTACCTTTCCTACTTTTAAAAGCTCCTCTCGAAGCTTATTTGTCCACTAATGGCATTCCATGCTTCTCTCCACTGACAGTTTGGAACATACTGCTTAGTTGAGCAGCTTGTTTCCTTATTCTCAAGTCCTTCCAGCCCAAAGCATGCAACATTTTAGCAACACTACCCGTTCGCCGAAAATCATAAAGAACAAATCGTGCTGTTTTCCGTTGGAGCTTTTCCAGTTCTTGTAGCAAGTAATCTTGGTGTGGCTCATAAAAGAAGTAAAAAAAGAAAAATTTCTAATAAATTACCTGAATCATTTAAACATTAGAAAAACATTTTGATTAGTGGATATCCAAACTTCCCTGAACACTTGCCTTTGAAAAATCTAAGCTGTGGTACTACATCTTGTTGACACCTCTGTACGTGTGTTTTGGTAGGAGCCAGCGAAGTGAAAATCACACCACACCAATGTAAATAAATGTTCTAAAAAATGGAAGAGTTTGCTCGGTTTATAAATTCGACGGTCTATTATCAGGCTTCAGGAGGGTGTAACAATCTTTGCGTCTTCCTGTTTTGATCACAGACCTAGCCATATAGTCCCCCTGAGTCACAATACATGTCTATAAGTCCAGAAAAAGAGTTTTACATCATCATGTACGATATCGCACATTCTTTTCTAACATGCAGCTATTACGAACAGTTGGCACAAATACTTATTTCAAAATATTTCGTACTTGCACTTGTAGTATTTTCTCCCAAACTATATTTATCTGTATACTTTCATGTGGCATAATATATCTGTGTTACTCGGTTCTTGTTTGTGGTGTGTGCATGTGTTTCGAATCATCGCATCGAATGGGTTAACATTTAGATTTACGTAAATAGCCATGAACTTAGAGATTATAGATATGGATGATCACACCCGTATAACTTAATTATGGGGCACGACTATTCTGATTGCGCTTTTCACCTGATTTATTAGAGGCATACGGATTAACTGCGGTCCATACATCCCCAGAAGGGTCAAAGACGTTTCGAGACGACTGCTTCCCGACCAGCTAGTCTGTCCATCAACAACGTTACGACCCTTCAGCGCCGTATTTATATTTTAACTGCTTTCATTGTCACACTCATCATATTTTGGTCTAAGGAGCCCGAGTAACCTTCGTTTCAAACCTCGGACCAGAATCTGAGCTCATGAACGAGCAGGCAATCGAATATCAGGACTGTCAATGAGAGGCTGAGCCTTTATAACTCCATCACGGGTTCGTATTTATATTTTAATGCTTATTTTTGAAGTGGGAGGATTTTAAGTGCATATTGTTAATTCCTCTGGGGGAGAGATTGGATGATTATATTCTTCTTGATATATTTCTCTTCATTTACACACAACACACCACAGTACCAAGCCCCATAGGAACGTGCATTGAAGATTACATCCATCTACATAGGTTTTGTGTCAGAAAGAGCATCCCGTTATAAAACATAACCAAATTCACACTTTGTCGATTCCAAGAAATTGGAAAAAATGGGAGTGAGTAATAAAAAGAAAGAACGATTTATCTAACTTAATCTGAATGTTTTTGGCTAATTATTTTCAGTTGTAAATACCCCATTAGTTTTTTAAATAAACATTTTTAGCTCAGGTAGTCTCCAATTATGATAAAAGTGGAATACATTCTATATAAAATGAAAATCCAGTTATTTTATATCTGACAATCTCTGGACTCGTCTTGGCCCTATCAGTGTTCATTTGTCATGTAAGGCAATATTCTATTCAATTTGGACTAGCTGCCCGTTTGTTTACCTCCACCGGATATAAATGAGAAAGTTTTCTTCCAGCAGGAGACAAAACGTTGTGCGGGCGGAGAGTAGGAAGTGTAAGAGCCGAAAACTGGTTGTTCTTGGGTGGACCACGTTATATAAACTACTATTAGTCCACAAGAGAGTAGTGGCAGACACGCCCGAGCCCAAAGCCCAGTAGCTACACCACATTTCACCCAAATGAGAGAGATATGGCTGCACCTCGCGGGGCTCGTGCAACAGTCCGCAATTAGAACCGGTAAATGATGGCATTTAAGAAAGAAACAATTTCTTTTCAGAATCTAGCATTAGGATGTCCAAAGGCAATGGGAGTAAACCGGAACCGGAAATCGTGATTCATTTGATACTAATGTGTGTGTGTGTGTGATGTTCAGTTGAAGTTGGTGAAATGGATACTGTAATAATGAGTCGGTGGGATGTAGTTGGGAGTAACAGCAGTCTGCAGCCAATAATTAATTGCAAGTCATGTTTTCTTAAATTAGAGGAATGCGTGGGTGACAACTATTGGGAACGTTTTGGCCTCGAGAGGCTGCTCAGAATTGTCCAACCAAAGGGGTTGATATACTGCAGCGTTATCCAACGCATTCAATGCTTCGTTCTCCTTGTAAAATTTCACTGCGTTAAATAATACTTGCCCCTGGCTAAAATGTTTCTGTATATTAAAATGGAAGTCAATTAAAAAAGTTTCCCGCTTGAAACAGACTACATTTACTTTCACACTATTTTCTCCTCCACAGCATCCCCATGGTAAGTAAATTTTTGCCCTCACCCCGAGGTGGTGCAACTCTTTTCATGTATAACTCCAGTGGAGGTGAGCTGCACGTATGTTTTAACCACATATCAGCCCTCCTGCAATCCTTCAGTTTTGGTAATACCGGGAATCGAACCCGGGCCCTCGAGGACGACAGCTAACAGTGCTAACCGTTACGCTACGGAGGCGGACACCATCTTTTTGAAAACCTTCTAACTCGTTCCTCAGTAATTTGTCAATGCGTGATAAGTTTAAATTTGAAAGAAATTTGTTCAATTCCACTATCACACTATCTTGTCAAAAATAACGAAAAAACCAACAAACAAACTTAGATGAATGATTTCACCGCCCGTATTAACAGACATGATAATATTTTGGATTCTTTTACGTTTACGTTTAAGAGAAAGAAACAGTAGAAAATTTTCACGTTTTGCAAATATTCTTCTCATACCGAGCTCGATAGCTGCAGTCGCTTAAGTGCCGCCAGTATCTAGTATTCGGGAGATAGTAGGTTCGAACCCCACTGTCGGCAGCCCTGAAAATGGTTTTCCGTGGTTTCCCCATTTTCACACCAGGCAAATGCTGGGGTTGTACTTTAATTAAGGCGACGGCCGCTTCCTTCCCATTCCTAGCCCTTCCCTGTCCCATAGTCGCCGTAAAACCTATCTGTGTCAGTGCGACGTAAAGCAACTAGCAAAAGAAATGTATTTTTCTCATCTTCGGAAAAGAAATACGCCTGGCAAAACTTTCTCTAACAATGACGTTGGAACTTGGAAATCTCTTGGCCATTGGTATATTGTGATACTTTCGCTCGTCATCAAATGGATCACTATAGGCTGTAGCCTTTCGAATAGGAAGTGGAGACGCTATCCTTCCTCTCCCTAGTCATCTCTAGATGGCCGCGAGCGTGGAATGATGTGAGGTACGTCCGTTTGCAAAAACGTTCCGCATACAATCTTGTAGCAGCTCTACCATTGCAATCCGCTTTGCCGTATGCAAGCACCGTGTCGGTCATTTCTGCAGCTGTGTAATGGTACATGTCGTACTGCTGTTAACAACGTTACTGCACCGGCAGACTACAGTGCACAAGTAACGCAGTAGGATCCGCACCAAGGACTGTCTGGAGGAATGACCGCATTCGCAGGAATATTATTAAACTGAGGTCGTTCATCCGCAGTACACGCAGTACACATCTGCAAGACACCAAATCAGAATGAATTGCCACAACAGTTCTCAGACTTCGACGCTCTCCAGCGCCTAAACCTTGCATTTCTGGACAGGGGTTCCTGTTTGTAAACAGATCAGCCCGTCATCCCGCACAACATACTAAGCATTGTCGGTGTTTTTTTGGAGACACCCAGTATAGCTTCATTAACATTTTCAAACGAGTTCAGATTCTGCAGATATTTTTACAACTTGGCGTGGAATGTCTCGTATATTTTTCTGTCCAGTGTAATGATTGCATGTTACGTGTTGTATAGTGTAATGGTGATGATGGTGATGATAACCCAGTGGCAGTTCGTGGTCTATTCAAATGAGTGTGCAACATTTCTATTTTTCATAGTGACGTTCTCTCGTTCTTCTATTCCACATTAAAAAACGCGCACGTAAGCAGAAAAGCAGATTCACCCTTTCATCAGCCGTTGACACTGCCCATCCCTCCATCTAATGGTTTAGACCACATGGAGATTGAATTAAATCCATCCTACGGTCTTTTCTTCCTGTAAAATGTATCTATGACCTTTTCGTTGAAGTTCTCAAAATCTTTCATAATATTATTTTCTATTGACAGCATTCCTAACGCACTTAGACATTCCTCCTCCATTACAGAACACGAGAAGTATTTTTTTTTTTTTTTTTTGCTATTTGCTTTACGTCGCACCGACACAGATAGGTCTTATGGCGACTATGGGATAGGAAAGGCCTAGGAGTTGGAAGGAAGCGGCCGTGGCCTTAATTAAGGTACAGCCCCAGCATTCGCCTGGCGTGAAAATGGGAAACCACGGAAAACCATCTTCAGGGCTGCCGACAGTGGGGCTCGAACCCACGATCTCCCGGATGCAAGCTCACAGCCGCGCGCCTCTACGCGCACGGCCAACTCGCCCGGTGAGAAGTATTTTGCACTCTGTGAAGTAGAACAATATCAGGCTCCGCTGGTTGTCATTAGCACTGTAATCAGTATTTTCAACAGATCAGAAACCTCGCTAGATGCTTTCTGGATATTATTTTTTACAGTTAATTCCAACAGGCTAAGTAATGTGAATAATACACCTGACTGTGGGATGAGCAAATTAGGATCCCCAGAAAATCTTTCAGCTTGATGGTTGTCAGTGAAAGTTAAGATATTTTCTACACCACCCACTGCAATTCGCAAAAGCCCTTGTGCAGAACCTATCGCAATTCATAGTCTTTTCTCGAAATGCTCTTTACAAGACTGCCTTAACCCTGGTTCTCCGCTAACAATTTCGGGTTTACAAGCTCACAGGACCGTTTGCATGATCGTGAGAGGTGACAGTTTCAGTCTGGAGAGTTTACTATACATGTTCGGAAACTTATTTTGAAATTAATGCAATTCATGTTAACCAACTGGGGTGTGTACTTGCGAGTATGCGAATAGACAAGAGCCGCTACTGGGCCCATCAGGGACGAAAGCAAATACAGAATCAGGCACATCGAGGAACTCCACCAACAACTAGAGAGCATTACAACAGCTATGAGAAACATGAAACTAATATTCTACGGTCATACAGACACGATGGACAACTCAAGAGTCTCCTGCAGCATGCCAAGTGGAGATGGCTAGTCAGAAAAGATATAAAACAACTGGAAATTTACCCCAGTGAGACGTAACACATTGATAATAAACAGAATATTGATCAGAACATCAAACTCAATAAGAGCCAAAACCCTGCGTCCTGGAGTAGGGGCGAATTGGACTCAAGAACGAGACGACATTCACAGGTCCAGGGTGAGAGACTATTGGACTAAGAAGAAATTCCGACAAAGTTAAGAACCACGTCGTTCATAGTCAACCGAAACAAACCAAATAATAATAGTAATAATAATAATAATAATAATAATAATAATAATCAAGCAAAAATGGCCGGTAAGAAATACGTTGTCATTTTCGTCGACTTTACAAAGGCGTATGACTCGGTAGACAGACCTACTCTTATGAAGATTTTGCAGGAACTAGGACTTGATGAGAAGACCCATAACCTAATCAAACAGACTTTAAGCAACACCAGGTCACGAGTAAAGTTCAGAGGAGTCATATCAGAAAGTTTTGAAATTAAATCAGGAGTGAGACAGGGAGATGGTCTGTCCCCTCTCCTCTTTAACTGTGCCTTGGAGAAAGTAATAAGAGAGTGGCGAAAGGAGTTAGCTAGAATGGAGATTCCAAGTGGCATTTATTTGGGACATAAGCGCAATGAGCTCAATGTTGACTGTCTGGCGTATGCCGATGATCTGGCCCTGATATCTAATTCAATAGAAACTTCAGTGAAACAACTAAATGTTCTCAGACAACAAGCAGCAAAGGTTGGGCTACATGTGTCTCTCGAAAAAACACAATTCATCACGAACATCGGTGAATCTCCTTGTACGTTGCATCTGGAACAGGGAGAGATCAGGAAAACCAATAGGTTTAAGTACTTGGGAGAATGGTTGGAATCCAATCTTTCTGAAGGAACAGCTTTGTCAACTCGAGTTAACAGGCTTGAAATGGCCTACCAACTGACCAAGAATACGTATAATAAAAAGTGTCTCTCTCGTAATACTAAGATGAAGCACTACCAGACAGTCATCCGCCCTGAAGCCTTATATGCTTCAGAATGTCTAACATTCAACAGGAAGGGACTCATGGAAAAACTTGAAATCCAGGAAAGAAAGATAATGAGGAAGATACTGGGGCCAGTCAAGGAAGGGGACAGTTATAAAAGACGGCCTAACCAAGAGCTCTACAAGTACTGTGAAAGAATAACGAATGTAGCAAGGAAGAGACGCCTAGCATTCTATGGGCACGTCTACAGGATGCATCCTACCAGGTTGACCAACCGGATTCTCAGCTACTGGCAAAATAGGAAGACCAAGTCACCATGGTTGATGGAAGTGAATAAAGATCTACAGGAACTGGGAATAACAGAAGGAATCTTAAAGGATCGTACAGCACTCAGGAAGATGCTTAAACATAAGAAGTTCCAGGACAGATTATCAACAAAGAAGACTGGCGCCCTTTGGACAAAGGAGAGGAAGGAGCAACACAGCCTGAGGATGCGCAACTACTGGGCAAACATCAAAGCCCATTCCAAAATGCAATAGTTGAATGTCGTGGTCCTTAGCTGGCCTATACGAAACAATAATAATAATAATAATAATAATAATAATAATAATAATAATAATACTAATAATAATAATAATAATAATAATAATAATAATAATAATAATAATAATAATAATAATAATAATAATAATAATATATCCTTCGGGTGTCTCTTGACATGCGACCTACAGCCTGTTACTACTCTGACAGACGTAATTGTCGTGCAAGATATTTGATGCTTTTTGTGGGTCAAGAGATCTAATGTTAAGTTGCGCAGAGTTTGGGGGGTTGGAGGGGGTAGAGTCCTGTTACGGAAGGTAAAATGGAACAGTATGACGCCTCTGTCCGTATACGCAGGACGGCAACCCAGATAGTACAAAAGTCAACTGCAATAAGAAGACCTCGCGTGTCGGTAAATACGCGGGGAAATAAGTCCCTTAATTATCCTAGTGGGAGGGGAGGTAATCAACCATAAGCCAGGCTGTTTTCATGTCAACAGGTGTGCCTTTTACCCTATTGTTTAACTTTTCACTTATGTGTACGTGCAAGCAGTGTTTCACGAAATTTAACGAGCAAAAACAACGTAGACTTGTAGATCATCCACATTCCTGAAGTCCCCGCTTCGATCACCAGAACCGGCTACGGTCAATGCTTCAAGTTTTTGCTCACCGTTTTCTTCATTTTTTTTCTGTTCGTATCAAGTACACTGGGTTGCTTAGGGAGCTGTACGATTATTAGATATTCTCCAAACAGATGTATGGTTTTAAGATAATACATCACAGTGTTGACAAAATGTGCAATTCTAGGAAGTGAAATCGGCAAACAGGATTTGAAAAGAGATATCAGAAAAGAACTACAGTAGCCTAACGTCTGAGTATAGCCTATACCGCGTGGATGCATACACATGATATGTTTTAAGGACATAATAACTGAGTGGGATTGTAACTGGCTTCTCACCAAGATGACTAATGTTCGAATTCCAGTCAATATTGGTGAGATTTTAGAACTGAAATATAAGACTCAACAAAGCTTGTGTTTGTGTTAGAGCACTTTTCTTCATCGACATACAGCACACCAAACTAGCAACAACCGCAAAAATAAGCGTTGCCATGAACATTTGGTTTCAGAAAGGGTAGCCGGACTTAAAACCAAGCTAATCCACATTAAAAAATCGCTAAAATGCCTAGGAATAATAATAATATATTACACAATTACTTGACTATTGAAAGTACTCACACTCTTGAAACTCTAAGTTTTGTATCGAGATATTCTTAAAAATTCTTTACTGACTTGTTTTGCTTTCTTCGTCGATTATATAATATCCGGCTCTGCTCGGGTACTTTTACAAATGTTTAATTTTAGGATTTGTATAACCTGTTTGAAGTGTTTTCTTGTATATTTGTATATTTTGGTCTTGATTAATATATTACGAACCTGCTGGGACTGTACCTTAATTAAGGCCACGGCCGCTTCCTTCCCATTTCTAGGCGTTTTCTATCCCTTCGTCGCCATAAAACCTATCTGTGTCGGTGCGACGTAAAGCCCCTAGCAACAAAAAGTGTCATCCAGACCTTACAAAAACCTAACTGTTTTCTTGGATGCTAACAACCAAAAGTGACTATTACGTTATTACTTCGTGTTGGGCAATGTCGTTCTTCTACAAAAGAGGCGAGAATTACAACAAGTTGCTTTACGTCGCACCGATACAGATAGGTCTTATGGCGACGATGGGATAGGAAAGAGCTAGGAATGGGGAAGGAATGCCAGTGACCTTAATTAAAGTACAGACCAAGTATTTGCCTGTGTGAAAATGGGAAACCACCGAAAACCGTCTTCAGGTCTGCCAACAGTGGGATTCGAACCCACTATCTCCCGAATGCCAGCTCCCAGCTGCGCGCCCTTAACGGCACGGCCAATTCACTCGGCACGAGAGTTATTTAATTTTTATAATGGCTCATACTGGAAATCATCTCATAAGAGCAATTTTTTGGGAAAATGCAAAGCCCTCTAGGAAGAAAGGTTCGACAATTGCATTAACCGAAAACTGGAAACGTGCAAGTACTTGCAAGTTTTCCTAATACAGAAAGAGGTAGAAATTTTCTTTCGAAGGTTATTCCACTCCATTTTTTTCCAATTTTAAAGTTACAGGAATTTAATCATTTTTTGACGTTTAATTCCTTCTTAACTCTGTAAACTGATACTCATTCAAATCGCTTCCTGCTCTAAGCACAGTTCAAACCATAGTGAAAGAATAATACCTGTGATAACACTCCAAATATTTCATGCGTGTCGCAACCACTCTATGATATGTTACTCGGCATAGCCTTTGTGATACTCGATTTAGTAAATTACTTCCCTTTTAATCGAAATATCCGTTTTGGCATAAAACGTCTATAGTTTTCTCCGGTCGGGTAATAAGAAAGGCTCCCATTCGATATAATTAACGGTTAAGGAATTATGGTTCTTTCCACGTTTCCAGTACATGTTCGAAGAAAACCAGCACTTTAGGAAATTTTGGAATCGAGTAAGTATAACTCTAGGAATTAGCGTTAATGCATGAAGCTTAGGCGATTTGTATATATTTACGATTATACGGTATGAATTTGATTGGATTAGTACAAGCTTGTTGCAGTGTTTGTAATGAAGATCCTATATGAGGATGGGTAGCGTCTTCTGTGTATGGGAGACAGTATGTTGGTGTGGTGGAGGATACTGCGATGTGCTGTGTGCACTTTGCGGTTATGTTTATGTTGGTGTCCGCACAATCCATATCCTCTCACAATTAACAAATCGCTATTAAATTCCCACTCCCCATAGAGGAAAAGAATCCGAAACCGCAAAGCCTGAAGGCCAGTCAACAACGATGGTGGATGCTTCGCTACGTTGAACGACTACATTCAAAGTCCTTGTAATGAGACCCATTTTATTTACCTCATTGAAGAATATTGTGCAGGTTTAAGTTATAGGAGCACCTTTTAGTGATTAATATAAAACCTAATTTAAGAAAATGGAAAACCAATTTCATTTCTAGTGAGGATTTTTAATATTTCTTCGTTGCAATCCCCCCAAAACTGAGTTACTGCTTAGAAAGTAGATTAATCGAAAATGTCTTCGACTAAACAATCAATAATACACATGACAATCGGGGAATACATTGCATGTAAAAAAAAATGCCGTTTGATGAGTAATGCGGGTAACTTTTGTAACATAGAGAGCCAATAAATCAATGCTTAATTGGGAAGTCTAACAATAACGAAATCTTCATGTTTAATTGAATTTTTCTGTATTTCTCTAGCCAAAATTCATCGGTTTAGCAAAGTAATGCTTCCCGAAATTAATCGTAACCACTTACATCGGAGAATGAACCATGTTCTACCGCGCATTGAAGTCACAGAGGAAACGGTTTCGGACAAACTCTTTATACTCACAATAAAAATGATTCATATAGTGAAGTATTTTAATGTAGTCGTTCCACATGCATGAGGCTAATGTGTGTGCACTGATCTTGTTAATTCGTTCTAATTGGAGTCATGATAATAATTGTATTTACTATTCCATTATATCATAGCTTCATCACATTGCAAGCATAAAACATTATGCTGCACCCCATCTTCTCATGATGTATCTTCTGAGTATGACAGGTGATATCACCATGTAATGGTCGGTACCATCAAGAAATATTCTGAAGAAGCCTGTATTATTGAGTAGACTTACATCGTGAATATAAAGTCAGGGATGCCATTGACCACACTTGAAACTACGCTCTCCCATGCAAACCGGTGAGTTGTCTCGCTGTGATAAGAGTGTATTAATCACAATTCCATTCTCAAAATTTTGTATTTAGAATACACATCAAAATTCCTCAAAATTCTTTGAAACAGACTGGGAATATAAATGATTTAAAAAATATGATACCATTCGTTCCAGCCACATGGTGTATTTAGGGAGGGAGCGTCAGCATATTACCTTGAGGTTCTGTGTTCGATGTCTGGTTCTTTTAAGGATGTAAATCGTGGACTGAGTTTTGAAATGAGGTTCACCCAGCTTCGTGGGACCAACTTAGGATTTTTCTGGTATGCAAAAACATTAACTCAATCTAGAAAGTAAATCAATCGGGCTGAGGGAGTCGTAACGGTGACCTTGTTCAACTCCAATATCTGAAGGACATTTGGGTGGATATCATTCTATCTCTTAATCTCTATTACTAATCTGTATGTGTTATGGGGTGTATGCAATTGTTGCCGGCGAGTGGGGTAGTGGTAGCATATCAACCTCTCTCCTGGAGCACTTTGGTTCAATTTTCATTTCTTCCATGGTGCTCCATCCTGCTCTGAGGTCTGGAAGAATGAGGATAATTCATCCCCATGGTACGAACTAAGCAGCCGATCAGGATGATCAAGTAATATGGCTGGGCATGTCATCATATGGATAGCATAAAACTCCAGTATCTACAAGCAATGTAGCTGGACAAGGCAGCAAGCACCTTGGCAAGCCAAGGCTCTTATTGAGCTGTACGTACCACAGGGATGCATGCAATTCATGGCTACGAGTGCTGTAGTTATAGTGTATCAGCTTTTTTACCGAAGGAGTCTCTGTTCGAATCTAGACTTGGCAAGAATTTTAATCCTGGCCTGCTCAGGTTCGGGAGGACAACAGAGGACCTGAAGTAAAATGCATCCGGTCAAGGGAACACACTAATTCGGCTGCAGTTTTAGCATAATGACCACGTAACTATTCATCACTTACAGGTTATCAAAGTGGGTAATAGTTCTTTTAGAAGGTAAAAGGCTCTTGCTATGAGTTTAGTTTCTCAAATATACTGTGAATTGAGTCATACAGATAGATCAGCTGATGTCCGGTTGATTGATACTGTGTTATTGTATCAGAATGGTTTTTCCTTGAGCCGGAACAGTCAGAAACGCATTCCAGTAAACTTCTGGGATATCAGTGCTTCACAAAATATTTGATGAGTACTTCAAAACTGGAACAAAAAATTCTCTGATATCGTCGTTGACTATGTATATCAAGGGTCGTCACCCGAACAATAGCTTCTCTACAATGAAGAACGTGAGTTTACTGGTGTTCATTAAGCTGATTGGACCACATATGCCTGTCTTTAAGCACTTACCCTATTCTATTCCTGGTTCCTGAAAGGCAGGTATCTAGCAACAGACATGAAGTGTCAGTAACTAAATCGTGACGAAGGCAACGCTAGCCCTGTGAGTTCTATTTACAAGCTATTGTAAATGTTAAGGCATTTCGAATTGTTTTTTCATGATTGCGTTAATGTGTAATAACTTATTTCATTTCCGCCTCACATCCACCTGTCAAAAGTAAAAGAACAACAGCTTCAAAGGCCCGGTATACATCTATTTCCTTGTGTTATAAAATGAGACGGCAGAGTTCCGGTAAGCGTATGTTTTGAAAGCCCTGTATAATAGTAATACAAAGGTGCTTCAAAAAATCAGGTAGTGAGAGCTCACACAGAGAATCCTTATTTCACAAGCAGATATAAGGCTGCACAGTAGTAATATACCATTATTGTTCAAGCACATTTTCCAACGGTGCATCAAGCCATCAACACAGGCATGTAGGAAGTCGGCGTCTAGCCCCTGTCGCGACGACATGAGGGCATGGTGAACGCTTACCACCCAGCTTCTTCTTCAAAGGTGCGAATATAGTAATGTTTATCAGTGACTTACTACTGTGTATCCTCATATCTGCCTGAAAAATGGCATTTCTCTGTGCGAGCTCTCGTTATATTATTTTGTGAAACTTCCTTCACTTAACTGCATTACGAAGAATGTTTGCCGTATTAATTTTGCAAATAAGGCATCAGGAACATAAACCGGAAGAGCAGAACATACGACTTGTTATAGACTTTCTAACAGGGATTTGAACCCACGTCCTTCAATTCCTAATTGCCGATATGCGCAACAAAAAATTAGTACAATAAACGATGTTTGTAGCTGGGCTTTCCACCTTGTTCAATATTATAAGTACCGTCACACACCTCACTCACGTTCTTATTAGACTAGGTTGTGGACGATGATACTGTATCATCCCAAGAACAGGAAAATATATCATCACCGAACGGCCTTTACAGAAATCGTAAACTGACTCGACAGCTACGTATTTCACTTTCCTTATGACCGAAGACCAATCGAAGTTCTTCTTGTTCGCATGTTTCAGACGAGTTCAATTTTGCTGTTACTAGTCACTCTCGTTTCCCTTCCCATTGCTTCCCTATAGACGCCATAAACACGAAATGAGAATAAAACTCCTAGCCAATTAACCACAGTGAGGTATTTTATGATCTTATAGGTCCATACATCGTGTAGGTTTAACAGCTTGCTTGTTGATTACCCTACAGTTTATCTAGACAACTCATTTGTAAGCATTCTTTCAAGCAGTACAGTATATGGCAAGCAGATCTAGGAATAACATGCTGTGTAAAAGAAATTCTACTTGATGATGCTTGTTGTTTAAGGGGCCTAACATCTAAGGTCATCGGGCCCGAAATTCTACTTAGAAGCTTCAATGATTATATTCTTATTCTTCCAAGTAAGCGTTGTAAGGTATTCATGATGGATTTTGTACTTAACATACAAAATAATTTAAAGAGGCAAATATGAGCATTTGCTTGTAAAATACGCTCACGAGACCAGAATTACTGTATACAAGCCTTGTGTGCAATCCCAGACGTAAAATACAAGTCATACAATTATTACTGTAGACATGCTAATAAGCTATAAGAATCGAATGGCATACATAATGGCAGACGAAACATTCTTTCTGGAAGACATCAAAAAAACATTCGGGCTACCAGACACCGCCGCATCGACTGCCGTCCTTGAAGAAAGGAGAGAGAAAGCCCAGCAGATACCTGAAGGTTTCTACGAAACGGAAGTAATGAAGAACAGTGAATGGAAGGGCCCAAACTACAAACTACGCCATGTATACACACGCTTCGGTGTCCACGGATTCTACGGGAAAATATGCCTAACCAACAGATTTCACGCCCCAAACGAAGAATGCATTTGCCGTCTCTGCGGAATGACCTGTCCTAGGTACCACCTGATGAACTGTACTGAACAAACACAACGCATCGTCACACTTGCCAAGGACTGGTAAAAAAAAAACAACAACAACAGCGAAGTGATGTACCAAAATAAAATAATGACAAATTGTAACCTTTAACACATATGTACACATTGTGTTTAATTTCAAAAAATTAATAAGCTATTGCCGTGTTAGTAGCAAGGTAACATCCTTTACGTTTACAATTACGGGCCGTGAAAGTATCAATCTTAATATAAATTACTATTGTTATTATTATTAAACACAGATCCATTTCTCGTGAGACGTATTGTTCGCTGTGCACTGTGTCTTCTGCTGAAGGCTACAACAAATTTATTACTTTTCGTTGACTTGACTCATCCTTAACTTTGACAATTTATTGCTATTGCTAACTACTTTTTCTACTTTTACGGTTTTTGAAGACGCCGAAGTGCCGAAATGTAATCCTGCAGGACTTCTTTAAAGTGCCAGTAATTCTACCGACACCAGGCTGACGTATTTGAGTAGCTTCAAATACCACCGGACCGAGCCAGGATCGAACCTGCCATGTTGGGGTCAGAAATCCAGCGCCTCAAACGTCTGAGCCACTCAGCCCGGCATTTTGACAATGTGAAAGTGACTGAGGTATGAGGGATGGTTGTAAAACATGTATCTATTATAAATGATGTAAAAATGTCGCTCATAGGATCGGTTGGTGTACGCATTTTAGTGAGCTTATCAGACTGATATGTAATGGCAATTTCTGGTTCAGTTAGGTAAGTAAACTACCTCAGTCCCCATTTTCTCAGTACACCTAATCTATCTGTGGTAGATCTATTGAGGATTCAACTACATGAAGGATGAATTCTAAACATATACATTATTATTATTATTATTATTATTATTATTATTCAAATCTGATATTTCATGTCTGTTATTAATATGCATCTTCTCCTTCTTGACCTGCCCAAGAACTCATGATCGGCCACACATACATACACACGCACACACAAACACACAGTTTTACATCCAGATGCTCTTCCCGACACCAATCTTATGTCGAGCAATGTACTCAATATTGCGTGCTTCTGTGGTGGTTGGTAATATGAAGCGTATTTGAATGAAGAGGTGTGTGTTAAAACAAAATCAATCATCCACTCCTCATGCTAGAGGAATGAACCAGACGTGGCTAAAATCCCGGTGCAGCTGTGAATCGAACTCGTGACTGCTATGCTGACAATTCATCCGAGGAGTCGCATTTATCTTTATCACATATATTATAATATAGTGACTTATATAGTGATAGTCGTAGCATGGCAGTCTGTAAAACACTAGGATAGGATGCACTGTGGAAGATTAAATCATTTTGTTAACAGCCTCCTAGAGTCAGAAATAAGGACAGTGAACAGTAGTTGGAACTTTGAGAATTTACCGTCTGTCGAGGATACGCAATAATCAGTGAACAATGGGTGTCGAAAAATGTCTTAATTTACATCTAGTTTCAATACCCTGGCTCCTGTCCTTAAGAATGTAATTATATCCTTCTTAATCATCTATAATAATGAAAGGAAGTGTCTCTGTGTTTTGTGTGTGTGCCCGATGCCCAGCCAAATCTACGGCTCGTAGAGATCTGAAATTTGTAACATATTTAGATGGAAGGGGGTCCGAATGCTCCTCGAAGTCGGATTTTGATTTTTTCCTTTCGTTGGTGAGTAATGAGTGTAAAACCGGTTGAAAACGTGTGCTAGGATATGAAAAATAAACGTGTTGCTACCAGAATTAAATGCATAGATTCACTGTCGCTAGAAACGTACATAATAAAGTAGAAAATGCAATTCAAGGAGCCATTTTAAGTTCATGGCATAGGAAGCCATTTTCGGTCTCATATGGAGTGATGACATATGACGCGGTTTATGGTGATTCCTTCGTCGGATGGATACGTGTTTTGAGCTATTCGAGAGGAGTAGTACATGTGCCAGCACCGGATTTCATCCTCTTCATTCTTACTATCATATAACATCAATCATTTCAACTCATTAACTCATCTTGTGAGGTTGACATCACGAAAGTCATCCCGTCGTAAAACACAAGATAGATAATAATAAACAAGGATAATGCATATATCAGTCAAGATGGCATTTTAAGTACGTTGCATAGGAAGCCATTTTCGTTCCGTCCGTGATGTCTGTCTGTCTGTCTGTATGTCTGTCTGTCTGTCTGTCTGTCTGTCTGTCTGTCTGTCTGTCTGTCTGTCTGTCTGTACAGTATGAGTGCAATGCCCAGCGATGCCTACGATACGCAAAGATCTGAAAGTTTGTCGTAGATGTGCGAAATATTTCACCGAAACACAAGGCTGTGCCAAAGAGGAATCAATTCTTGCTCCAAGAAATCAAGCTATCAGTGTCATCAACGAGGAACATTTACGAGAATTACCAGGTTTTCTACAAACTGAAAAGTCTATATACGCGACATGAGGCTGTCAACTACGCGACAGAGCTTTTGAGGAACTTGGAGTCACTTGGAGTAGCCTCGAACATCTTGGAGCGGACCATAGTGGCACTGATTATCCTTCTCAGGAAGACAAATCCTTCCCTCTGCAATGAACACGACTCTGTAATTAATGCCGAATGTTATTGAAGCTACCATCATGACTGGGCAGGCCACGGGCGAAGTAATATTCCTCGGACTGTAAATCCATGGAGTCGGAAACCAGTTTCGATGAGTAATATTCGTGTTTGTGTGTATGTAAGCGATGCCCAGTCAAATCACGCAGAGATCTGAAATTTTCAACATAGGCGTATTCTTAGATGCATCTTTACGCATTAATTAATGATATTACTTTAATCCTTTCAATTATTTATTTAGTTATATCGTATTTACCCGATATTCATTAAATTCACTAAAATGTTAGGCTATACGAGGATTTCACTATAACAGCAATAGAACGTGAACCACATTTTCTTTCAACTAACCCAATCTCATATTTTATTATTTTATTTAGAGGAAACATATAATACACAAGATAGATAATAATAAACACTCACAGATCTGAAATTTGTAACATTCGTGGCCATAGACATTTCACCATGGCTGTGTCAAAGAGCAGTTCTTGCTCCAAGAAGTGAAGCTGTCAATGTCATCAACAAGCAAATTTTACAAGAATTTCCCGGTGTTCTACAAATTTACACGTCTATCGACAGGATATGTAATACGGATGAGGCTGTCAACTACACGACAGAGCTTTTGAACACGAGTACCCTCAAACATCTTGTGGCACCGATTTTCCTTCTCAGAAATATAAATTCTCCTTCCCTCTGCAACGGAACACGACTCTCAGTCAAGAAACTGATGCCGAATATTATAGAAGCCACTCTCATGACTGGACATGCCGCGAACAAAGTAGTATTCATTCCTCTGATTCAAACCATTCCTTCTGAGATACCGTTTCAGTTTAGATGTATGCAGTTCCCGTTTGCTTGAGTTTTGTTATGCATCAACAAGGCACAAGGACAATCGTTTAATAATAATAATAATGTTATTTGTTTTACGTCCCACTAACTACTCTTTTATGACTTTCGGAGACGCCGAGGTGCCGGAATTTAGTCCCGCAGGAGTTCTTTTACGTGCCAGTAAAACTACTGACACGAGGCTGACGTATTTGAGCACCTTCAAATACAACCGGACTGAGCCAGAATCGAACCTGCCAAGTTGGGGTCAGAAGGCCAGCGCCTTAACCGTCTGAGCCACTCAGCCCGGCGGACAATCATGTAAAGTTGTAGGACACCATCTTCGGAAACTGTGCTTCTTCCGTGGTCACCTGAATGTGGGTTGTACAAGAGTCGGAAAGGCAATCACACTACACATCTTAGCTTCAAATGGAAGGACATTATCATAGTTTATGCGAAAGATCTATAAAAGAAAAAAATAGATTTTATTTATATAACATTGTATTTTACATTGTTTTAATATTATTGGTACCATCCATCAACTCGGTAACTTAAGCATTGAAAGCAATACAATCAAAATAATGTCTTTTTATGCGTTTTACGTCAAAACTATGCGATAATATAAATATTTATTTTCATTTTGCTTTTATAAAAATGCTTTAGAAACATCTAATGGTTGAATGAATAAACGCGAGAAAAGCCGCGGGCACATGCTAGTAGGCTACGCAATAAATGATTGTCTCATGCCTTACTAGAACAGAAATAGTAAACCGCAAACCAAAGCTCATTTGACACTTACTTAGGCCTGATAATCTTTTACAAAGCATGTTCGACTGCAAGATCATTGGGACGATTAAGAACATTTTATTTTATAAATATTGTCAATGAGATGGTGGACAAATATTCGTTTATAGGAATGGGAGTTAGGGATTGGAATAACTTACCAAGGGAGATGTTCAATAAATTTCCAATTTCTTTGCAATCATTTAAGAAAAGGCTAGGAAAACAACAGATAGGGAATCTTCCACCTGGGCGACTACCATAAATGCAGATGAGTAGTGATTGATTGATAAGATGTAGCTTCTCCTACTTGGAGATGAAAAGGACTGCTGAGGAAAGGAAACTATGGTTGCAAAAACACTAAACCTAACCTTTTGAAACGAGAAACGCTGGTTTAAAGTGTGGAAGTTCTTGTGTATTAACTGCCGCTCCTCTGACCTTGCCATACGCACGTCCATTTGGTTTTCTGGAGATTATCTAGACTGTGAACAATACCTACCAGTCGTTGAGGGAGCTTCCTACAGGCACGGAACAGGAAACCGTGTAGTTTCCACCTACATGGGCTATAATCATGTCACAACACAATATAGAGGCTGTGTTTCTTGCGGAGATGCGAAGGAAGGTCCAAGGTCATAACACAGTTCCTTACTACGTTACGCAGGGTCAAGCTATTAGCTACAACTCAATCAGATCAGATTAACGTATCAGCCAATATACTTACTAACCCGGAGACTTCTGCTGTAAAGTGGGAAGTTAGAAGCCTTCAGTAATTTAGTCACAATAACTCCACTGGGCGGACAAAGCTTTCTTCATGACATACAGTAATGATATACACTTTCACTTTACCTTCTGACTGTACAAAATATATCAAACCAGTGTTAAGCACCAGGAAGACAAACTTCCAAATAAATATTAATGCGCAAGTAATTGAAGTTTCCACATATTTGTTCTTCCGCCAACCCCCCCCCCCCCCCACCGCCCCCCGTTTTCTGGTCCCGAGTACTAACTGTGTCTGCCCCTATAATTGGGTTGTTACCGGCTCCTTGGCTGAATGGCCAGCGTATGTATTTTCCTTCGGTTTAGAGGGCCCAGAGTTCGGTTTCCGGCCGGGTCGGAGATTTTAATCTGAAATGGTTAATTCTCTTGGCTCTGGGACTGGGTATTTGTGCTGTCGCAAATATCCTTACAACTAACACACCATACAAATATACCATACCATACCATGCCAATATAAAAACACGCAGTTTCCCATACAAGGCGAACTCTACCCACTCTCGTCGGAGGGTCTGCCTTACAAGAGCACCACCATGCTAGCAACAGCCACACGAAATTAAATAAAAAATGGCTATTACTTCTCATTGCCTTCGTACCTACCACTATCATTTGTCGTTGTTGCTCTCACTGTCATCGTATTCGTCACAACTGTCATTGTAGATCTTAATGTCGTCATACCTCGCACTGTCGTTATAATTGTCTCTGTAGTTCACGCCGTTGTACCTCGCACTGTCGAGGATGGGTGCCTAGCTGTACTGACTCTAAAAAAATAATCACCACCACCCCGCACTATCGTTATAATTGTCGTTGTACATCTGATTGTCGTTATCATTGTCGCCGTACCTTGCACTGCCGTTATAACTGTTGTTATTGTCACTGTCGTCACCTTGCACTGTGATTATAACTGTCGTTGTTACTGTCGTCTCACTTCCCACTGTCGTCGTAAACGTCGTTTTTGTCACTGTCGTATGCCTTACACTGTCGTTGTAATTCTCATTGTCGTCGTACTTACCACTGTCGTTATAACTGTCGCTATAAATTTCATTGTCGTCGTAACTTGCACTGTCGTTATAACTATTGCTGTAGTTCTCATTGTCGTTATTATTGTCGTTGTACTTCCCACTGTCGTTATAACTATCGTTGTTGTCACTGTCATCACCTCGCACTGTCGTTAAAACTGTCGTTGTAGTTCTCATTGTCGTCGGACCTCACCACTACCCTTATAATTGCCGTTGTAGTTTTCATTCGCGTTATCATTGTCGTCGTATTTTGCACGGTTGATATAACTGCCATTGTAGTTCCCATTGTCGTTATGATTGTCGTCGTACCTTGAACTGTCATTATAATATAATTGTCGTTGTAGTTCTCATTGCTGTTTTCATCATTGTCGTCGTACCTCACGCTGTCTATATAATCGACGGTATAGTTGTCATTGTCGTCGTAGCTCACGCGGTCTATATAATTGACGGTGTAGTTCTGATTGTTGTCGTACCTCACGCGGTCTATATAATCGACGGGGTAGTTCTCATTGTTGTCGTACCTCACGCGGTCTATATAATTGACGGTGTACTTGTCATTGATGTCGTACCTCACGCGGTCTGTATAATTGATGGTGTGGTTGTCATTGTCGTCGTAGTGTATATAATTGACAGTGTAGTTCTCATTGTCGCCGTATCTCACGCTGTATATATAATTGACAGTGTAGTTCTCATTGTCGTCGTACCTCACGCGGTCTATATAATTGACGGTGTACTTGTCATTGTCGTCGTACCTCACGCTGTCTATATAATCGACGGTATAGTTGTCATTGTCGTCGTACCTCACGCGGTCTATATAATTGACGGTGTACTTGTCACTGTTGTCGTACCTCACGCGGGCTATATAATCGACGGTGTACTTGTCATTGTTGTCGAACGGCATGCGGTCTATATAATCGACGGTGTACTTGTCATTGTTGTCGTACCTCATGCAGTCTATATAATCGACGGTGTACTTGTCATTGTTGTCGTACCTCACGCGGTCTGTATAATCGATGGTGTACTTGTCATTGTTGTCGTATATCACGCTGTCTATATAATCCACGGTGTAGTTCTCATTGTCGCCGTATCTCACGCTGTCTATATAATTGACAGTGTAGTTCTCATTGTCGTCGTATCTCACGCTGTCTATATAATTGACAGTGTAGTTCTCATTGTCGCCGTATCTCACGCTGTCTATATAATTGACAGTGTAGTTCTCATTGTCGCCGTATCTCACACTGTCTATATAATTGACAGTGTAGTTCTCATTGTCGCCGTATCTCACGCTGTCTATATAATTGACGGTGTAGTTGTCATTGTCGCCGTATCTCACGCTGTCTATATAATCCACGGTGTAGTTCTCATTGTCGCCGTATCTCACGCTGTCTATATAATCCACGGTGTAGTTCTCATTGTCGCCGTATCTCACGCTGTCTATATAATTGACAGTGTAGTTCTCATTGTCGCCGTATCTCACGCTGTCTATATAATTGACAGTGTAGTTGTCATTGTCGTCGTACATCATGCGGTCTATATAATCCACGGTATAGTTCTCATTGTCGTCGTACCTCACGCGGTCTATATAATCCACGGTGTAGTTCTCATTGTCGTCGTATATCACGCTGTCTATATAATCCACGGTGTAGTTCTCATTGTCGCCGTATCTCACGCTGTCTATATAATCCACGGTGTAGTTCTCATTGTCGCCGTATCTCACGCTGTCTATATAATTGACAGTGTAGTTCTCATTGTCGCCGTATCTCACGCTGTCTATATAATTGACAGTGTAGTTGTCATTGTCGTCGTACCTCATGCGGTCTATATAATCCACGGTGTAGTTTTCATTGTCGTCGTACCTCACGCGGTCTATATAATCCACGGTGTAGTTCTCATTGTCGTCGTATATCACGCTGTCTATATAATCCACGGTGTAGTTCTCATTGTCGCCGTATCTCACGCTGTCTATATAATCCACGGTGTAGTTCTCATTGTCGTCGTATCTCACGCTGTCTATATAATCCACGGTGTAGTTCTCATTGTCGCCGTATCTCACGCTGTCTATATAATCCACGGTGTAGTTCTCATTGTCGCCGTATCTCACGCGGTCTATATAATCGACAGTGTAGTTGTCATTGTCGTCGTACCTCACGCGTTCTATATAATTGACGGTGTAGTTCTTATTGTCGTCCTATCTCACGCTGTCTATATAATTGACGGTGTAGTTGTCATTGTCGCCGTATCTCACGCTGTCTATATAATCCACGGTGTAGTTCTCATTGTCGCCGTATCTCACGCGGTCTATATAATCCACGGTGTAGTTCTCATTGTCGCCGTATCTCACGCTGTCTATATAATCCACGGTGTAGTTCTCATTGTCGCCGTATCTCACGCGGTCTATATAATCGACAGTGTAGTTGTCATTGTCGTCGTACCTCACGCGTTCTATATAATTGACGGTGTAGTTCTTATTGTCGTCCTATCTCACGCTGTCTATATAATTGACGGTGTAGTTGTCATTGTCGCCGTATCTCACGCTGTCTATATAATCCACGGTGTAGTTCTCATTGTCGCCGTATCTCACGCGGTCTATATAATCCACGGTGTAGTTCTCATTGTCGTCGTATATCACGCTGTCTATATAATCCACGGTGTAGTTCTCATTGTCGTCGTATATCACGCTGTCTATATAATCCACGGTGTAGTTCTCATTGTCGCCGTATCTCACGCTGTCTATATAATTGACAGTGTAGTTCTCATTGTCGCCGTATCTCACGCTGTCTATATAATTGACAGTGTAGTTGTCATTGTCGTCGTACCTCATGCGGTCTATATAATCCACGGTGTAGTTCTCATTGTCGCCGTATCTCACGCTGTCTATATAATCCACGGTGTAGTTCTCATTGTCGTCGTATATCACGCTGTCTATATAATCCACGGTGTAGTTCTCATTGTCGCCGTATCTCACGCTGTCTATATAATTGACAGTGTAGTTTTCATTGTCGTCGTACCTCACGCGGTCTATATAATCCACGGTGTAGTTCTCATTGTCGTCGTATATCACGCTGTCTATATAATCCACGGTGTAGTTCTCATTGTCGCCGTATCTCACGCTGTCTATATAATTGACAGTGTAGTTCTCATTGTCGCCGTTTCTCACGCTGTCTATATAATCCACGGTGTAGTTCTCATTGTCGCCGTATCTCACGCTGTCTATATAATCCACGGTGTAGTTCTCATTGTCACCGTATCTCACGCTGTCTATATAATCCACGGTGTAGTTCTCATTGTCGCCGTATCTCACGCGGTCTATATAATCGACAGTGTAGTTGTCATTGTCGTCGTACCTCACGCGTTCTATATAATTGACGGTGTAGTTCTTATTGTCGCCGTATCTCACGCTGTCTATATAATCCACGGTGTAGTTCTCATTGTCGCCGTATCTCACGCTGTCTATATAATCCACGGTGTAGTTCTCATTGTCGCCGTATCTCACGCTGTCTATATAATTGACAGTGTAGTTCTCATTGTCGCCGTATCTCACGCGGTCTATATAATCGACAGTGTAGTTGTCATTGTCGCCGTATCTCACGCTGTCTATATAATCCACGGTGTAGTTCTCATTGTCGCCGTATCTCACGCTGTCTATATAATTGACGGTGTAGTTGTCATTGTCGCCGTATCTCACGCTGTCTATATAATCCACGGTGTAGTTCTCATTGTCGCCGTATCTCACGCTGTCTATATAATCCACGGTGTAGTTCTCATTGTCGCCGTATCTCACGCTGTCTATATAATTGACAGTGTAGTTCTCATTGTCGCCGTATCTCACGCTGTCTATATAATTGACAGTGTAGTTCTCATTGTCGCCGTATCTCACGCTGTCTATATAATTGACAGTGTAGTTCTTATTGTCGTCCTATCTCACGCTGTCTATATAATTGACAGTGTAGTTCTCATTGTCGCCGTATCTCACGCTGTCTATATAATTGACAGTGTAGTTCTCATTGTCGCCGTATCTCACGCTGTCTATATAATTGACAGTGTAGTTCTCATTGTCGCCGTATCTCACGCGGTCTATATAATCGACAGTGTAGTTGTCATTGTCGTCGTATCTCACGCTGTCTATATAATTGACAGTGTAGTTCTCATTGTCGCCGTATCTCACGCGGTCTATATAATCGACAGTGTAGTTGTCATTGTCGCCGTATCTCACGCTGTCTATATAATTGACAGTGTAGTTCTCATTGTCGCCGTATCTCACGCTGTCTATATAATTGACAGTGTAGTTCTCATTGTCGCCGTATCTCACGCGGTCTATATAATCGACAGTGTAGTTGTCATTGTCGTCGTATCTCACGCTGTCTTTATAATTTTCGTTGCATTTTTTCATAGTTGTACCTCACACTGTCCTTATAATTGTTGTTGTAGTTCTCATTGTTGTAACTCGCACTGTCGATATAATTGCCATTGCAGTTCTCACTGTCGTTGCTATTGTTGACTTCCTCGTACTGTCTTTTAATCGATGTAACTCGCGTCATGGCTTTCGTTATCATCTAGTTTTCTCTGTTGTTATCATTGTCATGTTAATTGCTGTCATTGTTCTTGTAGTTCCCTCTGTTATCATTGTCGAAGTAGACCTCACTATCATGGCTACAGCTAGGATCTCACCCCTGGCCTCACAGAGCACCCATCGTGCAACAAGCCATCATTATCCCACTCACCGTGTTACGTGCAAACAAATGGAGCGAAGGAGGCGTGGGTTATGTAACACGTTATATGGAAACCTTGACTGGCTTTCTTACAAACAGGAAAGCAAACACAAGAAAAATAAGACGACGAAGAGAAAACAACCACAAGTGTACGGAGGAATGAAAGTGTGTCCAGAATGACAGAGTGAGGGAGGAGTTGGTCCGCAACATGCAGGGGTGACCAAATATCTTTTTCACCAATGTTAAGATTTTATCCTTCGTATAATTCTGACTTTTAGCTGAATGAGTATTTGCAGAAGGCAGAAGTATTCAACCGGTAGTATGAAAAGATTGTTAGATATAAGGATAATGCCTAGGTAGAGGTGGTGACTAATACTAAAGAAGTACTGAAATTTAACTGTAATCACATTGATGTATATAAGAGGCACAAAATGTTGAAAACTACGATAGCAGCTGGAACTGATCATTTCTGAGAGTATAGTAGCATAATTGGCGTACTTATTTGATTAATGTTTGCATGAAGGAGAGCTATAACAAATGAATGAAGAGCTGTTATAGTAGCCTCTGTGTACAAAGGAAAGCTTGGTAAACATACAGCCGACAATTACTGGCCAGCCAGCTTGACATGTGTTGCACGTAAACTGTGGGAAAGCATTGTTACTAATAATATTAGATATGATTGAGAAATTACTAACTACCTTGATAGAGGGCAGTTCGGGTTTAGGGAAAGTTATTCCACTTAGGCTATAATTGTAGAATTTCAGTAAGATGTATCAGATTAAAGAGGTCGGATGTACTGTATCACAATTGACCTAACCAAGGATTTTGGTAGGGTAGATCATGGGAAAATGCTGACGAAATGAGGGCTATGGACTAGACAAAAGAGTTTTTGAATGCCTAGAAAATCAACCTCAGAGAATTACAGTAGGTGAATCATTATCTAATACTGTAATGATTAAAAGGAGGGTGCCGCAAGGCAGTAGTATTGGACCTTTATGTTTCCTTAAATATGAATAAAGAACTGAACTCAGAGTAATAAATAAGTTACAGGATTGTGAGAAACTGGAAAACGACCCCACCACTGTTGTGAGATGGACTGCAGGCAATGGTATTATGATAAACGGGGTAAAAAATCTGTTTGTGAGTTCCGCCGAGATAAAATTATCCTATCTGTTTTAATGACTGTGCTATTGAAGGGTGAAGGTACCTTATGAGCCTCATAGTCAGTACCTAGGTATTAATACAAAGAAAAACCTTCATTAGAGTAATTATGTAAATGGGATAGTATGATTATGAGGGTATTTAGGGATTGTAGTAAAGAGGAGGGAATATAAGTCACTGGTAATTCCACAATTATAACATGGTTGCAGTGTATGCGATCCACATCAGGACTACTTGATAGAGAATAGGAAAGGATCCAAAGGAAATCAGCACGATTTGTTCTGGGTTATTTCCGACTAAAGAGTACATTTACAAAAATATTGCAAACTTTGGACTGGGAAGACTTTTGAGTAAGGAGACGAGGTGCTCGACTAAGCGATATGTTCCGAGCTGTCAGTGGAGAGATGGCGTCGAATAATATTTAGGTGATAATTTAAAAATTAGGGAAGATCACAATATGAAGATGAAGTTGGAATTCAAGAGGACAATCTGAGGCAAACATTCGCTTACAAGAAGAAGACTTACTGTAAGTATTGGAATAATTTACCAACGGAGATGTTCGATTCATTTCTAATTTTAAAAAAATATTCAAGAAAGTTCTGGGTAAACAGCTGATAGGGAATCTGCCACCTGGGTGACTGTGCTAGTTGCAGATCAGTGATGACTGTTTTATGATTTATTGAATGGTTGGTTGATTGGTCAGTTCACTCTCAATAACATTGCAAATACTACTATTTGAAAGTAGTAATAAACAGAAATATTCGCCTCAGAGAAGCCTGTCTTCCAAGCATAGTAAACGTGATAAATGGTGAAGTTTCTTGATACTACTGCCAAAGGGATCTACTACACAATTTACAACCTTTACCACCAGATGCTTAGAGGACGTAATGAGTCGTTCAGTCCTTCTTCTCACTGTGGTGTTAAGCCGCATTATAGTTATATCTCATTTCCTCCGGAATTAGCTTTATTGCAGATTTAGCCGAGACTCCACATTTACGAAGGTCAGGTACCTCATTCTCTTTAGGGTGCTTAAAGGTAATACATTTTAAATAATAGGGAATGTTGTACTTTGAATGTGACTAACTGTGTTGCGATGTAAGAATGTGTGCAGAGCTCATTTAATGAGATGTCTTTCATTTTGCATACGAACCAGATGGTATAGTAGAAAATAAACAAATTACGTCATCCTACAGCCAGCATTCCTTAAATCTGTATCCACTTCTAGGCAATGTGTCCGGAATTTATTCCCGTGTTATAATTTGGACTCATTATAAAAGAAGTGCTATTCACTCGTTCATTGACGAATTGTGTAACTAGCCAATAAATCTCTATGACAACCTGCTTTTTTCCTTCGGTTGAGTTGCTGTTCGGTCCTTGGGCATTTGTTGTCTTTGGCAGGAAGGATAGTCACAACGTTTGTGGTCTACGTCACTACTGCTCGCGATAAACTTGGTTCTTCGATTTCTTTGCTACCTTGGATGGTCTTACGTATTACGTATGCCTGTGAAATAATGTGCATTAGTTGAAATGAAATCCTAAATCATATCGACGTTGCGCCTGCGAAAACCTCTACCCGTATGTGGTAATGTAGGAGAAATACTGACCCGCAGCACATATGTCTCGCACAATATTGAACCTTGTACGACGAAACATTACTGACCAAAGTTCTAAGCTGAAATGTTATACATAGCTATGTTCGAAGGCACAACGACGATGTTCAAGTTAGAAAGGTCACTTCTTTCTGGTTCAGCGAACTTACAGAAGTCTTTGATAGGGCTGTGTGGGGGTTATTACGATAGATTATGACATAACATACGTATCGCTTGATAGGTATTGTGCTCTTGCTGGCAGAATCTAATGTTTACAGTGCAAATTTCTTACTTTCATTGGATTCAGTCTCATCCTTGGCTTTGACGATGTCAAGAGTCATGCTAGTAATGCAATTCTTTATGCTGCCATTTCCCATTATGAATAGAGCGAAAGTATCTCTCTCATAGGTTCGGTAGTGCGTGAATTTCAAAGGGTTTGGCAGACTGATATCTAATAGCAACTTCTGGTGTGGCGAGAGAAGCAATGGGAACCTAACTCACTCCTCGTTTCTCTAGTACAATTCTTCGGCGACGCCACCTGTGGCAGATGATGGTAGAACTGTTGAGGATCATATCATTCTTCGGGTTGAAAAGTCAACACATGCACACACGATGCGTATTATCAAAATAAAGTCATCCTATGGGAGTGAAAATTTATATTTGACATCTCTTAGTTCTAAATGAAATTTACAGTTCGGCAGACAAAGTCAATCATACTAGGGTGATCACTATCTGTATCTGTGAGTTCTAAATCATTTTCTACCACTGGGGTTGTAGATGTGCTCGACTTGGACCCCAGCAGCGCGGAACTCGCCTCTCGACGCTCGGGTGCCTTAACTTTGAGACGGCCGGGCTGAGTGGCTCAGACGGTTAAGGCGCTGGCCTTCTGACCCCAACTTGGCAGGTTCGATCCTGGCTCAGTCCGGTGGTATTTGAAGGTGCTCAAATACGTCAGCCTCGTGTCGGTAGATTTACTGGCACGTAAAAGAACTCCTGCGGGACTAAATTCCGGCACCTCGGCATCTCCGAAAACCGTAAAAGAGTAGTTAGTCGGTTGTAAAATAAATGACATTATTATTAACTTTGGGACGGCCCCGATAAGCCATTTGACACTCGGCTCTGGTGATTTAAGACGTTCTGGAATTCCGAAATAGCGCTCTATCCTCTCGAATTTGTTTTCTACACTTTTGAAGCAGTTTATTCTCTATATTTCACGACATTTTCAGAAAAACAGAAATACTTCGCACATCATAGGACCACAATTTTCTCTAATTTTATTGCCGTGTACTTGTGCAACTTCCTAAAATGAATCAAAAAATATCTCACAGGACGTGTTACTACGCTAGAGTCCAGAGATACACTAATGTTTATCCGAGCGGTACGGTGATGCCAGTTTCTCTAGATGACGACGTTGTTACAACATGTATGGCGTCGTGCCATGATTTGACTCTTTTTTGGAAAATGTACTCATCTGTATTCTTTAATATGTTATTCTAGTCATATTTGTTATCTAAAAAATATTTTATTAGCTGCTTCTGTGGATCAGTGGTAGAGTGTCCGCGTCGGCATCCGGATCCCAAGATAGCGGGTTCAAACCCGGCAGAGGCAGTCGAATTTATGAAGGGCGGAAAAAGGTCCATTCGACACTCCATGTCGTACGATGTGTTGGCATGTAAAAGATTATCTGGTGACATTTGGTTTTTACCCGACAAAATTCATTAAATCTCAGCTATTGACGCCCAAGAGAGTTTCGGTTTACTCGGTCTGCCATCTACTGGACCTAGAGTAAAACGGAGCGTCGAAATTGACGATTAGGCAGCCAGATGGCGTCAAATCGAAATATCTGCACACGGTAGCTGAGGCCATGCGATTATTATTATAATTAATTATTATTATTTTAAGTCTTTCAAGGTTTTGGAATGCTCTCTGGTCTAGAAAGTATAGACGTATTGTACGTCAAAATCGGATCTAAGTATTTCAGAATTATAGTTGACGTGATTTCGGAGATAGAGGGAAGTCGATACGGCAATTCTAACATGCATGTTCAGATCCGACACCAGGGTTCATCAACAAATGCAAGGATTTTACTTTCTAGAGATCGAATACTTCCGTTATGGCAGCATTTGCTTTTTTATCCTTGAAGAGAACTTGCAGTATGGCATATCATGAGACGTGAAGATCTAGTTTATGCCTTTCGTAGACTTAGATATGTGTGGAACCAATTAAGAATATACAGAATTTCCTTAAATATAAAGAATGCATTTTATTAATCTCCTTGTTCAACAGAATCTGATCCTGGCACTTTATTAAGAACAGACTTGTAATTCAGATATTTACTGACCTTTAGTCTACGATAAGGCAAATTATGTTAACTTGAAGGTTCAAGGAGTCTTCTTTGTACAATAATTCGTGCAAGCAGTATACAATATATATATATATATATATATATATATATATATATATATATCACGTCCAATAGCTAGTTCAAAATGCTATAATGAAGGCCGAGACTGAGGCGGCCAATAATGCCAGCAAGGGATGATAATTCCGTCGCAGCGGTGACGATGTCGACTGAGCCAGAAGTGGTTAAAACAACAGCGCTGGCGAATTGTTGAGGCTCGCGATAATGAAGCTGCTAAAAGGAGCTGGAAGTTGATTTATTATGGAATAGGAACCGAGAATTATATCGAAGTGGGAACCTTTAGAATCCTCTGCGTGCCTTTGTAAATACCAGCTTGTGCCAGTCGGTCTCATGTGCGTCAAATGCGAGTGAAAATAAGCATTTACGAGATGGTAGCGAGTCCGGAGGTCTTTCCGATATCGTACCGTCAAATGTTCAAGATTCCGTAGGTAGACCGCGTCACCAATGAAGAAGTACTCCGTCGTGCCAAGATGTCATGCGAAGTCCTAATCTTCGAAAAAAGCAGGAAAGCAGTCTCCTTCGCTCACATCTTCCGAAATGACAAATACAGCCGTATACAGTCGATCGCAGAAAGTACCATAGCAGGAAAACGAGGGCGTGGGCGTAGAAGATTTTCCTAGTCATGATGTCACTGGCTTACCATCAAGACTGCCACGATTTGAATCTCGACTGATGCAAGTGCTTTTTAAATAAAAAGTCACATCCAAGTGATTCGGGTTAAACGTAAATTTGGAGGTCTCATAGCTTTGAAGATGATATCGACAGTCATTTAAAAGTTCAAGCGCCGGGCTGAGTGGTTCAGACGGTTAAGGCGCTGGCCTTCTAACCCCAACTTGGCAGGTTCGATCCTGGCTCAGTACAGTGGTATTTGAAGGTGCTCAAATACGACAGCCCCGTGTCGGTAGATTTACTGGCACGCAAAAGAACTCCTGCGGGACTAAATTCCGGCACCTCGGCGTCTCAGAAGACCTTGAAAAGTAGTCAGTGGACGTAAAGCAAATAACATTATTATTATTAAAAAGTTCAAGCTTGCTCCTTTGCTTGCTTGCATTTTTATTCAGTGTTATTTCCAGAGCGACCAATCATGAGGAGGGAAATTTTTCGATCATTTATTCCTCCATAATTTACGTGCATAGTCATTGGATTCTGTTTCAGGAACATGAAAGTTTTATCGAGTGAACTGGCTGCACGGTTCAGCCCATGTACAGTATCTATTAGCTTACATTCTGGAGATTGTTGGTTCGAACACCAAGATTGATAGCCCTGGAGACGGTTTTATGTGGTGTCCCACATATACCAGGCAAATGCTGGGACTGTGCCATTATTAAGGCCCCGGTCGGTTCCTTGCCAGTCCAACGTCCTTTCTGCCCTACCACCATCAAAGAGACGTTAAATCAAAAAAATTCCCTGATGTAACTCGTACCTCCAGATTTTTAAGCCAAGTCACAAGACATCAATGTAAAAGATAAATACTTAAATCTGAGCAGTAAAGATCCAGAAATCCCTAATTCTTTTAACCATGTACACTTGTTGAAAAAAAGAATTCACGCACAAAGTTAACAAAGTTAAAGTTAAGAAAAGAACTCTATTTGTGGTATCTAAAAGACAGAAGGTGCTTTGTGCTTTATTAGGAACGCAGCTGTGAGCTTGCATCCAGGAGATAGTGGGTTCGAATCTCACTGTTGGCAGCCCTGAAGATGGTTTTCCGTGGTTTCCCACTTTCACACCAGGCAAATGCTGGGGCTGTACCTTAATTAAGGCCACGGCCGCTTCCTTCCCATTCCTAGACCTTTCCCGTCCCATCGTCGCCATAAGAACTATCTGTGTCGGTGCGACGTAAAGCAAAATAGCGAAAAAAGAAAGCTTTATTAGAAATGTATTCACCCGTCCATCATGTTATTAATGGATGACTTGAACGGCAGTAAAAAGAGCAAGGAAATACAATTGATGGACTAGTTTCTTCGATGGAAATAGGTGAGGCCCTCATGACGAAATCCAAAGAGTGAATACGAGATTGTGGAACCCGTTAGTGGGAGGTGAAGTTAGTATCCTAACACACCCATTAAAAGAGAATTGTACTCCGAAAGCGTACGCCTACATGTGGTTCCACTTGTATTAGAAACAAGACCATTGAAACAGAGATGAACGAGAGCTGCAGAAACTTCTTAAGGGCATAAAGGAGCGGCTTCACGGACGAAGCCCTTATTAAGATTCATGTGCTTCCAGCAGTGTGTAAACAAAGGTAATAACCACCATCATTTTCGCATCATATTAAACTAATGGTACCGGTAATGCTCGTGGTGGGATATGGTTAGTTAATACTTGATGACTACCATGTAAAGTTAAATTATAACCAATATGGCATTGCTCTGAGGATCCGGTCGGCATTTTGCGCAATATGCACCTACCATTACCTTGTCCAAGCAGGGCATCAATCAGCTGTGTTCTCCTCAGGGTTGCCTCGGACTCCCACATGCGTGCTGTCATTTCCCGTGTCAGTGTGGATAGTTGAATAGCCTTTTCTCCATAACGTCACTCTGTTGGGTTTAGTTACGTCACACTTTTGTAAAACAATTTTTTTTATGCACACCAACACAGATAGGTCTTATGGCGACGATGGAATAGGAAAGGGCTAGAATTTGTAAGAAAGCGACCGTAGCCTTAATTAAGTTACAGCCCCGGCTTTTTCTGGTGTGAAAATACGAAAACAAATAAAACCATTTTCAGGGATGCAGACAGTGTGGTTCGAACCCACTATCTCCCGAATGCAAGCTGATAGCTGCTGGACTCAAACCGAGCAGCCACTTGCTCGGTGAAATGAAATGAAATGGCGTATGTCTTTTAGTGCCGGGAGATCTCATGACGGGTTCGGCTCGCCAGGTGCAGGTCTTTTGATTTGACGTCTGTAGGTGATCTGCGCGTCGTGATGAGGATGAAATGATGATGAAGACAACACATACACCCAGCCCCCGTGCCAGGGAAATTAATCAATGGTGCTTAAAATTCCCGACCCTGCCGGGAATCGAACCCGGGACCCCTGTGACCATAGGCCAGCACGCTAACCTATTAGCCATGGTGCCGGACACTTGCTCGGTAGTTACGTTACACTGTAATCAATTAGATACAGTATACTGTGGTTTCCCTACGTTAATCTGCCTGTATAATTCCTCTGTTAGTGATAATTGCTGTGAGACTACTAAGAAAGGTTGTCAGGGAGTTCATTTAAAACTGACTCCCAGGAATGCTAGCATTCAGATCACTAAGGCTTGGCAATCACACAAATGGTGTGTTCAGCAGTTTGTGAGACCTAGCGTTTACAGTGCTCATTGTCTTCTGGTAAGGCCTAGATCAGAGTTGTTACTTTAAATGAACCCGTCTCAGTCTCATCCTTGGCTTTGACGATATGGAAGTGACTGAGGTATGAGCGATGCTAGTAATACATTCCTTACGCGGGCAGTCCCTGCTATGAATGGTGAGGAAATGTCACTCATAGGTTCGATTGGTGGGTGCATTTTAGTAGGCTTGGCAGAGTGGTATGTAATGGCAACTTCTGGTACAGTGAAGAAAGCAACGGGAAACTACTCCACTCCTCATTTTCCTGGAATGCCTCTTCAGAGACACCAACACCATCTAAGACAGCTGATGTCGGATCTTTTGAGGATCAAGCCAATCGTTGGGCTGACTACGCAACATTCATTCAGTTTCATCTGATTTATGATATCTAACTCAGCCGGGATTCACAGCAATTTCAATTTTGTATACTGTAGATTTTCCCTTAGTTCACAATGTCCAGTGAGCAGATTACTTATCTATTTAGCCCGCTGGTCATCAAGGCACCAAGTGTAAACGGTCTAGTACCATGGTCTGCCGGTTCGAGTCCAATCGGAGGAGAAAGGTACACCATCAGAATGTAGGCCGGCACGGTAGGAGAAGTAGTGTTGTACAATTTCTAATCACTAGACTGCGTGCCAAAAGCCCGGATTCATTTCCTAACCTCTCCGCAGTTGGCATTTGGAGTGAGGATATAAGACGTTATTGACGGTGATTTGGATGGATACGTTAAGTTTGAGCAGTCCCTTTGGTGTTATTTGATATGAGTAGGATATGCTCTTACAGGGGTTTCATCTACTTCCTGTGGGGAAGTACAATACATGTAACTGATCTCAGTGCATGTCATTAAGTGACTTCCCACTTGTACAAAAGAAAAGACATATTATGATAAAACAATGTTTCTTCATTTTTTCCTTTCGTGCTATATTACTATCTGTTCTTCGATTACTGTTGACTGTTGACTGTAAATTCAACGGTAAAATAACTCATTTAATGTAATATCACCACTTATGTACGTATTAGCAGCCAGTTGAGATGAATATATTCTCTGACACTCCCGGAAATACTTCACATGCCCTGATGAAGGCCAATGCAATTTGGCGGAAAGCTCGGCTTTATTAAATAAATGTATGTATAGTGGCTTTAATCCATTTACACATGTATGTATTTATGTTAATACAATGAGCCACGAAAGCCTACGTTCATAAATAAATAAATAAATAAATAAATAAATAAATAAATAAATAAAAAGTTTTCAATTTGTGAATTATTCTGCTGATATAAAGTAGTTTATTTGCCCTGCTTGCCTTTGGCTCTTTTGCTTGTATCATTCAGCTGATTTTCGATTTTTAACTTTTGCCTCAATTGGTCCATGGGAAATACCAAATTCAGACTGTGGTAATGTTAATAAGCACATCGATTCCTATTTGGTCAGTCCTTCGGCCTTTTCGTTGCCGTGAATCCCCTCATATCGTGGCACTGACATTGGGTTAACTGAATTGCGTTCCGCTAGTTTCATGAGTGTATCAAGGCCCTTAAGTACCAATATAGATTTAAATTTCGAGCAATCCAAAGAATTAATAGCCGCTTGACTGCTGGTCATCACCCTGTAAGTATAGCTACAATTCTTATCGAGTTTTGCTGTGTGTATGGATTCGAGAACATGGAGGGTTGTTTGCGAATTGTGATTTTTTTTTAAAACTAGTGTTGCACTTGTACATACGGAAGCGAATCGAACCTTGACAGTACAGGAAATGTATAGCTGCTGTAACGCAGTATGCTGTCATTCCTGACATTTAGAATAACGTCCAAAACAGAACTATTCCAAACATGTTTTAGGGGGCCCTGGCATGCTTTGATCACGTACAATAGGTTAGCTTCAGTTAGGTATTCGCTAGGAAGTCGAAGTATTTGGATATAAGATCACTCTTCACATATGGTTTTGAGATTCACTTAATCTGTGCTAGAAATGAGTAGCAGCCTAACCCTTTGTGCTCGTACCTTGGGACTGTTCCTACTTATGTACATTCTGAATATAGCGCGTTACCGGCATCGTTTACGCTGTTAGCCGCGTCTGACAAGGGGTCTGGGTGATTATGTTCGCCACTATACACACCACTTTGTATACATGGAGCACACCATACTACCAACCAGCACAGAAACACGTAATCTATACCTATAAAATCAAAAGTAAGTTTGTTTGTTTGTTTGTTATAAACATCTACACGCCTCCACTAATAAGTACCAACATTTGTATCAAAGTTTATGAGGCACTCGTACGGATCGTAGCGGTAGTTAAAATAGAATAGAATAGAATAGAATAGAATAGAATAGAATAGAATAGAATATGAATAGAATAACATAGAATAAAATAGAATAGAATAGAATAGAATAGAATAGAATAGAATAGAATAGAATAGAATAAAATAGAATGGAATAGCATCGAATAAAATAGAATAGAATATGAATAGAATAGAATAGAACAAAATAGAATGGAATAGCATCGAATAAAATAGAATAGAATAGAATAGAATAGAATAGAATAGAATAGAATAGAATAGAATAGAATAGAGTAAAATAGAATAGAATATTCCCATCTCCCACTTTCGGATAATTAATTTATTGTAATCATAATAGTGTTTTATACATATACGCTTTTCCTTATTACAATCTGATTATCTGTTACTATATTGAAAATTACACTTAAACTTATTAACTATTTCCAGCCAATTTCTAAACAGTAGTTTTTAAGATTTGTATTTATTTTTTCCTACACGTTAACAGGTAATAGTGGTTATATCCTCAAATATTTAATAGAAGAAAATTGGTAATAATATGTGATGTACGTGTAGTCGATTCCATGTGTTGACGCCACTTTTATTCCAAAGCTTTTACGGAATAATCTGGACACACGAAAAGCACGAATTTAGAAATTTCTTCTTAGAGTAATTCAGTCTAATGACTGGTTTGCCCCTGCGATGAGTCTTCTCCAACTGGGTCGATCCTGTGCATTACGTTTTGCGTCTGAATAGCTCCTGCATCCTGAGTTCACAAGAAATATTATCATGAATGTCTTTCTTTGTCTTCCTCGAGAGCGCTTTCCTTGTATTTTACCTGCCAAAATTTCCATCAGTACGTATGTCGAAGCCTATGTCCATCCAAGAAAGATGTCTTTTCCTAATATGACTCAAGGAAAAATAGACTGGACACATGAAAAGCATACAACTTAGAGTATCAAGGAATATGCTCAAACACAATCTTTATTGCGTATTTTCTTGTCCAAGTGCTAATGTTTCAGGGGCCATGACCAAACTTCGTAAAAATTACAGAGGTACTGGACTTAACTATTGGTTGGTGCAGGGCGTATGGCATTTTATTCACAGCTACTCGGAATGTAAGAAAAACACGGCTATGTGCATCATATTTTCGTAATTTATGTCATTTGTAAATGAACAAATCAAACGATTGCAACGAGATTACCTTAAAAATGGAATCCTGAACGTTTGTAAGCAATTTTCAAAGCAATCCTACAATTATTTCTTCTTGACAACATATTTACCTCAGCCGTACCGCACATTGCAGCAATTGGAAAGTCTACTTTGAATCTTTCACCTCAATCCCATCAATGCTTTCGCAGCTCTTAAAGACGTACAAAGTTAACAAATCGATATCATGAATTCGAAAAATGTTCAAGTTATCAACTGCTAAGAAACGAATGTAATTGAATTTCTATTAGCAATGTTATTTATTTTATGTATTCGTTGACATAATGTTAAATTCTATTACCATTCGTATAAATATTAATGAAAAGCAAGCAAGCAATCTGCTAGCAATGAATATATTTCTAAATAGATGGTTTGTTGTCAGGAAGGGCATCCGGTCATAAAGTATTTTCGAGATAGCCGACGACTGGCGGTTGGTCGTGGATTTGTCCTATTCTTACAGCATTGAATTAAATCTTATTCTGGCCTTAATTGGGACAGACTGCCTTCCTATCAGGCAGTGAAATCACGGACTTGCATGCCATGATTATCAGGAAATAACAATAACGTGCATCGGAAAGGGCATGACGTCCTCTTATCACTATTATTATTATTTTTTTGTTATTATTATTATTACTATGATTACTATTAATGATTGTTGCCTTAAGGGACCTAATATCTAGGTCATCTGCCACAATTATTATTACAAAGTACAGTGAAACACCAATAGTACGCACCCGCTTAATACACTATTCCTCATTATACGATTTTTCCTCAGGTTGTCATACAGTATCGGTCAAAAGTTTAGGACCACATTAAAAAATCATGAAGTTCCATCTACAACCTAAAATTTTGCTACTAGACCTCTGTATTTTTTTTGCTGAGCTCTCGCATCTAATATGATATACGTCGCCTGATTTCAGTGATTTACGCCAAGTAGTGTACAAGTTATACATTTTTAACTGTTGGAAGGTCAAGTCAGAAAGTCAACATTTTTGGAAATATTATGTACTATATACTCTAATCGGCTTCAAGTATCACCAACAAGATTCTTTTATAGACTTAGCAATAGTTGGGAGTCATTTTAGAATAAATAGAAAAATTCCGAAAAAATGCAGCACCGACTTTTGCGCTTTTATTTTTTGTTTCAAAACAGCTCTAAAATGGTCAGCTTTTCCTTGTTCTTGTCATACGTCTCAGTGTGAGCTATCGTCATCAGAAATATGTTCTTGGTTGCCATCCACAAAGTGCAAATGGTACTATCAGGGCAGATAAGTTTCATGCCGATAGCTCGTCCTGAGACCTTGGGCCATACATGACAAAGGCAAAGAAAAATCAACCATTTTGGCCGTGGTTCGAAAAAAAATTAAACACGCAAAAAAAAAAAAAAAAAAAAGGTGCCGCATATTTCGGAAGTTTTATATTTATACTAAAACGGCCCCCACCTATCTCTAAGTCTACAAAAATATCTTGGCGGTGATACTTGCAACCAATTAGAGTGTACAGTACATTATATAACCAAAATTTTTGATCTTTTGTTGTGACCGCCAAAGAGTTAAACATTCATAACCTCCACATTATTTGGACTAACTCAATGAAATCAGGCGACATATATCCTATTAGATGTGAGAGCTCAGAAAGAAAATTACAGATACCTCGTGGCACAATTTTAGGTTCTAGGTGACATTTCGTGATTTCTTTACGTGGTCCTAAACTTCTGACCGGTACTGTATATAGAGCCTTCATAAATTACCCCTTCTATTGTTATCAATCCCATCTATTATGATTAACTCGTAGAATATTTTAAATTCATTTTCAGCAAGAGTCGGAAAAGATCGTTGATCTGTAAAAGTATTCCACCCTTTACTTTCTGGTTTGGCAAAGTATTGATCCCACTACCTGCGCTCTTTAAAACTGTACCTTTGTACAGAACAATACGGAGAGCACACTCACATTCCTTAGTTCTGGACAATGTGCATGTCGGTTTAGTGTTATCCTAGATATATTGAAGTGTAAGACAAATTAAAATAGGTATTAAATGAAAAATCACTTTCTTTAACGGATAACCTAGAAATCTTAAGGAAATATCATGAAAACGTCGTTCTTAATCAGAAATAACTCGCTGATTTATTAAGCATCGCATAATCAAAAGTATAATAATAATAATAATAATAATAATAATAATAATAATAATAATAATAATAATAATAATAATAATAATAATAATAATAATAAAGAAACGTCACTCAATCCCTACAACTGCGTTGTTGGGAGGATGCAGCGGAAGAGAGTGAAATGCCGGAATTATGAAAGATGGATTCATCAATCCCGTAACTCAAACGTATTTGGTTTTTCTTGTATATTGTATGTACAACCGTTTGTCTTCCGTTTAATACGCCGTCCAAGCTAATACGCGGCTAACACTTGATCCATTGAAGCACAATTTACCGGGGTTTTACTGTATTATTATTGTAGTATAAAACATTTTATCATTAAGAACGGATAGTAATGTAGCCTGATTTAAAAAATGATACGAGTAGAGTTTTTTATTCAGCCAGGTTTACTGGACAGCGAAGATTTAATTCCAGGATGAAAACCGAATCTCTGTCTATATCTCTTGGTGTTAGTCTCCTTTACCTTTGACTCCCCCAGAGACTCGCAGATGAAAGGTCTTTACAGGCCTGTGTCCTTGAGATACTTGGAGAGAATTTCATCCATTATACCAGTACATTTAACACGGTTTCTTAGCTCTTTAGATTCTCCAGTCGGGTTCCACATCCGTATTCGAGCACGAATTGCTAATAAAATAGACCTCTTTGAGCTCCTTTTGTCGTGACTTCCAAGAACATGCTGCTCGACTCCTTTTTTAACCCTCGAAAACGATATCAAACAAAAGGCATTACATGGCACCCCAGCCGTGCCGCACCAATGTTTATGACGGCATGGAAATTGTAAATGATATGTAAATATCTCTTTATGTTGTGACGTCTTTATAGTGAGTAAAGGGAAACTTTCTTGTTGTGAGGAAGAAACACTGCTCATGACTTTCCCACACTACACCACCCCGTCCAAATGAACGAAACCAAAGCTGGAAGTGATGAAGTTCCTAACAATGCTCTTGTTAAGTCTACGGGTGATGTAGCGCAGTGGCTCACCTGCTTTCCTTTTCACACACACACACGACGTGGGTTTAAACCCCGGTGGATTTCTGGTTGAAATGTTCAGCAGAAATGTTATGTGGTATCATGAATCACTTCAGGTTTGCAACCGACCTGTGGGTAGGGTCAGCAGAATACATTCACGGTATCCCCTGTCTGTCGTAAGAAGTGACTGAAAGTAGAATTCTCAGGGCTTCTCATCGTTGGTGACTGAGCGAGTTGGCCACATGATTACGGTCGCATAGCTGTGAGCTTGCGTTCGGAAGATGGTGGATTTGGATCCTATCGTCATCAGTCCTGAAGTTTTTTCTCCATCATTTCCCAACTTTCACATTCGGCAAATGTTGGGGTTGTACATGAATTCCAACCACGACCACTTGCTTTCCAGTCCTATACCGTTCCCATCCTTACGTTGTCAAAAAACTTTCGATGTGATAGTGCGACGTTAAACCACTAGAACATAAAAACTCTTCTTGGGGAACGTAGATTCGTGACCAGTCCGAGTCTGTCATTACTTCTAATGTCAGTCTTCTCATATTCATCCCTTCCATCCGACCAACCTTAATATTCCATTCCGACACTTGCAATATTGGATCCCCGAGACCAAGGAACTAATAATAATAATAATAATAATAATAATAATAATAATAATAATAATAATAATAATAATAATAATAATAATAATAATAATAATAATAATAATAATAATAATCGTATGGCCTCAGCTACCATTTGCAGACATTTCGATTTGACGCCATCTGGCTGTCTGCTCGTCAATTTCGACGTTCCGTTTTTACTCTAGGTCCGCTAGATGGCAGACAGATTAAACCGAATCTCTCTTGGGCGTCTATGGCTGAGATTTAATTAATTTTGTCGGGTAAATACCGAATGTATCACCAGAGATCTTTTACATGCCGACATCGTACGACATGGAGTGTTCAATGGACTTTCTTCCGCCCTTCAAACATCCGACTACCTCTGCCGGGTTTGAACCCGCTATCTTAGGATCCGGAGGCCACGGATCCACAGTGGTAGCTACCGAGGAACTTTTTAAATTTCTCTGTTTTAGCGTGTTGTGGGTTTTGGTACTTCCTGAAGGGTTTGGGATTACTGTGACAAGGAAGGTCGAATGCAGGGTGGCCAGTAATTACGGCAGCGAGGGATAGTAATTCTAGTGGCGACAATATGGATGGGATCAATAGCGAGAAAAACAGCAGCTCTGACGAACGGTTGAGGCTCGCGATAAGGAAGCTATTATAATAAGCTAGAAGCTAATTAACAATGGACCAGAGCCCAGAATGACCTGGTAGTGGAATCTTCTACAGAGTTTTATAAAGACGCAACCGGTGCACGCCGAAGGAGTCCTTCTTGAGTGCATCAGTCACGAGAAAACATAAACAGATGGTCGCGAGTTCGTGACGAGTCATTACTTACAAGTGAGTCGTTCGGTCGGCTACGCGAAGTTCAACGCAACATGCTAGTTTTGAAGTGTTCTCAAAAACGACAATGCGTTGTGAGAAGCCGTGTAGAGAACAGGAGTACCATGTGCTGGTGTCCGTATGTGTGTGTCAGTGCGTGTTACGATCATGAGTAACAACAGTGTCGAGTACAAAACTCAAACGCGAGTGAATTTTGTTATTAACTGTAAACAGTAGTTCAATAAATTAAGTGGATAGTAAAACACGCTACTTCTCTGTAGTAATTTTAGTTTTAAGGACTCTGATTACTTGCCACATTTCTTCTCCTTCTTCTTCTTCTTCTTCTTCTTAATAATAATAATAATAATAATAATAATAATAATAATAATAATAATAATAATAATAATAATAATAATAATGCTATGATTAATATTTATTTTCTGCCCCAACAGCTTTAGGTTTTGTGAGACCTGAGTAGTTTTTCATTTTAACACAATTTGCGCTCCTTTCCTTTCCTTTTCCGTCACCTTCATTCTTCAATTGTCGGACCTCTTTGATCTTTCTTCTGATTAGTGTTAAGAGAGAAAGGCTGTCCAGTTATACTTTCTCTAAAAGTAATAATCGCCACCACCAAACTCCTTAACGAGCCAGGGTAGTTTCAGCGAGTACTGACACTGAATTAACTTGGATAAACTAAGAAATCATTACTAACCGTGTTCCCCTCATAGGTTAAGCGAATGATTGGCGTGTGAATCAGTCAGGAGACTTCAGCTTAAGCTGGAATTTTAAAACTAGCATTCGTCGAACTATTCTTTTTTACTATACCTGTACAATCTCTCTTAGCTAACTCGTGTTCGTAGGCCCGAGCAATATATAATTTTTTACAGCTTTATTTCTGCAAGATTTGATACATTTTACATTTTTTCTATTCTTCTTTCGTGTTAACAAAAAATTAAGTTTCAGGGCCTAAATCGTGTTATTTGACGGCTTTGATATTCTGTCAGTACAGCATACTGTACTGTTAACGAAACGATTTATCATTATCTTGTTTGGCAGTTGCTGCTTGCGGCATTGTTGCTAGTACGTGGACTTAGCCAAGTGTCACCTGACACGTTTTAGAGAAGAAATATCCTCTTAGTGTGTCTGTCAAAATGTCTAAAAGATAATCACGCATTTCTTTGGGTCATAAAATATTTTAAAAATTTGCATTCTGGTCAACTATTTGAACTCTGCATCCGAAGATGACATTGTCGACAGTACCAATATGTGTGCGTGCCTGGGAGAGACAGAATTGGATAGAGAGAGGGAGGCAAGGAGATATCGAGCATGTAATATATACATATATCTAGAGAGAGAGAGAGAGAATGGACGAGATGAAATTATTGATAATATTGTACATATCGATCACCATGTAAGTAGTGTAGGGCCTATATAATACATAATGTACATTATATCCATGGAGATGGGAACACGTGACCCCGCCGCCGAAGCCGGTTTTTTATGTATAGTTTCATCCATCGATTTCAAAAATTTTGTATTTTCAGGTCAACATATTGAAACAAAACACAGCAGAATGTGCCCGCCGTTTGGATTCAATTGCTATTTATCCATTATTTCTTTTTAGCAGCTAAACCATGAGTAAATTCATTAAATACCTGCATATTAATGGCCACCAAATTGAAAATATCATACTTAAAATTCACGATAGATTAGTACTTGAACTGAATATCTGAGATAGATACATACGAAAATATAGCTCAATGACCCTGTAGTTTAGGCGTGTATGTCTGCTGTTTGCAACCCTATAAGTGTGTGCCTGTCTGAGCCCTGACAGTTTGGAAGTTTTAGATAGGAGATTGGTATTAACAGAAGTTATACTTGATAGGATGTTGTCAGATTCTGAAGTTTCCATTTTGCACTGTATATTGTCAAGCTTAAGTGTGAATCTGACGTCTTCCTGGTTGTGGCATGGAATTGTGATACTTTCGGCCTCTACTGTCTTCACTTTCATGAAAAGCCTGTTGCTTAGACTCCATGGTTTCTCGGGGTACAGGCTTATTAGGTTTATTTTTCAATGGCTACCGCATTATTTCTCCCTATTTGATGTATCTTTTGGCTGTGTGCTGTCAGAGAGGAATCTTGTTTCTGCTCCGAAGTTGATGCGTTCGGCTAGTGTGATGTCAGTTTGAGGAAGCCTGTTTTGTACTTCTATGATCGTGATGTGTGGGTACCGGTGGATCGTGTTGTTTGTTTGCTCGGCTGACGGACGCGTTTCCATGTTGTGCCTGTGGCGAAACTCAGTGTCGTTCATTTACCTTTGGGCTGTTTCTGCGCTGTTCTCACTCTGACGCACGGGGCAGTCTTGCTTGAAGTGATCAAGAGAATTGTAATACAAACAGGGTCTGCGTGCGCTATTTCCGTCAATACTGATCTCTGGTGGGACGGGAGTTCTAAGATCGACACGAAGTATCTTGATACCATTGTTTACGTGAAACTTGTGTTACAGACCAGCGTTAATTCGTACCATCCCTAACTTTGCCATATCTAGAGAATGACGAATGAATTATCTCGTTAGGAAGCTCAGTTGGAAGATTCATTATACGGATTCTACTGTTTACGTATGAGGACATGATGTATACTTCCGATAACGGAACATTAAATTTTCGTACCTGTGAGACCCCGTCCGTTTCAGAGGTGAATTTTTGTACGAGTTGGCGAGTTTCAAGTATACTTCGTTCTCCATGTTGTCCAGCTGGATAGCCTCTATCTGGTCTTCAGGCGCCTGAAATTAACTCTCGAATTTCCGTAAAGATGCGCTTAAGGGTGATTTCTTTGCAATTTAAACTGACATATTTTTCTGTTTCACAATACACATAAAAATAATACCATGCTGCGACACACGTTCTGGCTCCACAAGTCAGGAGAGAGCCCGATGTTCACTCCACGCTGACTCTCAGCCCACTGTCTAGTGAATAATGATGACAAGTATTTTTTCAGAAATCCTTTTAAAATTAAAGAATTGGCGTATGGCTTTTAGTGCCGGAGTGTCCGAGGAAGTGTTCGGCTCGCCAGGTGCAGGTCTTTTGATTTGACACCCGTAGGCGACCTGCGCGTCGTGATGAGGATGAAATGATGACGAAGACGACACACACCCAGACCTCGAGCCAGCGAAATCAACCAATGATGGTAAATATTCCCGACCCTACCAGGAATCGAACCCGGGATTCCTATGACGAAAGACCAGCACGCTAACCATTTAGCCATGGAGCCGGACTTAAAATTAATAATAGACTGCAATACTCCTAAACATTTTCGGCAGTCCGGACCGAGCTCGATAGCTGCAGTCGCTTAAGTGCGGCCAGCATCCAGTATTCGGGAGATAGTAGGTTCGAACCCCACTGTCGGCAGCCCTGAAAATGGTTTTCCGTGGTTTCCCATTTTCTCACCAGGCAAATGCTTGGGCTGTACCTTAATTAAGGCCACGGTCGCTTCCTTCCCATTCCTAGCCCTTCCTTCTCCCATCGTCGCTATAAGACCTATCTGTGTCGGTGCGACGTAAAAGCAACTAGCAAAAAAAAAAAAAAAAAAAAAAAAAATCGGATAAGTAAACAAAGGTTGGGTTTTGTTAATCAGATCAACAGAGTTCAATTTTACAAGCATCAGTTAGCAGATTAAAAAAACCAAAAGAGAATATTAACTGTTCAGTAAGACGGACAAAGATGATGGTCAAGTGCCCTGAAGGGAAACAGACCCTTAAAACACTAAAACGTAATTATCGGTATTAAAAAATTGCTCTCCTTAAAAAAGAACACCTATTTTTAGAGAAGCATAATGTTGCCGTAGACACGACGTTTTTCACATTTTGGTCGATAAAAGTTGCTTTACTTCCATCAATTGAATGTGTTCTCTTTCATCAAGAAAGTAACCTCTACTTTTCTCGATACCATATGGCAATTCTAAATCCGAAATGAAAAAGAAGTACGAGGCTACAATTCGAAATGTGAAGACAAAATTATATTTATATAGGTGGATATAGTATAATAGGTACGTCAATGCAAACTCGATCAATTAGAAGCAGTGACATACGGTACTGCATTGTTAACTGACAGGTCGATATATAACCCATGTGGCAAGGCATGCCCACTGAGTCAATTGATTATTACCATTTCTAAGGTAGTGTCAGGTAACGACTATAATGTCCTCGTCAGTGCTGATTTTATTGATACGTTTATAACTTTCTGCATGTAAATAATCGATTTGTTGGAGGTGCTAAAAAAGATTTAGTGGGCGAAGGGTAGCAGAGGCCAGCATTCGTACTACTTGTCAGAGACACTAGTTCACTATTGTCAACCGCGACTGCTGGTGATGTCGCAATGCCCTCCACTGAGTAGTTCTCCTTGGATCTCTGAGTCACGTCAACCGCCCACAAGATATCCGCCCTCACTATCTACGGTTCGAGCCTCGTTTGGAGCTCCCACTTGCCTTCATGGAAGTTTATGGCTATATCGGTCATCACAAGTCAAGGAACTACATTTCTATTGGCAGGTAAATCCGTCAGAGACAAATTTATCTGGCAGTTATTACGTACTTCTTACTATGTTCACGATTAGCGGATAATGTACGGAGTGACCCTAAATCTCGTTAACACTTGACGAGGCAATACTTCACGGAATATTGAAGGTAGACAGGTAATAACTGACAAACATGTTTGGCATGACATGGGGTTTTATTGACGCCTAAATAAAGTACACAAGATGACCAACAGATGGCCCTTCATACGACACACAAGCTAATAATTAGCGTAACAATAGAGGTTTAGCGAAGACGATGTTCTTTATAACACTTGCTCAACATGTCGGCCGTCAGCCTTCAACAATACCGGTAGTCGAGAGACAATGTTGAGAACAGCATTATACAGCATATCCGCAGGTATGGTGAGAAAGTACCGTCGGATGTTGTCTTTTAGCATCCCTAATGAGGTCGGACGATCGTGATTGACTGGCGATTTCAGGTAACCCCACAACCAATAATCACACGGTTGAGGCCGGGAATCGGTGGGGCCAAGCTTGGCTTGCCGCGATTGCAGGGGCATCTGACGCCCTCTTTCACGACAGTTCCTTTTATACCGCACACGCGTCTCATGCGCCATTACTCACATGTTGTTGTCCAGCGCCATCTGTTGGCCTGTTGGTGCAATCGTTGTTCTTGTCAAAAAAAACCAATGTCATGTGAAACATCCGTGGCAATTTGTACCCGACGTGCTGCTGTGCAGCACCATCTGTTGGTCAATTCGTGTACTTTATTTAGGTCTCAATAAAACCACATGCCATACCAAATGTTTGTGTCAATCTATTATTACCTCTCCACCTCCAATATTCCGTGAAGTATTGACTCATCAAATCTTAGTGGACTCATGGGTCACCGTGTAGATATAAAGGTAGATATGAAGGACTACTACAGTACATGCTGAGAGCAGCCACCTGAACATGTATGTGAGTGAATGAGCATATTTCTTAGAAATTAGATATTCATTTTCTATTTATAGGTAGTTCACGCTGTAATACAGTTTCTTGTTATTATTATTATTATTATTATTATTATTATTATTATTATTATTATTATTATTATTATTATTATTATTATTATTATTATTATTGTACCGGGAGGTACAACCCAACGCCGCGCATTTTAATTAGCGCCTAAAAGAACTCCTCTATTGGTGAAACAGTGAAACGGAAACTATACCTGCTTAGAACTTTACTCTGAAGATGTCACCACTAAAATCTGATATAATTTGGTTATTGTGAAGTTTCCGGAACTGCGTGAATTTCTACTTGTTTTGTTTTCCATTCATCAAGAAGTTTGGACATTCTCTCATAGATGACACTAACCAAAAACTATGATCATGCATCCTGGTGGGTGATATAAGAACTTATTTTTCAAAGAAGTTTTGTATTCATAAGTTTTTTTCTTTACTGGTTGATGTTCATTTATTTTTGGGTTGGCAATTTCTGCCAGTTTTGAATCTAGCCAATCCCTAATTTATGTAATTAATTTTCTTCCAATCACAGTCTTCTTCTTCTTCTTCTTCGATTTTGAGTGTAACTGTTAAACTGACCAATAAACATGAGGGGTGTGTGGTTAGTTTAATTTTGAATGATCTCGAACTTTCCCCGAGGGTTTATAAACTGCGGAATTTCTCGTTTCTTGGACAATTGATCGTCATCTTTCTAAGTGTGTGTGTCAAAGCAGGAGGCGGGCGATCTCTTTCATCAGGCAGCAGTACATCGACAAGGTAATGGCCACATAACATCTTTATTTCTTGCTAGCTCCGCAGTTTAACCCGAGGGAAAGGTCCGAAATCGTTAACCATGTAACCTTCTTTTTCAAAAATGTAACTTTCTGCCGGCTAATGTAATAACATCATAAAATCTTTAACTGTAAATCGGGGATAGAGAGTGATGTACCCTCTCGAGCTCCCCTTCATCTTGGTTTGAGGTGACTATGGTTTTCTTCCTTTCCGTAATGTTTTAATTTGTTCTTACACGAGTCACCTCCATAGTTTGGGAATAGCCCCTGTTTCATCAGCCTAGTTCCCTTGAGGTTTTAAGCGTTCATACCTAGGAGGGCAAGTATTCGCCTCCATTCATTTTGTGTTTGGGCTATTTATTTAGTCGTTATTCTTGTTCAATGAAGGCCCAGTAGGTTGGGTATTAAATAACCCCGTATAATCCAGAAATTGTAAGTTGATGTCGCCTTGAATAGGCTTGGAAAACTGGGAGCCTGTTAGCTCTTTTTCAAAGTAAGATTACTGTATGCCTCTTGAAGGCTGGATGGTGTAATTTTTGGAGCAAGTGCTCTTTGCATTAGGGGGATTTCTGCCCTTGTATAAATTTTTTTCTTTTTTGTAAATTTGAGCGACTACCTCAGCAAATGTAAAGCTAGGGGATTAAAGCCCAAGTGTTAAGATTCTGAATCTTGGATTTTTCCCCACCTAGTTTAACAATTGCTACTTGTACCTGTAAAATTGTTAAATTTTGTGTTTTGAAAATATAACCTTCAGTTTACGTTTTAAATTCAATTCTTGACATCGTAGTTAGACCCATTCACCCCGCCACCTTCTTTCACCTCTTTCTGCTCCACGGGCATTTTTTTTTTTTTATTTGCTATTTGCTTTACGTCGCACCGACCCAGATACGTCTTATGGCGACGACGGGATAGGAAAGGCCTAGGAATTGGAAGGTAGCGGCCGTGGCCTTAATTAAGGTAAATCCCCGGCATTTGCCTGGTGTGAAAATGGGAAACCACGGAAGAACATACTCAGGGCTGCCGACAGTGGGGATCGAACCCACTATCTCCTGATTACTGGATACTGGCCGCACTTAAGCGACTGCAGCTATCGAGCTCGGTGTAACAATTATTATTATTATGATTTTTTTGCTAGGGGCTTTACGTCGCACCGACACAGATAGGTCTTATGGTGACGATGGGATAGGAAAGGCCTAGGAGTTGGAAGGAAGCGGCCGTGGCCTTAATTAAGGTACAGCCCCAGCATTTGCCTGGTGTGAAAATGGGAAACCACGGAAAACCATCTTCAGGGCTGCCGATAGTGGGATTCGAACCTACTTTCTCCCGGATGCAAGCTCACAGCCGCGCGCCTCTTCGCGCACGGCCAACTCGCCCGGTATTATTATTATTATTATTATTATTATTATTATTATTATTATTATTATTATTATTATTTCTTTTCTTTTTTAAGCCGTTTACCCTCGAGAGTCGGTTTTTCCGTCGGACGTAGCGAGGGATCCCACCTCCTGCAGCGTGAGATTTTGGGTCGGGGGATACAACTGGGCAGGAGGACCAAAACGTCGTCTAGGTGGCTTCACATGCTATGTAGAACAAGGGCCTTTTTGTGCTGGGGAGAAGAGGATATTAGCTTGGATAGACAAAGAAACGGGAAGGAAGTGGCTGTGGCCTAAAGTTAGGTACCATCCCGGCATTTGCCTGGAGGAGAATTGGGAAACCACAAAAAGAAACACTTCGAGGATGGTTGAGGTGGGAATCGAACTCCCCTCTACTCAATTGTCCTCCCGAGGCTCAGTGGAACCGATTCTAGCCCTCGTGCTACTTTTCAAATTTCGTGGCTGAGATGGGAATCGAACCCGGGCCTCCGGGGGGTGGCAGTTAATCACACTATCCTCTACATCACAGAGGAGGACCTTATTATTATTATTATTATTATTATTATTATTATTATTATTATTATTATTATTATTATTATTATTATTATTATTATTATTATTATTATTATTATTTCATTTTACCATGTTGTACATTCTACTACATGTAATGGTTTATCAGTACCTCTCCTGGACATTTTTCTAAATTATCTGGGGTCATCTCTAACCTGGACTTAATTCCCATTCATGTCGACTTCTGATTGTTGGGAAATAAGGCCAGGAGGAGGAAGAGGAATAATAATAATAATAATAATAATAATAATAATAATAATAATAATAATAATAATAATAATAATAATAATTATAATAAACAGGATAAGAAGAAAAAGAAGAAGAAGACTAAGAAGAAGAAGAAGAAGAATGGCTCTTCATCTTTATTTGAAAGGTAAGTTGTTAAGCCAATTAACCACCTTTCTTATATTATGGAATTCCTTTACTGAAGCTCCTGAGTCGTCCTTCTGATTCACTAACAGTTAATGTCTGTTGCTGTATATATTCTGAAACTGTTTTACCTGTGTTACTTCTTTCAGAATAAAGCAACCTGAATCCATCATTTACTATTAAAGGGTGTCCCAAGGAGTCGTTCTTTAACTTTGACCACGAAATTAAGGGGAACATATGTGATTAATTCTCCTTTAGAAGGCCCACTCATTAAACTTTGTAATTTTTCGATGGTGTGCTGGATTGTAGAAGGCCCAGTTTTTAAATCTCCATCGTATGGTATATTTACCATATTTTGACAGACTCGGGTATCCAAGAACTATTCTGCAGATTAGTATGATACATTCACTTTATATCAGCAGCTCCTTCTGTGGAGCAATGGTAGAGTATTGGGCTCCTGCTCCTAATATCGCAGGTTCAAATCCGACAGAGGCAGTCGGATTTTTGAGTGGTGGCAGAAAATCTATTCGGCACTCCATGCCGTACGTTGTTGAAAAATATCTCTGGTGACAAATTTGGTCCGCCTCTGTGGTGTAGTGGTTAGTGTGATTAGCTGCCACCCCCGGAGGTCCGGGTTCGATTCCCGGCTCTGCCACGAAATTTGAAAAGTGGTACGAGGGCTGGAACGGGGTCCACTCAGCCTCGGGAGGTCAACTGAGTAGAGGTGGGTTCGATTCCCACCTCAGCCATCCTGGAAGTGGTTTTCCGTGGTTTCCCACTTCTCCTCCAGGCGAATGCCGGGATGGTACCTAACTTAAGGCCACGGCCGCTTCCTTCCCTCTTCCTTGCCTATCCCTTCCAATCTTCCCATCCCTCCACAAGGCCCCTGTTCAGCATAGCAGGTGAGGCCACCTGGGCGAGGTACTGGTCATTCTCCCCTATTGTATCCCCGACCAAGATTCTGAAGCTCCAGGACACTGCCCTTGAGGCGGTAGAGGTGGGATCCCTCGCTGAGTCCGAGGGAAAAGCCGAACCTGGAGGGTAAACAGATGATGATGATGATGATGACAAATTTGGTGTTCACCCGACAAAATTAATTAAAACTCGCTTCTAGATCGTCCAACAGAGATCTGTTCCTATGCCATCTGGTAAAGCATAACGGACCGTAAACATTGACAAGTAGACGTTCTAAATAGTGTCAAATCATAATCAAAACACGCATTAGCTGAGGTCATATTCTTTTTCTGCTGCTATTACCACATCGGAGGGGTCGCGGGCGCAAACAGTGTCGTACTTGTGGATTTGGCCCGGTTTTTTTTTTTTTTGCTAATTGTTTTACGTCGCACCGACACAGATAGGTCTTACGGCGACGATGGGACAGGAAAGGGCTAGGAGTCGGAAGGAAGCGGCCGTGGCCTTAATTAAGGTACAGCCCCAGCATTTGCCTGGTGTGAAAATGGGAAACCACGGAAAACCATTTTTAGGGCTGCCGACAGTGGGGTTCGAACCTACTATCTCCCGAATACTGGTTACTGGCCGCACTTAAGCGACTGCAGCTATCGAGCTCGGTGGCCCTGTTTTGCGGCCGGATGCCAATCCTGACGACAACCATATACGAATGGATGTAATCACTAATGCGTGTTTCTGTGGTGGTTTGTAGTGCAGTATGTTGTCTGAATATGAAGAGGAGAGTGTTTGGACAAACTCAAATGCCCAGTCCCCGAGCCAGAAAAATGATTCAGACGCGAATAAAATCCCCGATCCAACCGGGAATAGAACACGGGACCCTCTGAATCGAAGGCCTCAACGCTGACCGTTCAGCCAAGGAGTCGGACAGCAGAAGCCATATAATTACTATTACGAAGTTTCTGTGGAATGCAGAGGTGTAAGTAGGTGCGGGCTTGAACGAGTGGACAGAGAAAAGATGAGAGCATAATTTAAAACCTTAAAATTTTAAATTTTATTCCTTTATTGTTTTCAC